>NC_140342.1:27144366-27683559 GCF_963514085.1 Chelon labrosus | reverse complement strand
AAAGATTACTAATGTGACGGCAGGAAAAAACATCTGAGCAAATGTGTTCTTGTTTAAATCCAGAAGTGCAAACATTAAAATGAAAGAAAGTGTCTAAGTACAGTAACTGATACTGATCATATCTGCTGAATATCATGAAAGTAGAGATAGAGAGAGATCCAGTCTGAAAAGAAGGAGGAATGAAATGATTCATGGAGATTTTCATTTTCTTTCTTCTTTTCATTGATCAAACTCATCATTGGAGTTTTTCTTTGAATGCTAAAGCTGCAGATGTGAACAGCTCCAGTGGTAATGAACAAGCAGCTGGCACCATAATGACTCTGTTTGTCCAGAACTTGGTGGATGTTCAGCATCCAGAGCTCAGAGCTGTTTTTCTCAACCATTGTGTGTCATTTGTGTCTGGATGCCTTTGTACTTCCAGTGACTCACCACAGGATGACGCTGCTTCTCTTTGCTTCTTCATTTCAGCCTCAGGCAGCAACAAAATGATCAGAGCTGATCAGGTCTGGATTTATCAAACATGTCAGAGCAGGAAATCTCTTCTAACTGAGCAAAATCTCTCAGAGTCACTGAGCTTTGATTCTACTTTTAGGAGTTGAAGTCAAACATTTGATCTTCTGCTTTCACTTGTCAAATTCCTCCTGTATGTCCTGAGAGATATTAAAGCTGCACAGTAATATTACATATTACACAGTAAAGCTGCTCTGTCAAGGATTTTTAATGCTTTCATCTCTTTAAATGTCAAATAGTTAGAGTTCAATCAGAGTTGAGGAGCTGTGTGGATTTGTGGTTTTGTATTTTCATCTCAGCTCTTCAACAACAGATAACAGTCTGTGTTACTAAATTCACCACCAACCTGAATGTGTTTGTGGGAACATGAATGTTTTTTAGTCTTTCTGCATCATGTGACCCAGATTTTTTTCATCTGCTGTCAGATTGAAATCAAGACCATGAAAGCACACAGCAGCTTCATCTGAGCTGTCAACCAGCAGCAGCAGTCTCATCTGTGGGCTGCAGGGGCTGATGGGAGCTTAGAGGACCTGCTAGAAACCACGTGGCCTCGTCTGATCTCACAGCTCGTCCTTGTTGGGCCTCAGCTGTATCAGAGCTCCACTTCTCCCCAGGTTCACCAGAGGATACACCACTGCACAAAATGCTTTTCCTCCCAGCTGCTGCTCTGTGCTGTCTGTGTTCAGGTGAGTGTTTCCAACAAACTCCACCTTTAACAAACACTGTCTCACTAACCTTCATCTATCTGTCTGTGTCTCTACAGCGCTGGTTGCCATGGCAGCAGAGCTGACCCAGGACCAGTTAACATTGACCAGGAGAGTTGGTCAAACAGTCTCCTTCAGATGTGGACGAACTGACCAGTGTTATGATAATGATGTATACTGGTACCAGAAGAAGGAAACGGAAACATTCGGACTGATTCTTTATTTTGATAAAAGCAATGGCAGAATTACTAAAGATTACAATCATCCTCAGGAAAATGATTTCTCATCTGTGAATACACAGAACGGCTGGGAGATGGATATAAAGAAAGTTAAAGTCGATCATTCAGCCACCTACTACTGCGCCTGTTGGAAGTATGTTGCCCACAGTGAGAAATGATGCGAGCAGCCTGAACAAAAACCAACAGATGAACAGATGTCAAACAGTGTTTGTGACAGGAAGAGAGCAGTAAACCACAGCCCAGGTTCACATATTTCACCTCCATCTCAGACAGAGTCCCAAACATACTGAGCTGAGGGAGATTCTTCTTTCCTGCTCTCACTATTTATTTGACATCAGATTTATTGATGTTGTTAGCAGATATTTCAACAGTTAGAAAAAAGATGAAAACAAGACAGAGAAGAACAAAGAGCAGAAATACAAAGTCAATCAAAAGAATTCAATGAAAGAGCAAAAGAACACAAAGAGATTTTAAAAGTCAAAGTTCAATAGAATAAATGATTTCAGACAAATGTTCCAGATGAAGATGAAGCTCCTCTGCTCTGAGCTGCTGCTGGAATAAAGTCCATTCCTGCTTCACAATGTTAATGTTCTCTTAATGAAAACACTTCCAGCAGCACTTGTTGTTTACTGATGTCAGGTCAGGACTTAGTTCTTCTAGCAGCAGCTTATTAGGACGCTGATGTTGATGGACGGATTTCCATCAGTGTCCTGTGGTTTCATGATGGTTCTCAGAGGAGGAACCCTGAGAATTATGGTGACCTTTTGTCCTTTCCTAACACTCTGTAACACTTAAAGCTGCTAAATCAATATTTGATATGAACAAGGGGTTAAGAGCATTGCATTCACTGGATAAAAAAAATAAAATAAAAAAAAAATAGACACCTTATCTCGTAATTACGAGAAGAGGAAAACTGCCACATAAGAAGTGGGGGCCTGGGTTTGTATACAGGTTTCTTCTTAGACGGTTCCGTTGCCTTAGCTGTACTCCCTGAGGGTCTAGGATTTTTAACAGGTGCTATACAGTTCTCCGAGTCACTACTAAACCAGATTGGATGCATTTCAAATGCATGAATTTGCATCCATGAAGCATCCTGTGTTGGTTCAACTGCTCCTGCAGGAAGAGAGCGACATCCAGCATGTCAGACTGGGCTTTCCGCCTGAACAGTCCTAAAGACTTGAGATGCCTGCACAGTGTTGACATACTAATATTAATACCATCCTCATTTTTAAGAAACATTAATATTTCCCAGTGTCTCAAACCGAGGAGCAAGTAATAGCAGATTAGCTGTGATAGCGCCATCATTGCCACTGAGAGAGGATTTACAGACGTTTCCTTTTTCTTTATCTTAGAGATCAGGATCTCGTAATTACGAGATAAGGTGTCTATTTTTTTTTTTTTTTATCCAGTGAGTGCAATGCTCTTCCGTAAGGGGTGAATCATATTTACAAATCATATTTATTTTGTAGCCATCAGCATCACATTTATCTTCATCAAATACAATCATCACATACTCAGTAAATCACTTTCACTCTCATCTTCTATCACCTTTCTCAAACTCTCTATCTGTCCTGAGGATGTCTTCTTACTGTCCACAGAGTCCCTCTGATCCAGATCTGTCCCCAGCCTCGTTCACCATCAGTCCTCTGCTGTCTTCTGTCCACCCTGGTTATTCCAGACTCTTGGACAGTCTCTAACTCAATGCTGATTGCTGACACAAATAAAACAACCACATCTTCCTCCTCTTTCTCATCCTCTCCTTCCACACCCAGTCCAGAGGCCCCTGCTGTGTTTGTCCTTCATAGATGAACTAAATCACAAAATGTTGTACTAATGCATTGGACAGTTCTTAACTCTATTTTAGTAGTTTCTACAATCTCCTTAGATTAACTTAATTTATTTTATTTTTTAAACTGTTTGCCCTGAAGCACTTTGAGATTGCTTTAAATGTAAAGTGCAATACAAATAAAATTGATTATTATTATTATCATTTCTCTGCTTGATGCATGCCAATGATTTGACCCTTCTCAAACAGACTAACATCTTTTCCACGACCACAGGATGTGTCTTTAGACATGGTTGTTTAAGAAAAGAGAAGCTACTCATTGCATCAGTTGGGGTTAAAAACTTGTTGCCAGCTGAAAGATAATCACCCATGCAGTAATTATCCAATAGGAGGTTCCTACCTATTTGATTAGTTAATTCCAGATGGTGACTTTTTTTTTTTGGCCATGCAGTGTATTTAAAATGAGCAAATATCAAGGAAACTGTGATATTTGGTCATAAAGTATCAGACAAATTCAAATGTTGATCTGATGATGGAGCTAGTCAGACAATCATCAGTGTAGCACCTGTCCCTTGTAGCTATGCTTTTGAAATATAAAAATAAAATGTTTTAACTTAAACACACATTCACTCTGCACTAAACCAAACAATAAAAGGAATGTCCATTCAAATAAAACGGTGCAGGCCTGAGTCGATGCTTGTGAGCGTTGGAGTCTGAAACTTAGTGACCACTTCACTGATCAAACAGCAAAATAAAATGATGCAGTTGTTTAGTCCTCACACTCTCCCTGTTACGTTCATTGTAATAGTTATCAGCTGTTGTGTTGTTGTTTTGTTTTTCTTTACATTTAGTAGGTGTGTGCTATGCCTCTGAGGTGATTGGTGGGAAGGTCCCGGTCCTGGCTCTTGATTGGCTGGAGCACGGAGCTCCCGCATATATAAGCGGCCAAGATGCCAGGCCTGCGCTGGCAGCAGGTTTTTCCTCATCCACTTATCTCTCAACCGGCCACAGCTTTTGCTTGTTTGTTGTTCATGAGTTTTGGTTTGTTCGTTTACTTTGAGTAGTAGGGGTGGACTGCTAGTTTTGTTACCTTCTTTTCTCCTGTTTATTTAGGTAGGGAGGTAAGTGTTTTGTACTTTGTTTTCATTTGTTAGGTTATCTGATTTATTTCTAAGTAGGGTTGTTTTGTTTGTTATTTTGGCCTTAGTCCACCCCGAAGATACCATCCACCCATTGTTAAATAAATTAATTTTCTGTAAATAAATTATTTCTTTCCATTGCATTCGGTAGTGTTATGGTGGCTACTTGGGACTTGGGGAAGATAGGGCCTTAAATCATGTTGTGTCCTAGACACCCCTAGACGGGGCATAACACTCCCTGTCCATTCAGTTTAGCATGCTGAGCGTGGGAACTGATGACAGAAAGATGAGGAGAAACCCAATGGATGTCAGCTCTAGGAGACATTGACTCTAGTTAGTGGGAATTAGTTATTAGCTTTAGCTTAGCTTCACAGCATTAACACACATTAGCAACGTTCAGTAACTTCAGGCTACAACATTACAACAGATGATCAGTTTCTCATTGAGATCAGACATGTTCCTGACTAGTTCCCTCTCCATGGAAAGCATGACCAGTGCATTCAGACCTTCCTGACTCAGTGAGTTTCAGAGATTTTTTTTTTGCCTTAATGTAACAGAAAAACATCAGTTTCAATCCTTTTTTAAAATTTGTAGGAAGGAGTTCCTGATCACCAAAACAGCTCGTGCTGTTCATCCTCAGGGGAACATGAACGTCTGTACCAGATTAAACGACAATCCATCCAACAGTTGTTGAGATGTTTCAGTCTGAACCACAGATGTTGACCTGCTGGTGGTGCTAGATAAAAAGTCTGAATCAACAAAGTCAGTTAATGAAGTTGATCCTCTGGGGACCAAGAATGTGTTAGAAAGGTTGATGTCAATCCATCATCCATTCTTTAGTCTGCAGCTGTTCACGATGCTCTGAACGAAGCAACTGTAGAAGTTGCCTGAAGATCTTGGGCATCATGCTGAACTTCCTCAGCCTCCTCATTCTTAACCAGCTGTTCATTGTCCAGGTGAGGTTTTCAGTGCTCACCCTTTCCACATCAACTTCTCTGATCTTGTCCGTGTTGAGGGTGAGGTTGTTGTCCTACCATGCGATCAGACTGGCCACCTCCCTCCTGTAGTGATGCGTCCTATCACTGCAGTGTGGTCCACAAACTTCAGGATGGTGTTATCCTTGTGGGAGGCGACACAGTCATGGGTGAGCAGGGTGTAGAGGATGGGGCTGAATATACAACCCTGTGGGGTGCCAATGTTAATGGAGATGCTGTCTGAAGTGCTGTTCCCAATGCTGGCAGACTGGGACCTGCCAGTCAAATAGTCCAGGAGCCAGTCACAGAGTGTGGGGTGCAGTCCGAGTACAGACGGCTCATGGGTCAGTTTGTGGGGGATGACCATGTTGAAGGTGGAGCTGTAGTCAGAAAAGACCATCCTGATGTAGGAGTTTTTATTTTCTAAGTGGGACAGGCAAATATGGAGGGTAGGAGCGATGGCTTCCAAGGTGGACCTGTTGGAATGGTAGACATACAGCGGAGGGAACATTGTGTCAGGTCTGTCCAGCTTCTCTGTACTACCTCTTGGCTGCTGTGTTGACTTTTCTCAATCCGTACTTTGCAGCTTTGTATTCTGCCTCATTGAACTGATTTAAATGCAAGAGAGAGAACACAAACCATGTGTCCTATCTGTCTATCCAAGGCTTCTGGTTTGGGAACTTCCTGACTTGTATGGTGGGTACAATGTTGTTAACAAAAGTGCTGATGTACCCAGTCACATACTCAGCATAGTCCTGTGTGCTAACAGAAGAGTCCTCCAGTGTGGCTGCAGATTTAAACACATCCCAGTCTGTCCTAGCAAAACAGTCCTGCAGGGTGCTCCAGAGTTTAACCTATTTGGTGACGGGTTTGTTGGTTTTATCTGTAGGCTGGGTACAGGAAGAGATGTGGTCTGTGTGTCTGAAGTGGGGGTGGCGTGCAGCCCTGTATGCACCCCGTACATAACTGAAAACATGATCCAAGGTGTTTTTCTTGTCCACATGTTGGTAGTATTTGGGGAATACAGTCCATAGCTTGCACTGATTGAAGTCTCCCATTGTGAGAATAACGTCATCAGGATGAGCTGTCTCTGATGACGTCATGTAGCTTGCTGAGCGCTCTAGTGGAGTTGGCTGACGGGGGCCCACGCTACTAAAATAGTGGACTGAGCAACCACTGACATTAACATCAGAGCCATGCTGCTAGTGTGGCTAAAAGAAAAGAGAAGAAGAGACAGTCATGTTGATGTGAACATTAGAGAAACACATCATGGAGCTGAAATATGATCCTACTTCCTCATTTGGACTCCTTCACCTCAGCTGACTCTCTCAACACAGGTTTTTGTATTAGTCTTTTTCACTGTGTGGAGACTACTTCTACCCCATCTTTGGCTCTGGAACTAAACTGAATGTAACAGGTAAGAAGAAACATTTATTTTCCTTCAGTTGTTTTATTGTAGAAGCTGAAAATGTGTTTAAAGTCAGTTTGTGCTGCTTCAGCCTTTCCATGTTAGTTTTTTCCTCATTAGTAGAGAATTCATCCTGCAGCCATTGTTCCATAAGAAAAGCTCAATCATTTCTGAAAACATGTTGAAATCTGACTGAACAACTAAAGTTCTTCTTTATTTCTGTAAATATTAGTGACGTTCCAAACATTTAGGATTTAATCATCTCAATAATTCTGTGACATGTGTTGTTGAAAACAAGATGATATTTGATGTTCAACTATTTCAGATTGTTTTGAAGTGTCTATCGATTGTATTGGATCATTTCTGAAAGTTAGAACCTTGTCAGATCTAATGGCTGTCAGTTATTATTTATCTGATGGTAAATGTGTCTTTAATTGATAATGGATTCATAGAAAAAGAAAAAAACACAAAGTGAATGTGATATTAGAAGAAATAGAATTGACTCAAACAATGTTTTATTACTATCATCAGCATAAAGTATTTAAACATTTGAACATGACTGACACAAACTTGTATATTGATGTGTTTTATTAGTGATTAAAGTCTGTGCTCTTAAATGTGGAATATTCAATACATATTGGAATCAGTGAAATGACAAACGTAGAACTGAAAAACACAATTCAGGGATTTGGAAATGATTTAATTTAATTCAAAATAATACAAAAGTTAAAAATATTTACTTCTTTTGATTTCATGTCACAGCTAAATAGATTTAATTTAATTTAATTTAATTCAATTTAGTTGCTTATTTAAATTCAGGCTGCTCTTCATTAACTTGCACATTTGTGAACGCACCATTAATGCTGAACCGTATGTAGAGGTTTTGGAGCAACAAATGCTGCTATCCAGATGACATCTTATTCTGGAAGGCCTTTCTTAAAATAAAATAAAATAAAATTAAGGAGCATCTAAAATCTTATATTAAATCAGATTGTAAAATATTTCCCGTTCTAAACTACAGCAGCTGTGAGTTGATAAAAGACGACGTGATGAAACACAGTCGACATGTTTCTGTCCCAACTTCTTTGAAACGTGTTGTTGGATTCAAATTCAAAACCAGCAAATAATGTCTTTTGATGAAGATAAAATAAGATAATCCTTTATTCATCCCACCGTGGGGAAATTTGCAGCGTTGCAGCAGTAGACAGTTTAAGGACAGAGCACACAGGAGATAAAAAGAAGTAATAAAACATTAAATAAATACAAAGAATAGAAACTGAAATACAATAGAAATCCTACTTACGTATATATGTATGTATATTGCACATGAAAGAATAAATGATATGCAAACATAAGTTCTTCCAAATATATTAAGGATATTCCAGTTTGTGTTGTGATTGTCCAGCGTGTGTTTGGTACGGTGGCCCAGAAGTGTCACAGCAATACAAAAGCCACAACGCTACAAAATTAACCACAACGCTACAAAATAAACCACAACGCTACAAAATTAACCACAACACAACACAACAAAATTAACCACAACGCTACAAAATAAACCACAACACAACAAAACAAAATTAACCACAACGCTACAAAATTAACCACAACACTACAAAATTAACCACAACACTACAAAATAAACCACAACACAACACAACCAAATCAACCACAACGCTACAAAATAAACCACAACACAACCAAATTAACCACAACGCTACAAAATAAACCACAACACAAAAGCTACAACGGAAGTTATACCGCTTTATTTTCCCGGAAGTGATACCGCATGAAGCGGTCCAAATCATAGTCCAAATAGATGAGAAGCGGCAGGAGACTTTGGGAAACAGCACGAGAAGTGAGTAAAACACCGATGGTAAGTAATGTTTATTCATTTCGGTAGGCGCTTTATAAATGCTGTTAACTCTGATGTATAAAAAATAGTTATTGCATGTTCGACGTAGTAATGTGGCCTCCGTATGACCACCGCTGTTGATTCTGATGGGTCACAGATTCTGGTGTAACAGGGGCAAGTGGTAGTTTTAAAATAGACGACAACTATTGTAATGTCTAGTCTAACGTTGTTTACATGTATAATGGTCATTTTCTTCATAAAATGCACCCGAAAATAATCGCTAGTGCTACATTGCTTCAGTAACGTTAATGTTACCATGCTGAACACTAACAGTGCTCTGTAGGCAGCCCTGATCATCTACAGTGATAATAACGTTATCAATAAAAACCGCGACCTCGCTGCTGGTCATCAGTTAAATTGTCATCGTCATGAGATGCAACATATGGAGGAATATCATGCACACATCGGGGGGAAAAAAATCATGCACACATCGGATGCAACGTTAGCCAGTAACTTTAATGAAACAGTGTTTTGTCACTTGAGTGATACTAGCGGTGCTCTGTAGGGCAGCCCTGATCATCTACAGTGATAATAACGTTATCAATAAAAACTTCCGCGACCTCGATGCTGGTCATCAGTTAAATTGAGGGCGTCATGAGATGCAACATATGCAGGAATATCATGCACACATGGGGGGGATCATGCACGCATCGGATACAATGTTAGCCTGTAACTTTAACGAAGCAGTATATCTGTGACTTGAATGATCAGTTAATGCATCAAATAGAAGTTGTGAACGAATTGCGAGCATCCATGCTGCACACAGTAGCCCAGGCAGGAGAGATGCTGTATTCTGGCAACAGTTCGCCGTGTCTGTTTACGTTAAAGCCAGCTGTAACTAACTACTGATGACGTATGCAAGTGTTGAAGGGGTGTCCCAATTCGTAGGGGTTGACTTTCAGCCCTCTGCCTTGTGGCTCCGTTTTAAAGGGCAAGGGGTAAGGGGTAGGGGTAAAAAAGAGAAATGGGATTGGGCCTAATTTTCTGCACACAGTGTGTGCACCCCACTTTTTCTTTCTCTTCATTTGAAGGGGTTTAGGGGTCCCAAACTACAGACATCTTAAGCCAGTATCCTGCAGGTTCTAGAGTTTTCCTGGTAGATCTGATTAAAATTAGATGGATTTCCATTGGATTTCTCAGTGATCCAATGATTTGAGTGGGGGGTGTAGCAGGGAAACATCTAAAATGTGGAGGACAATGGCTCAAGAGCTTCTAAGTTAGTGATCTTGATCTACCTGGTCTAGGTCTTGTACTTTTCCAGCTGGACAAGGGCTAATCTGGGCTAGATATTAAAATTTACCTTATTTACATTTTTTTTTATACAAACAAATAAATGTTTCTCTAAACAGAAAGCGTTTTTCTGAATCTTCCTGCTTTGTATAATAACACTGCCCAGATTTTAAGAGTGTGGGTCTTGCCGTTTTTGGACAAGACCTCGCATAATATAGTATAGATAGAAAAATGAAGAACAAAATCCACAGAATGAACCATTTTCACAAATTAGATCAAGTATTTACAAATCAGAGCCTGTTTTAAAGAATCTAAATACTTTGTTTAATAATTCAGCCGAGTTTTGAAATTTAGGTCATGTGGTTTTTAAGCTAGACCTGGTCTAATTAGGTCAAACTCCATTAGGTCAAATAGGAAGCCAACTTCAGCATTGTCAGCGTCAGTATTTTTTATTTTTTTTTCATCTTTCATGCTTGCCAGTAAAATGGTTAGATATCCTATTGCATTCATGCAATAGGATATCATGTAAATGCACATCTCTTTGAAATCCACTGTTGTGGGCAATTGCCTAATAATACTTAATTTGTGTATATTACAGAGTACAATGTATTGCCCTTTTTGTGGATTCAGCATGGAGTCACCAACTCCATTTTGCAGTTCATGTGGCAAGGATATCAAATTCTTGAACCATAATAAGACTGGCACATCTGAAGGTAGTGTTTGAAAACCTCACATTTTTTTAAATTGGAGTGAGATTGTACTGCACAGTATAATTATATATCTGAAAACATGTATGAACAAGAAGATGATTAGAGATCCACATATTCTCTTAATAAAATCTTATTACATTTTGAACCAGGTAGCACAGTAAAGTGTGCAGTGGAGTCATTCCACAATTTCCGGAGTCTAAAAGAGAAGGAGAGGAAATCATACTTCAAAAAGAAGAAAACACCTCTGAAAGAGAGCAGCGTGAAGGTAAGTTTTTGTAGCGTTGGGTTAAGTATTTTTCTGTTGTCTATTTTTTGTGTATTTCTATTGGGTCAAAAAAACCTGCCTAAAGTGCCGTTGATATATGTTTCTTTATAGATTTCAGTTGCCCTTATGCATCTGAAAGATGGAGCACTTAAACCTGCAAGAGGAACAGCCCTACCTCTTGTAGTGAATCCAGAGCTGGATGCTGAGCACTTGCAAATAGCAGCTGTACAAAAAATGAAGGACTTCAACAGCAATTTGCAAGCTGGACCCTACTTTCTACTTTACCCTGATGGTACAAGGATAATTAACATACCAGGAACAGAAATACCATTCACTCTGAAACACTACAAGGAAGCAGTGGGAAAGGCATACCAACGCATCACAGTGTACATCTGTACATCTGAAGATTTCCTTAAATATTGTAAGTAACTTTGAAACTACTAACCAAACAAACAAGAACTGTCTAAAATTGATTTACTATGTGTAAGGTTTTAAGCAAAAATATGTAAGTTTAAATCTTATGTCTGCTCTTGTATTTCACAGCTCCGTCCACCTCAGGCTCTGAAGCATCTGACTCAGAAGTCATCATTACAAGCAGAAGTGCTGCAGAATTCAATTCAGCTGATACACTGGTGAGTCTAACGTTGGCTCTTGTGCAGATCTGTATTGTATGTTTTAAGACTGAACAAAGCCATCAAAATTGCACTATAACCCACTGTAGCTTTTAAATAATAGGCCACATGACACATTTTAAATGTCAAAATACCCCTTAGATATATTGTTATGCTGCAGAGATGTTATATCACTCTGACATCAATTATAATCAACATTACACAAAATCAATCACCATGGTTCTATCAATCAAACCTAAATTCTATATGATATATACTACATATGTGTATGTGTTTCCAGCTCTGGGATCCTGCCTTGAACAGTACCAGCAATGATGGTGAAGAATCGCACATTGGTTCTGAAGTGGTAATATGTGGCTCCATAAAATTAATGTCTATTCTTCACAAGTGGCTTTCTTTAAAAATACTATCATACATTTAATTTCTTCTACAATTTGTTTAATTAATGTCTTACAGTGACTTCGAGATCCACATCATCTTTCTTTACTTGTAGGGTGTTTCTGTTTCTTGTTAGGAAATTTTGAATCTCTATCTTTCAGTACTACTATTCACCAGAGGTGGAAGTAATGAATTACAAATACTCAGATTACTGTAATTAAGTAGTTTTTGGGGGTACTTGTACTTTTATGAGTACATTTTCAAGTCTGTACTTTTCCTTTTACTTAAGTATTCTTTAATCCATGTAATCTACTAAGTTACTTTTAAAATCATAGTTGAGTACTGAGTACAATTTTAATTCATATAGCCAGTAAGGTGATTTGATAGCAAACAAGCCGATGAAAACCTGGTCATGAGGACGAAAAACAAAACAAAACAAAAAAGGACGTTAATGATTGATCTTTAATTGCTTCTGAATGAAGAATTTAACCAGTTAAAAATGTATTCATGGATATTTAATCAATAGTTGTGGCTCCTCATGTCATTTAGTTTTTTTGTCTGCCGGAGACATTTGCTGAATAAGGAAATAAAAACTTAAAATGAGAAAAAAATGAGGGAAAAACACTTGTTTTGTATCTTATCAATTATTAATGATTAATAGATTGTTGGTGTTTTAACTTTTGGTAAAGAAAAACACACAATTTCCAGCCCTAGTCTGGAGAAGTGACGGTGACATCAGCGGTTAAAAGGAACTAATACTCTGAGGAGGTTTTTTTAATGAATACTTTGTACTTTTACTTGAGTATTTCTCTAACACCAGTACTTTTACTTGTAATTGAGTAATATTTTAGCAATATAACAGTATTTGTACTTGAGTACAGATTTTCAGTACTCTTTCCACTGATCTGTTTTTCATTATTCCTGACATAGATTTTACTCTCTGACCCAGAAGAGGGACCAGGAACATCAAGCTCTGCACTGGAAACTGCATGCTATAGGTTTTTTTTCTTTTCTGCAAATTTCAAGGGTAGTGTTGATTTGGAAACATCAACAATGTATAATTGTGCTCTTTTCTCAGGAAATACACACAACTCTATGCACCTCTTGTTGTAGAAGAACAGGGGGACTCTAGCAGTGATGAGGACAGTAGTAATGCTCAAAATGATGCAGAGTAAGAACATGGTTATTTTCTTCAGCTGTTGTTTCTTTCTGGTTAGATGTGTACCATCACGTAGTTAGAGAAGTTAAAGAACTTACATGGTCATGATCTATCTGTTGGTAGGGTGGAACAGCCATCTGTATCGGAGGTATTTGCAAACTTGGCACTCCAGATTGATCGCCACTCTGTCAGCAGATTCAACATTTGCCGGTCTGACATCTGGGATGGAGCTGTGAGAGGGTTTAAAAGGGGAACATTTTCTGAAACTAAAGACCTCCTTGTGAAATTCTCTGATGATGAAGGGAGAATTGAGGAAGGTCTTGATACAGGCGGTCCAAAAAGAGAATTCCTCTCCCTTTTGATGAAAAGGCTGAACAAACGACCCATATTTGATGGTCCAGAACAGAGCCGCTACCTTGTCTATAATTCAACAGGTATGGTTTTGTGGGGACTATTTTAAAGGAAAAGTACATCAATCATGTAAAGCTTGTATTGTGGTCTAGTATGGCAGTAAATGTAATACTCAATTACTTTCCATTTCCTTGAGCAGCAATCAGAGAGGATGAATACAGTTTGGCAGGGAAGATGATTGCCATGTCTATTGTACATGGTGGACCTGGCCCAAATTTTCTTTCAAAAGATGTGGTCAACCACATCTCAGGGCAGTCCAGTTTCAATCCATCTGTAGGAGACATCACAGATGAAGAAATAGGGAAAGTGCTGCAACAGGTACGAGGGTCATTGATAGAAGTTTATGATTTGGCAAAGCTGAGAGGTTTGGAAAGGTCACAAGCTTGTCTACTTTAAACGTTCTGCCATGATAGTTTTGTGATAGTTATTTCTGATTTCGTTTTGCACCTGAAATAAGTGACATTCCATTTTTAGATTGAGGATGCATCCACATTGGAGAGCCTGCAGGACCTGATATTCCAGAACAGCACCATGCTGCAGACTGCAGGGTGTTTTAAACGTGTTGTGTCAGTGGAGGAAAAACACTCAATTGTCAAGGAGTACCTTAGGTGGTATATAATTGACAGGAACTACACAGCAATTGAAAGGTATTGTATTTTATATCTGTTGCTTAGAGTTCAGAATAAAACATGGGACTGTCCATTACTTAAAAT
Organism: Chelon labrosus; assembly: GCF_963514085.1. Classification (NCBI taxonomy): domain Eukaryota; kingdom Metazoa; phylum Chordata; class Actinopteri; order Mugiliformes; family Mugilidae; genus Chelon; species Chelon labrosus. The sequence continues at coordinate 27,669,389 of NC_140342.1, read as the reverse complement.
CCACTATATTACTGCATTTTAGGTTCAAAGATGGACTTGCCAGCTTGAAGTTCCTGACAACTCTGCAGCAGTATCCTACTGTCCTAACCCCTGTTCTCTGCCATTCAAATGACAAGTTATCTGCAACAGACATGGAAAACCTATTCCAGCCCCACCTCAGTCCTGTCGGAAGCAACATGAGGGTCCTGGAGAACAAAACAAGAAGTTTCTGGGCAGATTACCTTCTCGACTGCGAAGGTTAGTTAATATAATTTTCATAAATGTAATCGCCTTAATTTTGGGGATTGAAGATTGATCAAGCATCACACTGACAATGGCTTCTTTTTTTTTATTACAATTTTCAGTAAATTTATTCAAATGCTTTCTACTTTTAGACAATGACAGTTCAGTGACTCTGGAGGAGATCTTCATGTTTGCCACAGGTGTGCCACGCATACCTCCTGCTGGCATGGATCCTCAGCCGCAGCTTCAATTCCTCGTCAGTTCCAAGTTCCCCATGGCAAATACATGTGCCAACACCTTAAAGCTGCCTCTCTTGGATAACTACAACACCTTTAAAACCAACATGAACTTTGGGATTAAGAATTCCCCTGGCTTTGGTTGTTTTTAAACAGTTGGAACAAAAACATTTAAAATGTAACAAAACCTTTTTTTTTCAGTATGGAGAAGTTTAATACTGAGCTTTAGACTTCTACGTTGTCAGAGGACCAAATCTTTAAACATGTCCCTTTTTTTTGTACTGTTTTGTTCTGTCAGCCTTTTTAAAAAGTTGCTGGTGTTCCTTTATGCCAAAGGGTAATGCATAAAAAATAAAATGTTCTGCCAGTTGTTTAGCTGATTATTTGTCTAAATATGAAATTAAGATTAAATATCAGCCATGTTTTTCAGGGTGATGTAGCTCTCTACAGCAGACTTCCACTGATGAGGTGGTCTCAGACCACTTTGTCTCTGCAGTTCTTCGTAGTCATGCTGGTCACAGTCCCCATCAGGAATTGCTGGTGTTGGCACTTGTGTTTCAAGCTGGCTTAGAGTTTGTGGGGATGCTGGGAATCCACAATCCATCCCATTGAATCTGGGAACAAATACAGGAAAAAAACACAAGATTGATCAAGCATCACACTGACAATGGCTTGTTTTTGCTTATATTTCAAGTTTACAATGTTTTTGGCATTCTATGCCAATAAAATGTAAGCTTGGAATGCAAATTTTTCTTCAGCATGCCTATGATTAACCTGACTTTTTTTAAAACAAGAAATGAACTCAGAGGCCACAAGACTACATAATAAAAGGTCAAATACACCATCAAATCTTAGAACAAAAGTGATACTGACTAAAGCAGGATATGCACTGTTCTGAACTTTTACCATCTAAAACATGTTAAAATTATATAACTGCACCATCAGTGATTTCTCCATTTCCTCATGTAGATGTAATACGTTATCCAAATGTGTTTGTCTTAACATAGTTTGCAATACACACCTGTGAGGTAAATTGTACATTGCCTCTGGTCTTCCAGATGGGCAATTAGACTGCCGAACAGGACGAATAATGTGAGTGTTCCAGTGGTGCTTGTATTCGTCCAGTTCTTTCTGTAGCACGCCCAGAAAGCAGTGTCGCAGCAATCTTGTGTGTTCGTAGCTGCCATTGAACAGATGCCGCTCCCTCAAGTCACCAAACAGATCCAGCCAAAATTGTATCCTATTATGAGAACAAAAATTTTATGAGAAAATATAATACTCCTCTACTGTAAAAGAGTCAATGTCTGACTGTGATCTGTTGTGTTTGAAGAACTAGATTTTATTTTTTTTAAAGAAATTTAAGTCTTAAATAAGATGTAAACTGTGTTGAAGACACTGCTCACTTTGGCTTGGCTGCTTTTTGTTGAATCAATCACATACAGTAAATACAAAAATGTGGTGGGAAGTATAACACAACTATCACAACACAGATTATCAATGAAGAATGAATTGTGTGATAAAAACCTTTGTTTGCGAAAGTATGACCACCAGCTTTCAATGCGCTGGTTAGATGTTGAAGTGCCATACATGTGACTTCTGGTACCAGCAAGTTCATCTGTTTGCTCTGATCTTAAGGAACAATGAAGTGCTGCCATCAGTCCATTTTCAGTGCCACAGTCTGTGCGGAGGCGCATTGGAAAAACTCCAAATTCAGCTACACACTTGATATAATTTTGAGCAATGACAGTAGGATCATTGTTGGACTTTCCACATTTGAGCCACATAATTTTTCTGGAGAAGCCATCAATACAGCCACTTATGGCAATTCCAAAAGGTTTCAGCTTGTCATATCCATCAACATGCCAGACTTCATTTGGTCCCCTTGAGTGGTATGTTCTTCGGACAAATCTTCTCCTAGAACGGTTCTCTATCCCAGACGTGTCAAGTTCTCTCATTAGGTGCATCACATCACATCTTCTGACTGTAAATGAGTATTTCTGTTTAAGAATCTGCCACATTGCTCGGTAGCCTAAAAGCTTGCCTGATCCCTGAAGCTCCTCAGAAATGGCTTCTCGCACAGCAGCAATAGTAGTGTAGTTAGTCCTCTTGGTTAGGTCTGCATCTTTTAGCCTTCTTTTTAAAGTGCTGAGACTCATGGAAATGTTGTGTTTGGTTGCCAGTAAGTCCAATATTATTTCAGAAGTATGGCCCTCTGTGAAATATTTGTGGATAAGTTCATCCACTGTGGTTTCTTCAGGACCTGATGGATATATACATGAAAACAGTTTACAAGAAAAAAGTACATCCTATACATTCACATTTTTACATTTAATACAAAGAACAAAATAAGAAACTGAAAAGCTAAAGGCTCATTTAGATTCTTTGTTGTTATAATGTTCACTCCAGTGGCTGAAGTGCACAAGCCTTGCTAGAGTAACCCCTGCAAAATGTAGTGAGATCTTACACTTCAATTTGAAGATGCCTCTTTTTTTTTTTAAACAGAATGTTATTGTTCTGGATTTGTAGCATTTAACATGTGTAGCATGTTTTGTTTTCCACCATACAGAGGTGATATACTTAATAACAATTTACAGTATAATACAGAAATCCAAAATCTTTAACAATACGACCTAAATGTACCTTCCACTTGAAGACTTCTTAAAAATTGAACATTTCTGCCACATGAGGCACAGTATGACAGGACAATCTGAAGATTTATTCCACAATATGGACAAAACATGATCTGGTAAAATAAAAAGGGAGAAAGACAGGTTAGGTTACACATTAACGATTAGATTAAATAAAGTGTAAGCCATGGGGGGGGACAAGCAAGCATGCAGTCCATTTTTATTGTGGTGAAGTTAAATTTTGAGTGTTTTTCTGTTTGGTGATTTACAATATATAAAAAAAAAAAAAAAAAGCAATAGCGTAACAAAGCACTCGCGCGTGAGAGAGAGACCGAGCAAACTTAGTCTTTATGCAGAGCTAAAATGCTATTATAATAGGAGCTTCCTGCACCCTGCCTTGCTGCTCTGCTTTGCGGCAACAGACTGAGGCGGTCAATACGTCTACGGAGGCCACATTACTACGTCGAACATGCAATAGCTATTTTTTATACATCAGAGTTAACAGCATTTATAAAGCGCCTACCGAAATGAATAAACATTACTTACCATCGGTGTTTTACTCACTTCTCGAGCTGTTTCCCAAGGTCTCCTGCCGCTTCTCATCTGTTTGGACCGCTTCATGCGGTATCACTTCCGGGAAAATAAAGCGGTATAACTTCCGTTGTAGCTTTTGTGTTGTGGTTTATTTTGTAGCGTTGTGGTTAATTTGGTTGTGTTGTGTTGTGGTTTATTTTGTAGCGTTGTGGTTAATTTTGTTTTGTTGTGTTGTGGTTTATTTTGTAGCGTTGTGGTTTATTTTGTAGCGTTGTGGTTAATTTTGTAGCGTTGTGGTTAATTTTGTAGCGTTGTGGCTTTTGTATTGCTGTGACACTTCTGGGCCACCGTAGTAGAGGGTTTGGTCTACTGGGAGCAGGCTTGATTATACAACTGATGACTGATCAACCACTGGATCTGTTCTGATTGATTTTATATAGCATCAGTTATTTTGGAAACAGAAATGTACATGAAGATATATTATAATGTATACTGAAAATGTAGAACGATCAGCCGTAACATTATGACCGGTGAAGTGGTTAGACGACTGGGTCAGAGCATCTCCAGAACTGCAGCTCTTGTGGGGTTTTCCTGGTCTTCAGTGATCAGTATCTATCAAAAGTGGTCCAAGGAAGGAGAAGAACCAGAGACAGGGTGGTCATGGGCAGCAAAGGATCATTGACCCTTGTGGTCCCATCCAACAGACGAGCTACTGTAGCTCAGACTGCTGAAAAGGTTAATGCTGGTTGAACTTTGTTCTGTATTGATGAGTAGTTTAGTGATCAGAGTCCATGTAGTTTCCAGGATCAGACTGAATGCAGAGCAGTGCTGGAAGCTGCTGTTGACTGTGTGAATGTGTGTGTGCTGTCAAACTTCAGATGAGCAGGTAGTGAAGCCCGTGGTGAGCGTGTACCCAGCAGCATCCAGAGCCCACCTGGAGGGGAAGAGCTCCCTGCTGTGTCTGGCCTCATCCATGTTTCCTCCTGTGGTCCAGTTCTCCTGGAAAAGACAGAAGAAGAACGGCCCTCTGGAGGAGCTGACCCCTGCTCAGGGAGAGCAGCTGGAGCTCAGAGAGTCGGGACGCAGCGCCTCCATCAGGCTGGTGGATGGAGATGATCTGGACAAGTATAGATATCACTGCTACATCAAGCATGAGGGGGGGACAGTGGAGGTCACAGTGGAGGCCAAACAAGGTAATGAAGGCTTGGTGACTGTGTTCTTGTTCAAAGAGAGCAGAGGAGCAGAGGACTGACATTTCTTACTGCAGCTCCAAACATTTGACTCCATTTCTGTTTCAGAGGTTCCTTATGTCCCGTCTCAATATCAAGTGAAGCTGCTCTGTCTGCTGTACACAGTGCTGATAGTGAAGAGTCTGGTGTACTGCTGTGGACTCTTTCGGCTGATGTACCTCAGAAACAAGGGACCGTCCACCAGCTCCACACATGCTGACTGACTGTTTTCTGCTGGTCTTTTCTCTCCATCAGATCTCATCAGTTCATCTCATTCATCACTTTGATCAGTATTCACAAATGTTAGTCATGATGCTTTGGTTGTAATGTAGAGTCAGATAGATTTATCAGAGTTTCTTTATCAAATCTCTTAATTGTAACTTCTAAATATTACACCAGTTAAAGAATTAACTTCCTTGTAGATGTTTCAACATTTAATACAACATGTGTTTGCTTTCTTTTTCTTTTTATTATAGAAATACAATGCAGTGTGTTCATATACAACAACTATAAAATAATAATGGTGTTTTGTTTTTCTTCTTGTCTAAAGATTCATTATGTTGACACCCCAAAGTAATTTGATGATTGTTCCTAAGACATTTTAAATCAAAATGAACATCTAGTGTTTGTGGTTGTTCCACCAGGTTCAGTTCTGTGTCTTCAGATCATTTAGTTTGTGTATTAGTTCTGTTGGGACATGAACCTGGTGGTGAGCTATGGAAGCTCACCATGCATAACCAACTTAACCACATGGCTGTCTTTGTCTTGGAAACAAAGGGAAGCCCTGGAAACCCCAAGTCCCACAATCCTCCAGGTGTGAAAACTGACCCAGCAGTTCACTGGCTGATGGTGGCATGTGACCTCTGAGGTCATCAGGTCATATAACATGCACTGTTTGGCCTGTATTCTTTCTCTTACCCCCTTACTCTTCCTCCACTCCACACCTCCATGTGGAGACCCCCAGCTGCTCGGCTGCAGCTGGCTGCCAGTAGTGACGGGCAATCGAGGCTTTGTTGAAGCCTCTGCACGTGATTCAAAAAAAGGTTCATTACTCAAAGCTTCAATGACACAGTGCTCTATTAGGACATCTAGTGGACAATAAAATGTAGTACAATGGAGACGTGTCTTACTGGTTCATGCTTGTATGGGACTTGATTTGCCATGCACGTTCCTGTTCGACTACATTACATGGATATGTGGTTTAAAGCTGATAATAAGTACATTTTATACATATAACAATAAAATACATAAAATGCAACCACTGGGAATCGAACCCTTACACCAATAACGAAAAACCGTTGTTTTATCAACCTACTGCGAGCCCCATTCGTTTTATGCTTTTGTCGTTGGACCGTTTTGTTTTCCGTCACTACTACATTCTATGAACCTTCGCTAATTTACACCAATGTTTATGTTTCAGCGCTTACAAAAACTATTTTCATTTGCTCTTGGCATCATGTGTTAGAGAATATTTGTACTGAATGCAACTCTGTCAAACTGACTCATTATTTGCTTCGAAGACTCATCTCATCTCTCCCTAAGAGCCGAGACAACCAAACCAGTGACAGGGTTTCTGAATGAAGCAGTGAAATAACCTAATCCTAACCAAAACTATACACGCACTTCTGACTATAAATCTATATCTTATATGTATCTCTCTCTCTCTCTCTATCTTATCTATATATAACGCTATTTAGGACTATCTATGTAACTATGTCTATCTATCAGTATAGTGTTATCTAACTATGTAACTAATTTATCTATTTCTCTCTGAATCTTACGATCTATCTCCACAAAATACGCAACTAACTCCAACTACAGCAATGACCCAACCTACTCTGCAAAGAAACATTCAAATGAGCACCACTAAATAGGGATAGGGTATCCGAGATATCCCTAAACACACTCGATCCCACCAAGTGATTCACATGACAAACCGAACCCCTCAGGTGATTCGTTTGCCGCTGAAGCACTTGAGTGACGCTCGAAGCACTTGAACTGCTTCGAACGTCACTAGTCACGTGACCGAACTACGCCTTGGCACAGTGGTTCGATACAATTGCTTCATGAGCTACTGCGCATGTGTCGGAGCCTCAGGTGTCAGAGGACCATCACTAGCTGCCAGGTAGCATGCTAACAAAGAGCGGCTACCCCAGGCCTGTTCCTTACAGCAGCGAAGCAAGACCCTGCTGAGGAATCTACACCAGCTCTTTTAGCCAACAAACAGAAGGTTTGCAGGCCAAAACCCCAACCAACAGGAGCCACGGCTAGTTAGCACCGAGCTGCTAACAAGCCACTTCAAAGGACTCAAGGAGCAGCCAGTTTCCCTCCAACGTCTGCCATCAGGAATACACAGCAAGGACTTCAACTTTTCCCAGCTCGGCCTTTCCATCAGGAACTGTCAGCTAAAGGAGCAACACACCAGAAATTGACTTTTCCACCAAATCTGGTAGTATGACCTGGGCCTAGTTAAGCTAAGCTAAGATAAGCAACTTAAACTTTGATTTGATGTGATATTTGTTTTATTGAGTTGTTTAGTATAGTGACTTGATGTTAGTTTAGATTATGCAACACATACACTCAGGGTCTCTTGCATGATAAACTAACCATCCTTTCTCTAACTTGGCACCTCTTATCACATTCTCTTATTACATTCCACGAAGGCACTCAGCCAGCACATGGCACATGAGTGTCCCCACTCAGCAGCCATCTTATTTCCTTTGTGTTCAAGACCTCAAGGCCCCAGCGGCCATCTTGACACACCCACAACCAGCGGCCATTTTGACACACACACCTGTATTGAGTACACTGTAATTAGATTGTATGTTTACTTTTATTCTTGTTAATAAATGTCTTTTAAACATACCTGTCTGTTTAATATTGCACAAGAGTGAATATTGCCAACCTCTACACTGTCAAGAACTCTAAATTCCTTCAACTTTAACTAGTTGTTAACGTGGTGATTTTGGTTGCAGTTAATTAATCAGAAATCCAAATTTACAATTTAGTATAATTTATGAGACTGATTTGATAAATTGGCTATCTTTTCCCTTCCTAGAAGGGTGGTGCCCCGAGGTGATCTGGTAATTCAGATCCAATTATTTAATAATAAATAATTATTGTGATAATTATTAATTATTCATGATAGCCAAACTCCAATATTGAGTGCCTTAGTGCCCAGGCCCAACAGTTCTCTAATATAAATGTGTCGGTGTGGATGTCAAACTCTACGCTGACGACACTGTTGTTTACACGGATGAACAAAGAGCAGAGCTGATTTGAAGCTACGACTGTTAAAAACTATCATCCAGCGGTTTGATGAGTCAGTGCTGAAGTTTGAATGTTGATCAAATGAAGGATGTGTTTAATTAACAGTCATGAAATAGTTTCATTAGCAACAGGTCAGTGTGTCAGAGAAATTCAACTGTTTGAGAGCTGAAAACTGAAAGTTCGTGGTCCTCTAACTGGACCTGTTAGTGGATAAATCCTAATCAGTCATTAATCACAGAGGTGTCTGATCAATGAAATAACATTTCATTAATGTTCTTATTGTTGATTTCAAAGTGTAAAGTGCATCTTTAACCATCCAAACCTCTAAATACCCTGAACATGTTACCAGGACATGAGCTTCAGGTGGGTGATCGGACTCAGTTCAACTCTGTGTGGGTGGAGGGCTCAGAGGATAAAAGGTTTACAGAAAACAAGAGAAAGGGAGGGGAGGTGATGAGTGTGTTCAGCAGCAGATATGAATTTGTTCTCAGTGGTTATTAGGACAGAAAACAAACTGCTGACAGCCAATCAGACTTCCTTCCTGCAGCAGATGGGCTGTGTGGGTTTGTGCTCTGCAGCCTCCACACCGTTAGCTGTGGCTTTTCACTTTAATGACACAATGACAGTTTCAACCACCAGCTCTGGTTAAAGAATCTTTCCAGGAAGCACCTGTGTTCTTCATCTGAGAGAGAAACACATTTACATTTATTATTAAACATTACAATCAGTAATTATGTTCAATTGCTTTTTTGCAATTAAATGAAACTAATTATTTTATTGTGGTGTTTAAAATCTTCCATCCTCTCATAAATTTCTCCTCTCTGATAAATAGAACTTTAAAGAAGTTGAACTCTTTGCCTGCAAAGTGTTTAAATTGATCCCATGAGAAGACTTTCAACTTCTATAGGAAACAATAATGCTGTTCTTTCTCATTAATCAAAACCGAACACAAGCCTCACTGAGACAGAGACACAAACCCATGAGATAAACAAGTCATGCTGTTGTTCTGAAGCAGGCGTCCATGTTGGTTCACCTCAAGTCTCATTATTTCATTGAGTTATAGTTGACAAAAAAAGTCTGAACGTCCCAATCAGTTCTAATCCACCATGAGTTCACCTCATTAACCACACTGACCCACATTTCTCATAGAAATTCTATTCCAGCTTCATTTTTTATCAGTGCAGCAGTCTGTGCTTCATTCACAGGGTTCATAGACGTCACATCCAGGAACTGGAAGCTGCTTAAGCTTCAACTTTAATTACTGCCGTCCAACAGTTCCTAATATACAAGCTAAAGTATTTGACTTGCTTTATTAAGACACATAAAAAGCAGTTTATCAAAGCCAGACTCTGGGATTGAGTCGGTTTCTTGTGTTTATTGAGTGTGTTCCAGTGAAAGAAAAGAGCAGCCTGGTGGAGTCTGCATTTATTAGAAAGAAACACAAGAGCAGAAGAAACAGCCTGCTGGAAACTGATGATGATTATTATACAAGTCACAGTTGAAAGTGGAAATAAACTAGACTACTTGAGAATGAAGTCATAAGAGCAGATTTCTATGTGAATATATGTGTTTCTATTTCCAGGATGACAATCAAGACGTGAATGAAAAGATACAGATTACAAAGAAGCACATTACAACAACATTTGTGAATATTGATCAAAGTGATGAATGAGATGAACTGATGAGATCTGATGGAGAGAAAAGACCAGCAGAAAACAGTCAGTCAGCATGTGTGGAGTTGGTGGACGGTCCCTTGTTTCTGAGGCTCATCAGCAGAGAGAGTCCACAGCAGTACACCAGACTCTTCACTATCAGCACTGTGTACAGCAGACAGAGCAGCTTCACTTGGTATTGAGACGGGACATACGGAACCTCTGAAACGCAAAAGGAGTCAAATGGGGAGGCCACTGTGTCGTCCACTGTGTCGTCCACTGCTTTATCTGGTGTATCGTCCATTGTGTCCTCAACTGTTTTATCTACAGTGGAGGCCACTTTGTCGTCAACTGTTTCGGACAATGCGTTGGTCACTGTGTTGTCCACTGTGTCGTCCACTGTGTCCGTGGACGACACAGTGGTGGACACAATGGAGGCCACTTTGTAGTCAACTGTTTCGGACAATGCGTTGGTCACTGTGTCGTCCACTGTGTTGTCCACGGACACAGTGGATGACACAGTGGATGACACAGTGGTGGACACAGTGGTGGCCACTTTGTCCACCACTGTGTCGTCCACGGACACAGTGGACGACACAGTGGATGACACAGTGGTAGACACAGTGGTGGCCACTTTGTCGTCCACTGTGTCCTTCACTGTGTCCACCACTGTATCGTCCACTGTGTCATCCACTGTCCCCCCCTCATGCTTGACGTAGCAGCGATATCTATACTTGTCCAGATCATCCACGTCCTTGATGGAGGCGCTGCGTCCCGACTCTCTGATCTCCAGCTGCTCTCCCTGAGCAGGGGTCAGCTCCTCCTGAGGGCCGTTCTTCTTCTCTCTTTTCCAGGAGAACTGGACCAGAGGAGGAAACATGGATGAGGCCAGACACAGCAGGGAGCTCTTCCCCTCCAGGTGGGCTCTGGATGCTGGTGGGTACACGCTCACCACGGGCTTCACTACCTGCTTACCTGAAGTTTGACAGCACACACACATTCACACAGTCAACAGCAGCTTCCAGCACTGCTCTGCATTCAGTCTGATCCTGGAAACTACATGGACTCTGATCACTAAACTACTCATCAATACAGAACAAAGTTCAACCAGCATTAACCTTTTCAGCAGTCTGAGCTACAGCAGCTCGTCTGTTGGATGGGACCACAAGGGTCAATGATCCTTTGCTGCCCATGACCACCCTGTCTCTGGTTCTTCTCCTTCCTTGGACCACTTTTGATAGATACTGATCACTGCAGACCAGGAAAACCCCACAAGAGCTGCAGTTCTGGAGATGCTCTGACCCAGTTGTCTAACCACTTCAACGGTCATAATGTTACGGCTGATCGTTCTACATTTTCAGTATACATTATAATATATCTTCATGTACATTTCTGTTTCCAAAATAACTGATGCTATATAAAATCAATCAGAACAGATCCAGTGGTTGATCAATCATCAGTTGTATAATCAAGCCTGCTCCCAGTAGACCAAACACACGCTGGACAATCACAACACAAACTGGAATATCCTTAATATATTTGGAAGAACTTATGTTTGCATATCATTTATTCTTTCATGTGCAATATACATACATACATACGTAAGTAGGATTTCTATTGTATTTCAGTTTCTATTCTTTGTATTTATTTAATGTTTTATTACTTCTTTTTATGTCCTGTGTGCTCTGTCCTTAAACTGTCTACTGCTGCAACGCTGCAAATTTTCCCACAGTGGGATAAATAAAGGATTATCTTATTTTATCTTCATCAAAAGACATTATTTGCTGGTTTTGAATTTGAATCCAACAACACGTTTCAAAGAAGTTGGGACAGAAACATGTCGACTGTGTTTCATCACGTCGTCTTTTATCAACTCACAGCTGCTGTAGTTTAGAACGGGAAATATTTTACAATCTGATTTAATATAAGATTTTAGATGCTCCTTAATTTTATTTTATTTTATTTTAAGAAAGGCCTTCCAGAATAAGACGTCATCTGGATAGCAGCATTTGTTGCTCCAAAACCTCTACATACGGTTCAGCATTAATGGTGCGTTCACAAATGTGCAAGTTACTGAAGAGCAGCCTGAATTTAAATAAGCAACTAAATTGAATTAAATTAAATTAAATTAAATCTATTTAGCTGTGACATGAAATCAAAAGAAGTAAATATTTTTAACTTTTGTATTATTTTGAATTAAATTAAATCATTTCCAAATCCCTGAATTGTGTTTTTCAGTTGTACGTTTGTCATTTCTCTGATTCCAATATGTATTGAATATTCCACATTTAAGAGCACAGACTTTAATCACTAATAAAACACATCAATATACAAGTTTGTGTCAGTCATGTTCAAATGTTTAAATACTTTATGCTGATGATAGTAATAAAACATTGTTTGAGTCAATTCTATTTCTTCTAATATCACATTCACTTTGTGATTTTTTCTTTTTCTATGAATCCATTATCAATTAAAGACACATTTACCATCAGATAAATAATAACTGACAGCGATTAGATCTGACAAGGTTCTAACTTTCAGAAATGATCCAATACAATCGATAGACACTTCAAAACAATCTGAAATAGTTGAACATCAAATATCATCTTGTTTTCAACAACACATGTCACAGAATTACTGAGATGATCAAATCCTAAATGTTTGGAACGTCACTAATATTTACAGAAATAAAGAAGAACTTTAGTTGTTCAGTCAGATTTCAACATGTTTTCAGAAATGATTGAGCTTTTCTTATGGAACAATGGCTGCAGGATGAATTCTCTACTAATGAGGAAAAAAACTAACATGGAAAGGCTGAAGCAGCACAAACTGACTTTAAACACATTTTCAGCTTCTACAATAAAACAACTGAAGGAAAAGAAATGTTTCTTCTTACCTGTTACATACAGTTTAGTTCCAGAGCCAAAGATGGCAACACACAGCGAAAAAGACTAATACAAAAACCTGTGTGCCGTTGAGAGAGTCAGCTGAGGTGAACGAGTCCAAATGAGGAAGTAGGATCATATTTCAGCTCCATGATGTGTTTCTCTAATGTTCACATCAACATGACTGTCTCTTCTTCTCTTTTCTTTTAGCCACACTAGCAGCATGTCTCTGATGTTAATGTCAGTGGTTGCTCAGTCCACTATTTTAGTAGCGTGAGCCCCCGTGAGCCAACTCCACTAGAGCGCTCAGCAAGCTACATGACGTCATCAGAGACAGCTCATCCTGATGACGTTATTCTCACAATAGGAGACTTCAATCAGTGCAAGCTATGGACTGTATTCCCCAAATACTACCAACATGTGGACAAGAAAAACACCTTGGATCTTGTGACTTAGACTTAGATCTTATTCATCCACAAGGGAAATTGCTTGGTCACAGTAGCTTATTTGCAAGTAAAAAACTCTCTTAAGAACCACAGATAAAAGAAAGTTTAAATAAAATAAAATAAAAAATAAGTAAAATAAAATCTAGTAAAATGAAATAAAAATAGTATTAGCAAAAATGTACAAATTAGCATATTTACAAATCTACAGGAAATAGAGACGGAAGAACATATATACACAGGGATGATAGTAAGGGGCAATAGTGTCCATTAACATGAATAACATGGAGTTGTCTGTTACATAAAGGTGAGTTGTTGTACAGCTGGACTGAAAATGGTATGAATGAAGTCCTGTAGCGTTCACTGTGGGAGTGGAGCTGGATCAGTCTGTTGGAGAATGAGCTCTGCTGCCCCTCTATTGTCTGGTGTAGTGGATGTGACTGATTGTCCATGATGAAGAGCAGTTACATATAGGGTGCATACAGAGCTGCACGCCACCCCCACTTCAGACACACAGACTACATCTCTTACTGTACCCAGCCATAGCTGCATGGCTCTCATGTTAATGTCAGTGGTTGCTCAGTCCACTACTTTAGTCCTCATGGATTGGATCTGGACTAAACAACTGCATCATTTTATTTTGCTGTTTGATCAGTGAAGTGGTCACTAAGTTTCAGACTCCAACGCTCACAAGCATCGACTCAGGCCTGCACCGTTTTATTTGAATGGACATTCCTTTTATTTTTTGGTTTAGTGCAGAGTGAATGTGTGTTTAAGTTAAAACATTTTATGTTTATATTTCAAAAGCACCATATAAGGTGTATATCTTTTCTGTAAATATCATTTTGTACCTTTGTTTTATTTCCTGTGTATTTTTAATATTGCATTTAAAGTTCAGTGTGTGAGTCACTTGAGTTTACAGTTTGATAAGAGGAGAGGATTTAAAACAGATGCACTTCCAATATATTCTTAGTAGGATTTAGACTGAGTCAATATATTCTACTAAGTGGAGGCACCAACCAGTTCATTTATTTGTATTATTTCAGTAAAGGTAAAAGATGAAAAAGTTCTTGTTGATATGATGAACCACAACATTAAAAGAGCCCAGGGCCCCGCCCATAGTACTAGAACACCCAAACTATATTTAACTCCATTTATTAATAGCTACATGGGACAGGTGCTACACTGATTCAGGCTCATTCGTTTACACGGCGTCACAAAAGTCTGCTCCAAAATCATTGGACATCCTGTTAGAGCTCTGTCTGCTCTCTGTGAACAACAAACTACTCAAACTGCTCACAGGATACTACCAGATCCCTCACACATTCTTCACTCAGTGTTTCAGTGGCTCCCATCAGGTCACAGTCTGCATTTTCCAGGTTGTAGAACACAAAGGAGGAGAAACACCTTTGTCTCCACATCAGTCCAGCTCCTGAACTCTGACCCCTCCTTGCTCCAGCATCATAATGATGCTCTGTCCTTCAATAGACAGTTTTCCTCTCCAAACCTAGACTGCATGTAACGCTTCAGCACTGAGCACTTTCTGACTGTTGTTTGCCTTTTGCACATGTTGTCTTTTATTTATTTATTTATTTTATATGTCCTGTGTGTTTTGTCCATGTCGTTTCTCTCTGTGTCTTTTTAACAGCCATCAAGGATAAAAAAAATAATTGTCTTGAATTTAACTTGTCATGGTTCTGGATTTTTGGATTCCTGTGTTTTGAGTTTCGTTCATGTTTCATGTTTTTAAGTTTCCGGTTTTATTTTGTTAAGTTCTTGGTTTCCTGTCTTGTGTCCCTTCCTGTACCTTCCCACCGCTGTAATTGTCTGCCCCTGATTGTTTCCACCTGTGTCTCCTGTGCCCTTGTGTGTGTGTGTTTGTGTATATATAGTCCTGCTTTTTCCTTTGTCCTCTGTTGCATCATACTGCTTGTTTACCATGTTCGTGTGTTCCAGGTCATAGTTGTTTCATGTCTTGTTCTTGCCTTCATAGTGTTTTGATTTTTGTTTTTGGATATCCTGCCTCATTAGCAGCGCTTTTGGTTTTTTGTCAGCTTTGGCTTTTTTTGTACTAAAAACCTTTTCGCCTACTCCTGCCTCAGCCCTCTGAGTCCTACATTTGGGTCCTAACCCCCTGACCACGGTACACCTACTTGACAGAACTGAAGTGAATTAAACAGTTTGAGGATTGGCTTCACTCTGTGATGAAGAAAGAGATTAAATGAAACAAAGATGAAAATGTTTGAAACCATGATCTGATAGAAAAGGAACCAACCCAAAGATTCATGTGTTCATACATGAACTCTGAGGAATATGTCTGTTTGACCTCAGACTGAATGTTACAGGATTTAAACTTAGTAAGTTTATTATTCTGGTTTCCATAACATGACTCCTTTAAACTAGAGAACAGAAAGAACCCAAGAAAAATATGGAGAAGTTTATTTTACTCCACTTTGTAAATAGAAAATATGTCAGTGACATAAATAGATTTCATGTTATTTGCTCATTTTAAATATATGACTTGAGAAACCTAAAAACTATCAAATGGGATTGAAGTGATTCTAGACTGTGAGTGCTCTGGAGGATATTTAATTCATGTTCAGGAACATTATTTAGACTTTATTCCATCTTGTCCACAAATGATTTAGCTACCACCCGTCCTCTTGACTGTGTGATGACATTCTGTGATTTAGTTAGCATGGATGCTAGAAACAGGAACATGAACTATTGAATGAAGCTTTATTTCTGGGTCTTTTGGTTTTGGGAGGTGTGAGTGTAAAAAGGGTGGTTTCCTTTTGGTTAGCAGTTAATCATGAACCGCCAGATTAACCAATTTGAGTTCTTTTTTTACGATGGTGAGCAGTACTCAATAACCCACAGACAAATGACAGAAAACCCACTGCGCAAAGACACGTTCAAATAACGTCTTTTCAACGTCGTTTTTGCACGTCGAAGTTTGGTCCTCTGAAGGTGCAGACTGTTACAACAGACGACGTCTTTTCCCGACGTCGAGTGAACGTCCGTTACCGACGTCCACAGGACCTCTGTATAGGAGCCAGTTGTAGTCCGAATGTGGTCTTCTAGACGTCGTTTCTACGTTAAACTTAAACTCATTTTAGACTACAGTCTGGTCTACAATAAATCACAATCCAATCCCGACAGTTTTTTCCCCAATCTTTATTGCAAACGTCAGTCTTAGGCAACATAAAATGCAGTACAATTTGTGAAAAAGTGGTAAAATACAATAAATAAAATTACCTTCGGTCTGTGAATAAAAATGTAACAATAGCCTACAAATATAATACAAATAGAACAATAACATAATAATAAAAATAAAAGTAAAAAAAAAGTGCCCTTATGAAGTCCTCAGTTGCCCGATTATCAAACAGGATGACTCCATCTGCACAAGTAGAAAAAGACAAATGATTAGCGATCGAAACGGCAGTTAACACCGCCAGCTTCTTTAGAATGCGTCTGTATTGCCGGAAAAAAACAACAACAAGAACAGTTATCCCAACAATGGCGGCCAGCCAAAGTCTCACACAGGAATCACTACTATCGCTCTGATAATGATAGCGACCGAGCAACTGTTGTTTGCAGTGTTCCCTGCAAACATTTCGACGTCTAATAAACGCTTTAATGTGTACAATTGTTCACGTTAAAGCGTCTGTAAACGTTAGCATGATGGTTGTGTTCAAAAGCTAACGAGCTGATGGGAAAAGATGCAATGCTAACTGTAGCAACAACTGTTTAGATTAATACGACAAAGCTAAAACTGCAAACACTATAAATGAACATAAAGTTAACTAGGCAGTATGGGTTGACCGAACTTACCTGCAATATTGAACGATGATTTAGACCAACTGTAGCCTACGGTGCAGACTCAGCCATTGCTTCCACAGAAGAGGAACACCTGGGCCAATCAGAGTGGCTCTTACGGTGTACGTGATGACACAATGCCTCAGCCAGTTACAGTCGCGAATTCGCACACATTTCACCCGATATGACTGTGGCGCAGAACTCAGTTAAATGTAGCCAGACCGGATTGGTTGCACAAACAACGGTCCAGAGACCCTTAAATAAACCAGTAGGAAAAATACGAAAATGTAAAATAACAAAATATTATGTATACAATAAATAAATAATAAATATTTTTTAATTGCAAATCAACAATCAACAATGAATATGAATATAAATTATTAATCATTCATATTGATTAATCATGTTGATAACAACAAGTTTGATATTTATCTTAAATAAAAAAAAAAAATACATTCGTCAATTTCCTGCACCTGTCTTAGACGTCCATATGACCTCCAGAAAAGTTATCTAGTCAGACGATCAAATGTTGAACGGCATATTGACGTCTAAATGGGGTCATGGTTAGACGTCGAAATAGCGGACCTAGTTTGCACGTCGTGTAGACGTTCAGAATTGGTCATGGACCGACGGACGCAATATTACGGTGGCCGAGAAGGGTCACAACACATGCATATTCAACACAACACATGCATATTCAAAACCATCTGCAACGTCAAAAAAACACCAGCAAACTCAGAAATACACCTGCAAACTCACCTGGAAACGAACTGCAAACTAGATGAAAACGAACTGCAAACTAAATGAAACGAACTGCAAACTAAATGAAACGAACGGCAAACTAAATGAAACGAACTGCAAACTAAATGAAACGAACTGCAAACTATGACAACGGAAATGATGTTTCCAGGGGACCATAGTCAGTGACGGACCCACATACCGTTTCCTCTGCTAGGTCCAACCCATACAGTCAATGGTCCAACCATAGACATGTATACATAGACGCCTCATTGAGCGCTGTACCGTACGTCAACGTCGCCGCCATATTGGAAGTGGCAAACTGGAGCTATCACCGGTCGGAAGATGCCTCATTCGTGTGCTGCTTGGAAATGTTTCAATCGATTGACAAGCGAAACCCGATTCCACTGGATTACTTTTCACAAGTAAGACAGAACAATTACTTTTGATTGTATTTGATCATTACAACATCATTTTGAGATCAGAATATGCATACCTTTGTTGATACTACAAGTCCCGCGCATAATATTTGCACTGTTGTAATTTTTACTCAATTTATGTTGTGTGTAATACTCGGATGCTGTGCTAGAATTGAATGGTTGTCTGTCTCTGTGTTAGCCCTGCGATGGACTGGTGACCTGTCCAGGGTGTACCCCTGCCTTTCGCCCGATGACAGCTGGGATAGGCTCCAGCAGACGCCGCGACCCTTAGCAGGAATAATCGGGTATAGAAGATGAACGAATGAATGAATAAAGCTGTATTGATATAAGTATGTGTTTTTTAATCTGTTTCCTTGCACATACTGCTGTATAAATATAAGTATGTATATATGTTCTTTAATCTGTTTCCTTCTAAAAAATAAATAAATAAATAAAAGAGTATGGTTTAGACCAGGCAATCGCAGTATTTTATGCCATTATTATTATTTCATTTTACTTTATTATGATTTGCAGACTTTGTTAATTTTGTTAATTTTCTTGTCCCAATGATTGTCAATATTAGTCGTTAAAATATAAAAACGATTAATCAACATCAGTACCATGTAAATGCTGGTGCTGTTTATTAACACAGATGTCTCATTTCCATGTCAGGTGGTTATTATAGACACAGATTCAGTATTTTGACTGCCATGTATCATCACAGTAACAGCTAAACACTCGTGAAAACATTATAAAATACATCGAGTGGTTTGATGCCGATCTGTACACTGAACATATAAAGAATAGTTCACGTTTATAATTATCAGAGACCATTACAGACGTTGTTTTAGGTCCTAACGGTTTTCTGAATATATACGTCCGTGTGTGAATGTGTAAATGAGAGGAATTAACTTATAGCACGTAGCAGACGCTTAATAAAGTTCACTCCATTGACTCGTATTGGTTCGCGGGGCAGAGCCGCCTCTACCAATATGGCGGCGACGTTGACGTATCGCAGCAGCGGGCCAACCCGCTCAATGAGGCGTCTATGGGTCCAACCATTGACTGTAGGTTGGACCTAGCAGAGGAAACGGTATGTGGGTCCGTCACTGACTATGGTCCCCTGGAAACATCATTTCCGTTGTCATAGTTTGCTGTTCGTTTCATTTAGTTTGCAGTTCGTTTCATTTAGTTTGCAGTTCGTTTCATTTAGTTTGCAGTTCGTTTCATTTAGTTTGCAGTTCGTTTCATTTAGTTTGCAGTTCGTTTTCATCTAGTTTGCAGTTCGTTTCCAGGTGAGTTTGCAGGTGTATTTCTGAGTTTGCTGGTGTTTTTTTGACGTTGCAGAAGGTTTTGAATATGCATGTGTTGTGTTGAATATGCATGTGTTGTGACCCTTCTCGGCCACCGTACAATATAGACCTGATCTGCACGTCAATCAGACGTCTAATGTTTAGTGGGAAGCTATTTATTGAATAAAACCCAATAAAAGAGATAACTGTTTAAGATGGTGTCTGTCCTTTAAATGAGGGAGAATCCCCTCATTAAATCAGAAACTAAATCTATATTAAAAGAATACTTAAAACAGTCAAAGATCCCCGTGTCCAGTTCTTGCCCTTGTCCTGTTCGCGCCGGTTAGCCGCCACGAGCCGTCCTCCACCCGGTACTGCCGAAGCTCTCGCCGTCCCTACCCGACCTCTGCCTCCGCCGATCTGCTCCCAGCGGCGCTTCAGGCCTAAAACGGAAGAGACAGCCAGCAGTCTGCTCTATGGTCGCGATGGTTGCTTCCTCTTGTCCCCGCCGACAGTTAACAGTGCATTGGCTATAGACTGACAGCTTTTGGGCAGAAGCTCCTGCTTCTGCCGCTTTGCGTCTTCAGGCCTCACCTACACTGTCCTTGCGGTCTCTGGTCAGCCTCAGAGTCGTTGGCCACCGCTCTTTTCCCCACGAGTCGGCGTCTGCTAACGGAGGAACCACACCCACAATCAACTACCTGGCCTACCTATCAATCCCTCTCCGGGCCAGTTGTAACGGCTGATTGGCTGGTGTGGCTGTCTGTCAAGAGCTGCATTTACTGCTTAAAATCATATCCGTGCCAGTGACAACTCAAATCCAAAAAAACTCTAATAATAACAACCACAACATGCGTAAATAAAAAGAATCCAAAACACACATGCAGTTAAATAAATAAATAAACATGCAATTAAATCAAATACACAAAACACGGCACATAATGAGAACAAAATGTAATAAGCAGTTCGATACTCAGCATGACATGAGAGTATTTCTACAATTCTAGGTTTAACCATTTGCAGTCTATGAAGGACAAACACAGCAGGGGCCTCTGGACTGGGTGTGGAAGGAGAGGATGAGGAAGAGGAGGAAGATGTGGTTGTTTTATTTGTGTCAGCAATCAGCATTGAGTTAGAGACTGTCCAAGAGTCTGGAATAACCAGGGTGGACAGAAGACAGCAGAGGACTGATGGTGAACGAGGCTGGGGACAGATCTGGATCAGAGGGACTCTGTGGACAGTAAGAAGACATCCTCAGGACAGATAGAGAGTTTGAGAAAGGTGATAGAAGATGAGAGTGAAAGTGATTTACTGAGTATGTGATGATTGTATTTGATGAAGATAAATGTGATGCTGATGGCTACAAAATAAATATGATGCATGGTGGAATGGAGATTTCTATTTCAGGGCCTGGAGCTACAGACTGATGAATGAAAGGAGAGAACAAATTCACTAGATCCCAAACTGATCAAGTATCTGTGGGATGATCCACAGAGGCCCCTCCCCTCAAAGGCCCCCCACTAACAACATTCTGTTACCAGACACCACAGGACACCCTCAGAAGGCCCATGTCCATTCTCTGATGAGTCACCACAAGGGAGACCTACACAATATTAGGAAGGTGGTCATAATGTTATGGCCTGATCGGTATGGAGCTTCATCTTTATCTGGAACATTTGTCTGAAATCATTTATTCTATTGAACTTTGACTTTTAAAATCTCTTTGTGTTCTTTTGCTCTTTGATTGAATTCTTTTGATTGACTTTGTATTTCTGCTCTTTGTTCTTCTCTGTCTTGTTTTCATCTTTTTTCTAACTGTTGAAATATCTGCTAACAACATCAATAAATCTGATGTCAAATAAATAGTGAGAGCAGGAAAGAAGAATCTCCCTCAGCTCAGTATGTTTGGGACTCTGTCTGAGATGGAGGTGAAATATGTGAACCTGGGCTGTGGTTTACTGCTCTCTTCCTGTCACAAACACTGTTTGACATCTGTTCATCTGCTGGTTTTTGTTCAGGCTGCTCGCATCATTTCTCACTGTGGGGAGCATCCTTCCTACAGGAGCAGTAGTAGGTGGCTGAATGATCGACTTTAACATTCTCTATCTCCAACTCCCAGCCGTTCTGATTATTCACAGATGAGAAATCATCTTTCTGAGGATGACCGTAACCTGAATCTATTTTACCACTACTTTTATTAATATCAAGAATCAGTCTGAATGTTTCTGTTTCTTTCTTCTGGTACCAGTATACATAACTACCATCACACTGGTCAGTTCCACATCTGAAGGAGACTGTTTGACCAACTCTCCTGGTCAATGTTAACTGGTCCTGGGTCAGCTCTGCAGCCATGGCAACCAGCGCTGTAGAGACACAGACAGATAGATGAAGGTTAGTGAGACAGTGTTTGTTAAAGGTGGAGTTTGTTGGAAACACTCACCTGAACACAGACAGCACAGAGCAGCAGCTGGGAGGAAAAGCATGTTGTGCAGTGGTGTATCCTCTGGTGAACCTGGGGAGAAGTGGAGCTCTGATGCAGCTGAGGCCCAACAAGGACGAGCTGTGAGATCAGACGAGGCCACGTGGTTTCTAGCAGGTCCTCAAAGCTCCCATCAGCCCCTGCAGCCCACAGATGAGACTGCTGCTGCTGATTGACAGCTCAGATGAAGCTGCTGTGTGCTTTCATGGTCTTGATTTCAATCTGACAGCAGATGAAAAAAATCTGGGTCACATGATGCAGAAAGACTAAAAAACATTCATGTTCCCACAAACACATTCAGGTTGGTGGTGAATTTAGTAACACAGACTGTTGATTGTGTTACACTGATGAGTGTCATGAAGAGAAAAGACTCAAATGAATAAACAAGAACCTTAAATTATTATTGATCACTTAGAGAGAACTGAGAGTTCTTTGGTTTTGATTCAATGAGGTTCAACAGTTTTTTTTTTTATCTTATTCTAAAAATTCAAAGCTGAACTTGAACTGCTGAAATGTTGTTGTAGATAAACTTTTGTACTGATGGTGGCGCTAGAGGAAAGGTCAGGAGGTCACCATTGTTATGACTGTGAGTCATGTATGTGTGAGTGTCTGTCTGCTACTGTGCTCCCTCACATCATTTAATCAGTTTTAACTTCTGTCTCCAAGAAGTTTCAACCCCATTCACACCTTGAGACTGGAGCCTCTGACTGATAATGGTCGTTAAAGCACCATTCATAGGGACAGAGGACAGGGACAAACAGTCCCCCCTCAACGACAGGTAAGTATCTAGGCGTTAATGGAATTAGCTGCACCAGTTTCTGATCATTACAGAAAGAAGTCAAGCTAGTTTCTGATGGGTTATACCCACAGAGTTTCCTATTTAAACCTCAGCTTCCCACCAGTCCCTTAGAACTGAAGAAGCTACTCAGATGAGTGGTGAAACGTCTTCTCAACAAACTCTACAAGACCAGTTGCCTTTTTTAACACTTTTTGGATATACCATGACCTGGATGACTGAGAACCTTCACAGACGTCCTGTGGTTATTCATGGTTTCCAGAGGATGAACCCTAACATTTATGGTGTTATGACCGGCCTAGGGGAAACCAGTACACAACACAAAAAGCTGACTCTCCCCTTTTCCCCGCTCCCAAAATGAACCAGCACTCCACCAACTTGCAGTCCAAAAACCAATCTTTATTTGCATCGTTATACATCTTCAGGGTGAGCATAGCCAAAACAACAAACAAACCAAGTGACCAACATAATTACTAACTCAACTACCAAACAAATATGAAATAAAATACAGGCGCCCTTCCCTGACTCCCTAACTAGTGATGGGACGTCCTGTGCCGAGGCTTCGGAGCGTGTGCAGAGAAATCACTCCATGAGTCTTCATCATGACCCACCAGTATTTATGTTACAGCACTAACATCAACTCTTTTCATTTCCTCCTGGTATCGTGGTTTAGTAGTGTTATAGGATCTTTAGTACTGAATGCAACACTGTCAAACCAAACCCCTGTCCACTCAGTCTCAGCTCTCCCAAAGAGCAGAGACAACCAAACCAGTGACAGTGTTTCTGTAACCAATGAAGCAATAAAGTGGTTCATAATATATAAAGAAAAGTAGATAAAGAAATCACGTGACCAGACCACGCATCAGCACAGAGGTTTGAAACAACTGCTTCATGAGCATGACATTAATAGACCTCTATTACCATTACCCACATATTAATCAATAACAGATTAGATAAATGAATGAATGAACCACAGAAAATGAAATGAAGGTGTTTTTATTTCTGTTCTGGTCTGGGATTATTTCCATGTTGACACCGTGGCAAGACAGTCAAGAGGCCATCACACATGGTTGAAATGACAATAAAGGTTGTGAGGAGCAGGGGGTGTGGGTGCAGATGAAGCCTCAAGAAATGAACCGTTTTATGAACCAATTTGATGGAAAGCTTCAAGGCTTCATGGGGCTTCATCTGGCCATCACCATCCCTGACCAAAAACAGGAGCGGTGGTAAAACATTCAGACCTTGGAGTGTACAATACTGTCAGAATATGGAGTGGTTCAGCTCTTGGTGGGTCACAGGAAAAGATGGACAAGTTTGTACATTCATCACTGCACTGAACAGCATACACTACATTACTCTGTCTCTTCCTCTGTTTTGTATTTTGGAAAGTGAAATGATGTGGTGAAATCTGCTGGAAGGTGTTAAACAACAAGTGCTGCTGGAAGTGTTTTCATGAAGAGAACATTAAAACATTGTGAAGCAGGAATGGACTTTATTCCAGCAGCAGCTCAGAGCAGAGGAGCTTCATCTTCATCTGGAACATTTGTCTGAAATCATTTATTCTATTGAACTTTGACTTTTAAAATCTCTTTGTGTTCTTTTGCTCTTTCATTGAATTCTTTTGATTGACTTTGTATTTCTGCTCTTTGTTCTTCTCTGTCTTGTTTTTATCTTTTTTCTAACTGTTGAAATATCTGCTAACAACATCAATAAATCTGATGTCAAATAAATAGTGAGAGCAGGAAAGAAGAATCTCCCTCAGCTCAGTATGTTTGGGACTCTGTCTGAGATGGAGGTGAAATATGTGAACCTGGGCTGTGGTTTACTGCTCTCTTCCTGTCACAAACACTGTTTGACATCTGTTCATCTGTTGGTTTTTGTTCAGGCTGCTCACATCATTTCTCACTGTGGGTACCAGACTTATAACAGGAGCAGTAGTAGGTGGCTGAATGATCGACTTTAACTTTCTTTATCTCCAACGCCCCGCCATTCTGATTATTCACAGCTGAGTGATATCTAAATGTTTCTGTTTCTTTCTTCTGGTACCAGAGTACAGGCCAGCCACTACGGCACTGGTCAGTTCGTCCACATCTGAAGGAGACTGTTTGACCAACTCTCCTGGTCAATGTTAACTGGTCCTGGGTCAGCTCTGCTGCCATGGCAACCAGCGCTGTAGAGACACAGACAGATAGATGAAGGTTAGTGAGACAGTGTTTGTTAAAGGTGGAGTTTGTTGGAAACACTCACCTGAACACAGACAGCACAGAGCAGCAGCTGGGAGGAAAAGCATTTTGTGCAGTGGTGTATCCTCTGGTGAACCTGGGGAGAAGTGGAGCTCTGATGCAGCTGAGGCCCAACAAGGACGAGCTGTGAGATCAGACGAGGCCACGTGGTTTCTAGCAGGTCCTCAAAGCTCCCATCAGCCCCTGCAGCCCACAGATGAGACTGCTGCTGCTGATTGACAGCTCAGATGAAGCTGCTGTGTGCTTTCATGGTCTTGATTTCAATCTGACAGCAGATGAAAAAAATCTGGGTCACATGATGCAGAAAGACTAAAAAACATTCATGTTCCCACAAACACATTCAGGTTGGTGGTGAATTTAGTAACACAGACTGTTATCTGTTTTTAGTTTTTAGTTTTTATTTCAATAACATGTTTGTCTATAAACTTCCATAAACAACATGTATATATTACTTTGATTATTTTAACTGAAATTAAATCCCTGGAGGTTGACGGAAGGTGTTTGAAATACGGCTGTTTACTGCCATCTTGTGGTCATACTGTGGAACTGCAGTACTGCTTTTTAAATGAAACGAGCGGTGTTTATGTGATTCTAATAACTTAATAACTGTCCAAATCAACGGCAATAACTCGATATTATTTTCATTAATACAAATACAATAATCCTTAAAATTAATCCTTTAATTTATCCCACACTGAAATAAAACTGCAACACTTAGTGCAGTTTTAAAGACAGTTTACTTCATGTTGAGTTGACGTTTGATAGGAAGACATTTTAAACATTTACTACCCTCTACTGGTCACAGGGAGGAACTGCAACACATACCAGTCGTCAAGTTAGAGGTGACAGCATTCAACAAACTTCCGGTAGATACTTTCAAAATAAAGAGTAACCAAACAGACAAGTATATCATGAATATAACATTATGCGGTCATTTTCATGGAAACGAATTGATGCCAAAAAAAATAAAACAGATCAAAGATCACGTTACTGATACTGATCCATTTTTCTTTTTCTGGTTAGGCAGCGATACATTTCCATACATTAATAATCAAAATTTGAATCACCAGAGGATGAAGTGCCAAGTCTGTTGAGTGCATTTTTTTAGTGTTTAACTTAAATATCTAAAACCCACAGTCCTAATTATACGCTCTGCTAAAGGCTTCGGTTTCTTGTGTTAGCCTGGCAGTAGAGAGGGTTCAGAGGAGCTGTCCAGTGCTGAAGTTACCTCTCCTTGTGTTAGCCTGGCAGTAGAGAGCGTTCAGAGGAGCTGTCCAGTGCTGAAGTTACCTCTCCTTGTGTTAGCCTGGCAGTAGAGAGGGTTCAGAGGAGCTGTCCAGTGCTGAAGTGAGGGACTGTGGTTTGTCAGTGGCCTTGACCCAAGGAAAGTTGTCAAACTCTGACATTTTGAACAATCTCTCAGGTTGCTTGGCTCATCTTTCTGATGTATAGTGTTCTGATCTGGTAGAGTTCATTGAGTCTAGTAAATCCTTGTTTGCTGATACTCCTTCCCAGACTCATTTGCTAACACACGATATAAACGTGGGTGACTCCTGAGGAAGCTTCCTTTGTGAGCTTTGTGTCATTTTTCCATCAATTCTCTACAGATAGATTATTTCACTTCTTCTTCACTATATCTTAATTCCAGTGGGTCAGACATTCCCATACACTCAGCTGACTGCACCTTTAAACAGCTTAAACATTTCCAGAAAATGATGTCATGGCTTTTGAAGCTTCTGATTAGCTAACTGACATCATTTGAGTCAACTGGAGGTGTATCTGTGGATGTATTTTAAGGCCTACCTTCAAAGGTTTTATTTAACATCATGGGAAAATCAGAAGAAATCAACCAAGACCTCAGAAAACAAACTGTGGACCTGGACAAGTCTGGTTAAAGCTTGGGAACTGTTTCCAAATGGCTGAAGGAATCAGAACCAGAATGCTGTTAATTTTTAATCTTATTGGAAGACAAAGTCTCTGTTGAGTCTTCTTGACAGTAGCAGTAGAGTTCATAGTCCATTTAAGGTCCTCGCAGATGTTGACCCCCAGAAATTTCAGACTCGGCTCCCTCTCTACCTCCACTCCCCCTATTTCCAGTGGCCTGAGCTCCCCTTTATGTTGCCGTCCTGTCAGAGAGAGGTTGTTCTGATCACACCACTGAGTCGGACTGTGTACCTCATCTCTATAGGCCACCTGGTTGTCTGTATGTGAGAGGCGTACAGTCATGAGTGTACAGGGTGTAGAGGAGAGGACTGTGGTGCTGAGGGTCAGGGTTGTTGAGGTGTGGGGACCAAGTCTCACCTTCTGTGGGCGTGCACTGAGAAAGTCCAGGATCCAGTGGCCCAGGTGACTGCTGAGGCCCAGTTCCTGCATGTTTGTGAGCAGCTTGCTGGTATTATGGTGTTAAAAGCTGAGCTGTAATCTCCAAAAAGCGTCCTGACATATGAGCCCCTCTCCTCTAGGTGTGTTAGTGCAGCATAGATGGCTGTGTTAATGGCATCCTCAGTAGATCTGTTGGCTCTGTATGCATACTGGTGTGGGTGGAATGTAGGGGGGAGAGATGATTTAAGGTGGTCTAGGATCAGTCTTTCAAAGCACTTGGAGACTACAGATGTGAGAGAAACAGGCCTGTAGTCGTTGAGGGAGGTGGGCATTGGGATGATAGTGGTGGTTTTCAGGCAGGCTGGCACGGTGGTCTGTGCTAGGGAAAGGTTCAAAATGTCTGTAAATACCCCTGTAAGCTGGTGAGCACAGTCCAGGAGCACCCTGCCTGTGATCTGATCCGGGCCGGCAGCCTTGTTGGCATTAACTGTTCTCAGGATCTGCTTAACTCCCTCTAGCTGGAGGGTAAGTGGCTGATCAGCAGGGTCCAGTTGGGGAGAGGCTCTTTCGTCCAGTCCTCTCTCAAATCTGGCAAAGAAGTGGTTGAGCTCCTCTGCTAGCGATCTGTTAGCTGCCGTCGCTGGATCCCTGCTGCCCCTGAAGTTTGTCAAATGCTGGATTCCCTGCCACATGCTGTGCTGTGTCCCTGGAGGTGGAATGGTCTTCGATCCTCTCCTTGTAGGACCTCTTAGCTGATCTGATGCCCTGTTTAAGGTTGTGTCTTGCAGCGCTGTACAGTTCTTTGTTGCCAGATCGGTGGACCAGGTCCCGCTGCTTGAGGAGACTCTGAACCTCCTTAGTCATCCAAGGTTTCCAGTTTGGAAAAACACGGATGCACTTGTTGAAAGGCTCTGTAGCCTTTAGGAATATTAGGATACACACAGTCCAGTGAGTTGAGCATTTAACATGTTGCACAAACTGTGGACCTCCACAAGGCTGGTTCAAGCTTGGAAGCAATTTCCAAATGGCTGAAGGAACCACGTTTATCTTTACAAATAATACTACACATCATGGGACCAGGACACCATCATAGTGCTCAGGAAGGAGACACATCCTGTCTTCTCGAGATGAACGGACTTTGGTACAAGAAGTTCAGATCAGTCCCAGCAGCAAAGGACCATGTGAAGACACTGGAGGAAACAGGTACAAAAATATCTGTATCCACAGTAAAACAAGTCCAACAGCCACATCACCAGAAAGAAGACACTGCTACACAACACACAGAAAAATGTCACTGATAGATTTTTACAGAGCAGTGTTTCATATGTACAGGACACCAACGTTTTGTAGCAGAAATATAAAGTGTCTTATTCCTGTTAGCATCATCATCCACTCCAACAACTCCATCTCCAAACACAGAACACTGACAGTCCTGTTTGTTCCCGCTCTAACACTGAATGTAGGATTCAGACTGGCTGGAGTGAAGCAGTGTGCTGTTTGAACCAGCAGAGGGCGGCAGAGGGACTGTTTGATTCTCTCCAGTAGAACATGGAGACAGCAGATTGGATTGAAGGAAACATTCATGTGATTGACATGACAGTGTTGACAGCAGCCAGAAGTGCAAAGATTAAAAGGAAAGAAAGTGTCCAAGTACAGTAAGTGATACTGATCATATCTGCTGAATATCATGAAAGTAGAGATAGAGAGAGATCCAGTCTGAAAAGAAGGAGGAATGAAATGATTCATGGATGAGGAGATTTTCATTTTCTTTCTTCTTTTCATTGATCAAACTCATCATTGGAGTTTTTCTTTGAATGCTAAAGCTGCAGATGTGAACAGCTCCAGTGGTAATGAACAAGCAGCTGACACCATAATGACTCTGTTTGTCCAGAACTTGGTGGATGTTCTGCATCCAGAGCTCAGAGCTGTTTTTCTCAACCATTGTGTGTCATTTGTGTCTGGATGCCTTTGTACTTCCAGTGACTCACCACAGGATGACGCTGCTTCTCTTTGCTTCTTCATTTCAGCCTCAGGCAGCAACAAAATGATCAGAGCTGATCAGGTCTGGATTTATCAAACATGTCAGAGCAGGAAATCTCTTCTAACTGAGCAAAATCTCTCAGAGTCACTGAGCTTTGATTCTACTTTTAGGAGTTGAAGTCAAACATTTGATCTTCTGCTTTCACTTGTCAAATTCCTCCTGTACGTTAATCATTTCTTTTCATTTGAAATAATCCTACTGTGTTTGTGGGAACATGAATGTTTTTTAGTCTTTCTGCATCATGTGACCCAGATTTTTTTCATCTGCTGTCAGATTGAAATCAAGACCATGAAAGCACACAGCAGCTTCATCTGAGCTGTCAATCAGCAGCAGCAGTCTCATCTGTGGGCTGCAGGGGCTGATGGGAGCTTTGAGGACCTGCTAGAAACCACGTGGCCTCGTCTGATCTCACAGCTCGTCCTTGTTGGGCCTCAGCTGCATCAGAGCTCCACTTCTCCCCAGGTTCACCAGAGGATACACCACTGCACAAAATGCTTTTCCTCCCAGCTGCTGCTCTGTGCTGTCTGTGTTCAGGTGAGTGTTTCCAACAAACTCCACCTTTAACAAACACTGTCTCACTAACCTTCATCTATCTGTCTGTGTCTCTACAGCGCTGGTTGCCATGGCAGCAGAGCTGACCCAGGACCAGTTAACACTGACCAGGAGAGTTGGTCAAACAGTCTCCTTCAGATGTGGAACTGAACAGTGTTTTAGTGGTGTGCCTTATGTATACTGGTACCAGAAGAAAGAAACAGAAACATTGAGATATCACTCATATGTGAATAAACAGAACGGCGGGGAGTTGGAGCTAAAGAATGTTAAACTCGATCATTCAGCCACCTACTACTGCTCCTGTCATAAGTCTGGTACCCACAGTGAGAAATGATGCGAGCAGCCTGAACAAAAACCAACAGATGAACAGATGTCAAACAGTGTTTGTGACAGGAAGAGAGCAGTAAACCACAGCCCAGGTTCACATATTTCACCTCCATCTCAGACAGAGTCCCAAACATACTGAGCTGAAGATGAAGATGAAGCTCCATACCAATCAGCCATAACATTATGACCACCTTCCTAATATTGTGCAGGTCTCCCTTGTGGTGACTCATCAGAGAATGGACATGGGCCTTCTGAGGGTGTCCTGTGGCGTCTGGTAACAGAATGTTGTTAGTGGGGGGCCTTTGAGGGGAGGGGCCTCTGTGGATCATCCCACAGATACTTGATCAGTTTGGGATCTAGTGAATTTGTTCTCTCCTTTCATTCATCAGTCTGTAGCTCCAGGCCCTGAAATAGAAATCTCCATTCCACCATGCATCATATTTATTTTGTAGCCATCAGCATCACATTTATCTTCATCAAATACAATCATCACATACTCAGTAAATCACTTTCACTCTCATCTTCTATCACCTTTCTCAAACTCTCTATCTGTCCTGAGGATGTCTTCTTACTGTCCACAGAGTCCCTCTGATCCAGATCTGTCCCCAGCCTCGTTCACCATCAGTCCTCTGCTGTCTTCTGTCCACCCTGGTTATTCCAGACTCTTGGACAGTCTCTAACTCAATGCTGATTGCTGACACAAACAAAACAACCACATCTTCCTCCTCTTCCTCATCCTCTCCTTCCACACCCAGTCCAGAGGCCCCTGCTGTGTTTGTCCTTCATAGACTGCAAATGGTTAAACCTAGAATTGTAGAAATACTCTCACACCTCCCAAAACCAAAAGACCCAGAAATAAAGCTTCATTCAATAGTTCATGTTCCTCTTTCTAGCATCCATGCTAACTAAATCACAGAATGTCATCACACAGTCAAGAGGACGGGTGGTAGATAAATCATTTGTGGACAAGATGGAATAAAGTCTAAATAATGTTCCTGAACATGAATTAAATATCCTCCAGAACACTCACAGTCTAGAATCACTTCAATCCCATTTGATAGTTTTTAGGTTTCTAAAGTCATATATTTAAAATGAGCAAATAACATGGAATCTATTTATGTCACTGACATATTTTCTGTTCACAAAGTGGAGTAAAATAAACTTCCCCATATTTATCTTGGGTTCTTTCTGTTCTCTAATTTAAAGGTATCATGTTGTGGAAACCAGAATAATAAAGTTTAAATCCTGTAACATTCAGTCTGAGGTCATATTTTGAAAAGTGGGAGGCACATATACAAACTGTTGTAATTTCTAAACCGTTCACCTGATTTGTATGTAAATACCCTCAAATTAAAGCTGAAAGTCTGCAGTTAAAGCATGTCTTGTTCGTTTCATTTCCAATCCATTGTGGTGGTACATAGAGCCAAAAAGATTAGAATTGTGTCAATGTCCCACTATTTATGGACCTGACTGTATTCCCCAGAGTTCATGTATGAACACACGAATCTTAGTCTTGGCTCCTTTTCTATCAGAAATGTTTTATTTAATCTCTTTCTTCCTCACAGAGTGAAGCCAATCCTCAAACCCTTGATGGTCATGGTGTCCTTATTAACAGACTCACCATTTACTGAACTGGTTGTGAATGATCAGTTTAACAATTGTTACTAAACAGGAACACAGTAAAACCAAGAAGAACCCTGATATGATCAGAAAAATAAAATGAACCAAACCAGATTTACACATTGCAGCACTGTTACCAGAACCTCATGATCCAAACTAATCCACCCAAAACTAAATCTGACTGATATGTAGCTTTGACTGTTTCATGAACCAGAGTCTGTTGTTGTGTCAGAGATGGAAAAAAAATACAGATGGAATGAAATAAATGATCAGGAACCTGAACAAGTTGTAGGAGAAACCAAACAGATAGAAAGTCAGAATGTTGTTTAGCAGATATTTGGTCATAAATCAAAGTATTAGTGT
Source organism: Chelon labrosus (assembly GCF_963514085.1). NCBI lineage: Eukaryota > Metazoa > Chordata > Actinopteri > Mugiliformes > Mugilidae > Chelon > Chelon labrosus. Next base: position 27,637,280 of record NC_140342.1, on the reverse strand, counting down.
TACAACCTGGGGTGAGGGAAGCAACAACAAAACCAGGTGGAAATGGCTTTAGTTAAGGTTTATTGCTGTGAAAGTGAAGCATTTTGAACAAAAGGCTCAACAATAAGGCTGGACAGTGGGGTGCTGAATAAATCAAAGAAATTAGTAAAACAAAACAAACCTATAACCTCACCCCCTCTTTGAACCCCTGAGGCTGCATGGGCAGGCAGTGGAGCAGGTGGAGGCCTTCAAGTACCTGGGCATAGAGATTGACAGTTGCCTGTCCTTCTCCCAGCACACTGACTCAGTGTACAAGAAGGCACAGCAACGCCTATTCCTGCTAAGGAAACTCAGAGACTTCAGTGTCAATAAGGACATTTTAACTGTGGTTTACAAATCACTTATTGAACCAATTCTCACCTTCAATATCTCATCCTGGTTCAACTTCACATCTGTTAAATGCAAATCAAAGCTTTCCAGGGTCATTAACCAAGCAAGTAAAATAATTGGCAACAATCAAACCCAATTATCTGTACTTCACACACAAGCAATAGAAAGGAAATCAAATAACATCACATCAGATCCCAGCCATCCCTTACATAAGTCTTTCCAGTTACTGCCATCAGGCCGCCGCTACAGAGTCCCCTCTTTCAAGAAAAACATTTACAGAAACTCATTTATTCCCACTGCCATCAAAATTTTAAATGAACAATAATAACCCCCCTACTTGCCCCCCTCCCTCTCCTTCCTTCTTTTAGATGGTTATCGCATCATGGATTATTTATTTATTTATTTATTACATATTGACTGATTGCACTAGTCACTTTCCACTATTTGAAGTCTGCTGTTTCTTTGTGGTTAGTCTGTATGTGGTGTTTGTGTTCTGTTGTTCATGTTGACCCATGCTGAAGACAATTTTCTGACACGTCAGATAATAAAGTTTTTCTGATTCTGATTCTGATTCTGATACATACAGACCACGTCCTTTCTAAGAAATAAAATCTCAAATAAAACTCTACATCCTTAACCAAACTCAAAACACATCAACAAACAACACCCCAAACCTATATGTGAACATACAAACAAAAACTAGACAGAGTGAACCAAAGTAAGTGCAGATTTGCAGTCCAGCATAGACAAACTAGACAATTCCCCTGCGGGAAATCGCGAGAGTGATGCAGTGGCCGCAGCAGTCTGCGATACCATGCTATATTGCTGTAACAGTACGATGCTACGATGCTATGATGATGCTACTATGCCAAGATGCTACTACAATGCTATGATGCTAAGATACTAAGATGCTATGATACTAAGATGCTACAAAGCTAAGATACTATGTTGCTACGATGCTAAGATGCTACAATGCAATTGTACTAAGATGCTATGATGCTAAGATACTACAATGCTAAGATGCTTTAATGATGCTACAATGCTATGATGCTAAAATGCTACAATGCCAATTTGCCACAATGCTATCATGCTACCATGCTATGATGCTAAGATGCTTTAATGATGCTACAATGCTATGATGCTAAGATGCTTTAATGATGCTACAATGCTATGATGCTAAGATGCTTTAACGATGCTACAATGCTATGATGCTAAGATGCTTTAACGATGCTACAATGCTATGATGCTAAGATGCTTTAACAATGCTACCATGCTATGATGCTAAGATGCTACAATGCCAATTTGCTACAATGCTATCATGCTACCATACTATGATGCTAAGATGCTTTAATGATGCTAAAATGCTATGATGCTAAGATGCTACAATGCCAATTCGCTACAATGCTATGATGCTACAATGCTAAGATGTTTAAATGATGCTTTAATGCTAAGATGCTAAAATGCTACAATATACCTTTAACTAAGCTGAAACTATAAGATAAGTGATAAAACAGCCATAAACAGACAGTTTGCAACAGAAATTAAGTTTATTTTTCAACAAAACAATCAAGGAACACGAAAACATCTGATGAGTCGGTAAAAAACTTTAATCTAACAAGAAACAGAGTTGTAAAAACACGGCCACCGAACCCATCAGGAAACTAAAGATACAAAGGAAAAAAAAAAAGTCCTCTGGACGTCGTCTTCCTGGATCTTGGGTCCTTGATCCTGGATTTAAAAGATCAATAGGTTAGAGGTTTCAAATCATCATGGAGACATTTGATCACAAACTTAATGAAATATTACTTCCCTTATTGTTGTTGTGTTGCTGTCATCTGGGCGTCTTCTTCCTAGATCTAGTTCACACAATTTAAACAAAAACAGACATAAGTTAAAGGTTCAAAACATTAAGTTAAAACATTTGATCAAAAAATGTGAAATATTACTTCCCTTATTGTTGTTGTGTTGCTGTCATCTGGGCGTCTTCTTCCTAGATCTAGTTCACACAATTTAAACAAAAACAGACATAAGTTAAAGGTTCAAAACATTAAGTTAAAACATTTGATCAAAAAATGTGAAATATTACTTCCCTTTTTTTTTGGTGTTGGTTTGCTGTCTCTACTGGAGAGAGATTAGCTGTGGTCCTCTTGATGTCTCCTCCTGTTGAACATGAATGACAGTAAAGACAGAACAGACAGACAGGAGAAGAGAAGGGAGGTTAGTTCAAATATTCAATGTGATTAATCATTTTAAAGAGAGATACTCACCTTTTGATGGACCTGGTTGACACGTAGATTGTCGACCTGTAACTTACATGATTTTATTTACAATACATGATTTACATTATTTAGGTTAGCTAATGTAATTTAAATTTAAATAATTACTTTAGCTAAGCTAATTACATTATACATTATACATTGAAAGCCGTTCTCATCATCTCAATAGATGATGAGAACGGCTTGATAAGATAATGCTGACCCCTTTGTTACATTAATAAATATAAAAAAAAAACACTACATCAATACATGATTCAACTATTTCCAGCCAACACATGCCATTACAACATCATGATTAAAGTTTACAATTTAAACATTGATAAAATACAACACAATTTAAAAGCCTAAACAACATGAATATAAATAACAATTACATAGGAAATAAGAAACAACACACACACGAGTATAAAATGACACAATGAGAAGATTTAAACAAACATTTATTTGTTTAAAGTCAATTAACATTACAGAGGAGTTTACAATAACAAACAATAGAACAACCTACTCATTGAACAGGCTCAATGAGTGACTAGAAACTACATAGATATACTACATATATATAATACTAGATAACACTTACATATCTACAAAATACATAAAGTCACACTTACTTTTCTATGGACCATGTGTTGGCTGGAGAGACTTAGTCAGTCAAAATACAATAGACTGGACTGTGGTAACTGTAATAAGTTTGGAGAACACCTGATTGAAGACATTTATCAGGATGTGAAATATAAATGTGATCAATCAGAGTGTTCTTCTCAGTGGTGGATTCACTAATTAGTTGAGTGTAACCTCTGGCCTGAAACAAGTCTTTTATACTTTTTTTGCCTTTACTGAGGAGATCCTCATTAAAGTCGCCACAAACAATGATGGGCTGGTGATTTATCACGTCCAATGAGTCTAAGAGGTTTCTCAAGTTTTGTAAGAACATAGCCAATCGGAAATTTGGTGGTTTGTAAACAGTCGCTAAAAGTAGTTCGACTGGAGCCTCAATTTTGATGACAACAAACTCCAAATCAGTGACCTGTTGCATGTACCTGCGAGGCTCTGCTTGCACGTTGCATCTACAGTACACTGCAACTCCACCTCCATCTTTTCGAGCCATGTCCACACAGCTGTTGTAAGACAGCAACCTACTGCGTGTGAACATGGTGTATCCCTCCAGGTCGAAAATTGGGGATACAGAGGACCCTGACAAATGTGTCTCTGTGAGGCACAGCACGTCTGCTAGTTGCAGTTCGTGATGAGCCTTCAGGTCTGAAATGTGGGACGGAAGTCCCTGAGTATTGTGGTGGATGATTGTCAAGGTCTTTGGAGTTTGTTCCATCAATCTATAAAATGCTAACAATGGTCGACAGCTCTGGAAAGAGGCTTGAGGCATACTTTCCAGAGCTGTCTTGATTTCGGGGTCAGCATATATCTTTTTCTCGTCGAAGTCACAGATAGTGAGACCTCCCAGCGAAGTTGTGCGGCTGAGCGCTACATAAGCCATGCCCGGTTCAAACACGCGCTTCAGACACACAACCGCTGACGCCATCGTCATACCTTGAACCTTGTGGGCCGTACATGCAAAAGCCAACTTCATGGGGAACTGGCGCCGAATGACCCATTTTGTGTTACTCAGGTTCTCCTCAGATCTTTCAATGTAGGCCAGATTGTCTGAGGGACCCAAGATCTTTTTGCGGAATCTCTGTCCTGCTGTGGGATTGTCCAGCTCGAGTCCAATTAACTTAACAGACTTTGGCTCGCTGTCCGTCATTACAATGTGCGAGATGGTTCCGAATGTTCCATTAACAATTCCGTCCTCCACGTCGAGATTCCTGGTCAACATAACGCGTACTCCTGGAGCAGCCACTATGTTGTCAGGCAAATCTCGCTTGGTGCCGTTAACGTTCGACACTATCGTCATGCAGCCGGTCGTAGGCATTTTCCTATAATCCCGAGCTGCGATGTCGATAGCGTCGTCGTGGAGGGAGGCTACAGTACCAGAGTTGTGACGGTCAACTTCTTTGTTGGTAGCAAAAATGTGTAGCCTATCTACTGGACAATCTTTGACGTCAGCCACTGCCTGTGTGAGCAACTCTCTGTCCTCATCACTCAAAGGATCCAGCTTTTGCTTCACTCTGAGGCGGTTCAAGAGTTCAGCAAAAGCTCGATCGTCCTTCTGTCGCATGATCTCTGTAAGGATGACCATCTTGAAGTGATCCTTCCAGAGATCAAACTCAGTCTCCTCATACACACACAGTGGCTTGGCTCTGCCTAAAGGCGGCAGTTGGTAAAAGTCACCAACAGCGAGGACAGAAATCCCCCCGAACGGCTTCCTGTTTCCTCGGATCTGTTGAAAACGCCAGTTCACGTAAGCAAACAGCTCCTTGGAAACCATGGAGACCTCATCGATGATGAGAATCTCCGCGTTGGAAAGTGTCGCTCGGACCTCATCCAGGGCGTTGCCGAGACCTTGATAGGGTGCCTTCAAGGACCTCGGCAGTTTGAGCAGTGAGTGCAACGTGACGCCTGAAATGTTGAAGGCTGCTGTGCCAGTGAAGGCAGTCAGCAGCACTGCAGGCTGCGTCATGTCTGCTTGGTCCCTGAATCTGGGGAGCTCACGCAGAATCCTCGTTGCCTCCTGGTGAACGCACTTGATTACGTGCGATTTACCACAGCCAGCTCCCCCTGTCAAAAAGTAATAAAACGGCTCTACATCGCGGCCCCACACCAGCTCAAAGCACCACTGACGAATGCTGTAGAAGATAGAAGCCTGCGTTTCGTTCAGACTTTGATACATTTTTCTAACAAAGTCTGGACTCAACTGCGGCGCTTCTATCCTCAGCATGGAGCTCCCCCTATCTCTAGTGACCTGAAACTCTGGGACCTCTCCTGGGTCTTCGTGCTCGGCAGGTTGTCGCTCTGCAAGACACTCTAACCGTTCAGCTTCTACTTCAGGCGCAAAACAGTTCCACTCATTAACTATAGGGCCCAGCACCTGATACTGTTCTAACGCTTCGTCGATCCTTTTACCCTGACCTTCGTAGCGTTTTTTGTTACGGGTTACGAGATCTCTAACACTCATACCCGGGATCTCGCCACACGTATAAAACTGCTCATAAGTGGGGTTAGCTTCATCTCTCAGGTCGTCATCAGATCGGTGTGGGAGATAAAGTTTGAGCAGTCGTCTATAAAACTTCTCAGGAGCTTTCTTCTCTGAGAAGCGAGGAAATCTGATAATTGCCGGCTTTCCAGCAGTTCTTTTCTGAATAAAGCCCATTTCATTCAGGAGGGGGATGGCGCTTTTACTTTTAGTTTGCTCACCGTACAGCACCCTGTACTCTGACGCAAACTCGGCCATGCACATACGCGCAAACTCAGCACCGCGAGGTCTGTTGACGTATTTTTCTGGCAGGCCGGACATCCACACCTCCTCTGAACCCGGTTCCATCTGTTGGAGTCTACCGATAGGGTGACTCATCCTCAGACCGTCCTCGTCGGTCTGAAGGAACACCACGGTCCGGGAGCACCTCTTCAGCCGTAAGCTGCAGGTGCGAGCAACAGCCTCTTGAGCGCTGACTTCCCTATGTTTAGCATAGGCCTGCATGATCTGCTTCATTTCGTCACGCTCGTTAACATTGGACTGTTTAACATTTCCGATGACGTTCTTAAGGAATTGCGTCATCTCGTGCTCCGGCTTGGACACGTAGGACATCATGTACATTATGCAGCTATAATCGTCCACAACGTACTGAATGTCCATGTTGGCGTTCCAGGCTCGGAGCAGGTCTGGGTTATAGGCGTTAACCCAGCAATCGTTTGGATGCCGCTTCAGGATCACGACATGGCTGCTCGCCAGGCGGTGGACAAGGGCTCGGTATTCCGTGTACGTCAAGCCGCACTGGTCGAGCAAGTCTGTCAAACTACTGAATGAAGCGTTTGCATCCAAGAGCAAGTCTCTAACTTGCTGAAGTTTGACTTTGGCTTCCTTTCGCTTCTTAGCGAGTGCCCGCTTCTGCTCCAGTATTCTGGCGACCTCATCTTGGTTCTGGTCTTGATCTAAAGGTTTTGAGGTGCCAGCACTAATGGGGGGTCTAGTGATGAATGTATCATCCATGGGCTGCTTCGGGAAGCCAAACCTACAGGCAACGTTGCCTTTTTTGCAGGACTTGGAATGTTTCCTGCTGTGAACCTGAACCTCTGAGACAATTCTGTGGAGCTCCAGGTCTGTCTCAGGATCAGGCATCTTGCATGTTATGTACCTATCTATGAAAGCCGCGACCTTCTGGTCGGACTCTTCTTCAAATTTAGGTGCATTTTTAATCCAAATTAGCATGTGGATGTGGGGACTTCCTCTAGCCTGGAACTCAACCCTATAAAAATAATCCTCCACCTCGCCAATGGGCTGCGCTGGTGAGAGGAGAAGGTTGGTCATCAGAGCGTCGACTCTCTTTTCAAACATGCGCATTACTGTGACCGGATTGCTCCGCAGAATGTCGCACTTTGATTTCCAGTCGAGCTCTGAAAAGTCCCCGTGTTCTCCCTGCTGAGCTTTGATGACCTCTATGACCTCAGGCCATCTCATCTCAGCAGCCGAGAACGTGACAAAAAATGTGGGTTTGCCTATTTGTCGCACCATGGCGTGGACGTCTTTCAGAGTCTTGGTCCAATAGGCTGGAGTGCCTCTGAGAGGCTGCATGAAGCGAGTTGCGTCTTGGCTCATAATGAGCCGCTGCACCTCGTCTTAGTCCAGGAGCATGAGGTTGTTAATACGACGGCCGTCTCTAGCTCTGGACTTTCCTTTGCGCATCTGAATTGACATGCTGTTTGTCGCCAGGTGGGTTTCTGTGACAAACTGCGCAAAGAAAAGGTAGCTTTGGTCGCTAGCGAAACGTGTATCGACAGCAAACAACCTGCAGTTAAAATACATGCTAGGTGACAGGGAGAAGGTTCTGGGTTCATCCAGTGTGTTCTCTCCTGTCGGGAATTGCACAGGGAAAGCCATGGCTTCCAGCTTTGGTATGGTGAAGAAGCCTACTGGTCTGTTGCCCTGGGCGGGGGCAATGCTAAATATTCCATCACCATACGAAAGACTCTCCTGCGCAATGTCAGGCGGCTGCATACACGTGTCCAGAGTCAGGCCAGGCCTCAGCTCCTCCTGTTCGTCGTCAGCTCCCTGAGGCTGCTGACTTCTACTAGAGTCTGGGTCGTTCTGACTAGAAAAAACTTCCTCTAAGTCTTTGTCCATGTCTGGGTCTGGCTGCTGCCTTTGTGGTTGGTCTGGGTCGTTTTTCCTATTAAAGACCTCCTCGAGGTCCACGTCTGCCTCAATGTCTCCCTGATGCTGCTCTGACTGAGCAGCATCAGCAACATTGAGTTGTGAGTCGTCATCGTCGACTGACTCATCAAAAACGACACTATCGTCTATGGATACATCCTGATACTCAGAATGTATCCTTTTAAGTGTGGCGAGACTAGCTAATACATTTCTCATATTAACAGTGTAAAAGTACTGGTAGCCCTTGTAGTTAATGCGCCTCTTTAATTTAACCTGAAGTAGTTGTGACTCAGATCTGGGTCTTGGGAGACTGTTGACTGTTGCTTCCACCTCTGATGGAACACAGACAACAGCTCCATGGACTGCTTTTTGTTGTCCTTTCGGCAGAGCGACAACCTTAGCAAAAGGCAGTATTTTAGCAATTAGATGCCTCTCGAGCACGTTGAGCCTCGCTAACTCTGGGGGGATGGGCGACAACTCTAAGTTGTTCGCCGTCGCAACCGGTGGCATCCGTCCTCTCTTCAAGTGGCTGTCACACGTGTGACAGATCCACTCTTTTAGTCGCTCGTGTGTAACAGAGCAATGTGCAGCGCAGTCGTTGTCACAAAAGTGGACATAGTTTCCTGTTAAACAGGATGCTGCCACTGCAGGTTTTTGTCTATATTTTTCTCTTTTGCACAATCTGACCTGATTAGGAAACATTGCTCTGTTACACACGGTGCAGACATACGTCGGCCCGTGTCGAATAGTTTCACGAAACACTGTGATGGCGGCTTCCATCACAGGATTTATTAACGGCTGCGGTTGGGGGGGGTTATAGGGCACGATCCTTCTATATTTTTGTTTGATCCTTAATGCGTTTTGCATCTTGTTAAAGATGCAAAAAGTAGCATTTGTTGCGAGTTTAGTTACTCTGCGTTGGATACAGCGTAACCTAAACTCAGGATCATTGTGATACCTTCTATTTAAACTTTCTTTTTTCTTTTGTCTAAGTCTAAGATTAGATTTGTACCTAGTTAACATGTACATTTTCTTTTTGGTACAAAAATCAGGATCTGCCCTATATTTCTGTTTTATGTAATTTTTGTGCCTACTCTGAAAGGCAGGGTCTGCCTTATACTTTTCTTTAATATAATTTTTGTGCCTAGTTTGAAAGGCAGGATCCATGTTATATTTCTCTGTAAAAAATTTTTTCTTCCTGCTCTGGAAAGCAGGATCGGCCCTGTATTTGTCTTTATAATGTTTTTTTCTACTGCTCCGGAATGTTGTGTCTTCCTTATATTTTTGATTAAGTTTTATTTTTTTTGTATTTTTAACTTTTGAATAATAATTTCTGAAATACAGTAACCGTTGTTTCCTATGATTACTGTCTTGGGAATGTTTTATTTTGTTTGCTTCTATTTTTTTAATTCTAAATTCCGGGCAGTTGTCATACCTATTTTTTTCATTAATGTTTTTTTCACTTTTGATAACATGGCTGTCACTTTCCCTCCTTTTAACTTTTTGTCTTCGTTGTTTACCTAATTTACCTAGTTTTATGACTGTTTTTTTAGCTGGAGGGAGAGCTGTCCTGGAGACTTCTAAATCTACTTCTACCGTCGGTTGTTGAAGACCTTCACTGGAACCGACGGCTTCAAATGACACAGGCACAAGCTCATAGCTGGCAGAAGGTCCACGATCAGCAAAGAGTTTGTGCAGGTGTTCAGCCAGGTCACTGATTTCAGTGAAGGTCTTCATGATTGCAGTTCCGTTGAATTTTGGAAAACCTGCCGAATCTCTGGTGTGTGAATCAAACACACCATACGTCCCTGTTTGGGTACGGAACACTGCAATGCATTCTGGATTTACTATGATAAACGCATGCCTCACATCTCCTGACAGACACTGCAGCTCTTCAGCAAGGGAAATTAAGTTGCCGTTTCCGTCGCTGGAGGCTTTGACGGTTCCACATTTAACTTCGCACATGTGGACATCGTACATTGCAGTGTCTGTCAGGACTTGTTTAGGCATTTTCTCGACGGTGAGATGATCATTTTCATACCTGTGCTCCAGGATCAGCTGTTGTTTCACTCCTACGTAGAGTGAATCTCCCTGAGCCAGCACTCTACCGAGGGTAGCTGTGTTAAAGCTACAACCCTCATTCTCGAAAGCGAGAAAAGTCAGGGACATGCAGGTACACTGACTGTTCCTAGAGAACTTACTGTACCTCCTGTCCCTCTGACTATGACTAGCCCTAACAGTGACAGCCTGACCCCCACTTACCTGAGTACCTACCTTTATGCTTGCCTGTAAAGATGTTCAATGGTTAATTATTAGTAGGTTAGTCATAATTAATTTTATTAGTCTATTAGTATTAAAATACTATTAATTACTACACATTATTAGTATCAGTATTATTCAGGGTTGTACAGTGCGAGCATTTCACTCGCATATGCGCCTAAAAATAGTTTGTGCGAGTAGAAAAAATAAAAAGGGAGCACCGGTGCGACTACGGATTTCAACCCTTTCATTCGCATTTTGCTCCTAAACTAAATCCATACTATGTGTATCAAAGTAGAGTAGCCCACAATTCTCGCGCATCTCTGTATAAAAAATGGACAAGCACTGTCCTACAACTTCTTTTTCACACCTGCAAAACACAGAACTCATGTGATGAGATGCGGTGACGTCGCCCTGCGGCGAGTTTATGAATGAAAACATCCGCGCCGCCCGGCCAGCACGGGCGATTCACCGCCCGCGGAAGTTAAAATTAGGAGAGATTGATCTGTGTGTGTGTGTGTGTGTGTGTGTGTACGTGTGTACGAGAGGAGGACTAGTTTCTCCTCGCCACTGCGGAGTCCGACGATGCGGCGCGAGTTGAGCGGAGCGATATCGGTGTGAAAGTCGTAGCCCGGACACTGGAACGTTGAAGGAAAATTAACTGACCGTGTACAATGAAGAAAATTGACTCATATTTCCTAAAAAAGCAAAGCGAAACCGCTGACAGAGCGGACATCGGTGAGAGAAATGTGGGAGAAGTGGAATCTGGGACTGACGATGTTGACTCCGTCGAGCCGGAGGAGATGCCAACAGTTAGCCTAGCTAGCACCGGTAGTGCTAGCAAGGTTTACAAATTTAAAGCCGACTGGATCAAGCTCTTCTCCTGGTTGGAATTTGAGGACAACCTCATGTTTTGTAAATACTGTAAAGGCCAAAAGCAGGCAGGAAATTCGGCATTTGTTTCTGGAAACCCCCATTTTAAAAAAGATAGTGTAACCAAACATAACTACTCCAAGCGGCACATCGCCTGCAGAGACAGTTACATGCTGAGACAAAACAAACCAGCCTTGACAGTGACCGCAGCTCTGGACAGGCAGGTGATGTTGTCCGAGGTGGAGATGAGGAGGCAGCTTAAAATCAAAATGAACATCGCCTACTTCATCGCCAAGGAGGAAGAGCCGTTTGTCAAGTTTGGGCCACTTATCACGCTGCACAAGAAGAACGGCGTTGATATCAACCCAACCTATGACAACCATGTCAGGTAATATTTTCCAATAATATTAATATAGTAGTAATAATAATAATATTTAAAATCATAGCTTTTTACTAAAACAAAGCAATGTTGTCATTCTGGCATGTGTATAGTACCATTATGATAAGTAATGTAACTGCATGTGATGTCAGTCATGTTATGTAACAGTATGTAGCTTATGCCAGGCTATGTATTTATTTCTTGGCCTCAGTTGCAGGGAGATAAGCAGTTGTTCTGCAACACTGTTTGTATCCAATAAAACTTAAAATTACAAACCATAAGTGTTTTACAACAGTGTTCTCATTCATACAGGTGTGCGGAAATGGTTGGACAAGTTGCCGATCTCTTGAAAGAGAACCTAGCTGCTAAGCTGAGAACAGCAAAGCACCTTGCAGTTCTCATTGATGGTGACACTGACATATCAAACACCGAGTGTGAGATTGTCTATGTGCGTCTGGTAGAGGGTGGGAAGCCAGTCACTCTCCTTGTTGGACAACAGACCCTTGAACACTCCCATGCCAATGGTAGGTGGTCACGGTCTAGCAGCAAGAGTAACCTTTATTTTTGTATAGTTTCATAAATGCATAATTGAGTCACTATCTTGTTTGTTTTAAGGCCACAAAAGTTCTTATTGTTTTTATGTTATCCTTCAAGGTGTTCTGGATGCAACCAAGGCTGCATTCAATGCAGTTTGCCCAGACGACAATGGAGGGTCATGGATGAAGAAGATGATCAGCTTTGGGGCAGATGGTGCCTCAGTGAATATGGGCCACCGTGGAGGAGTGATCGCTCTCCTGCAAAGAGAGGCAGGGGAGTATATTATCCCTATCCACTGCATGCCACACAGGTTTGTAACTGGAAAAAATGGTTATGTGGTAGCAGACATACATGCACATTTGTCACATGCGTGTGTGCACACACAACCTAAATTATTTGTCAGTCACACACAAATAGGCACACAGACACACCACTGTAACAGAGTAGGGAAAAAAAGAAGAGGAAGGTGGATAGTTTTTTTTTTTAAACTATATTTTGGCTTTCACAGACTAGAGCTGGCGATCCTAACCCTCCAGAAGAAAGAACCAATGGTGTCCCAGGTCTACGATCTTCTGCATCTTGTGTGGAAGACCTACCACTTCAGTGGAAAGTCCAAGAGAGAGCTCCATCAACTAGGGAAAGAGCTGGGTGTGGATGTCTGCACACCGTCTACTGTCAAAGGGACACGCTGGATCCCCCATGTCCACAGGGCCCTCAAAGTGTTCCTGCGACATGGAGCAGACAAGAACCTTGCCACAGACAATGGCCAGTACTCCACTGTCCTGCAGCACATGGAGCACCTGGCTGTTGCAGGTACAGTGGAGGTTCAAGGACGGGCAAAGAAGGTCAGTTTTACAACATTAAGTTAAACAAAATAGGTTTTAAGTTAAATGACATTTCAGACTTGAATGGTTGGCAGATGATGAGGTGGCTAGGAATACAACACTTATTTTGTATTGATCTACTGCTACACAGGTAAAGAGAGAAATGGAGAGTGCACCTTTTTGTGTATTCTGCCATTTTCTCTCTGACATGTTCGAGGAGCTGTCTTCACTTAGCCTCACCCTGCAGAGAAATGACCTGATCCTCCCCCAAGCTATGTCAGAGCTGAGGAAGACAGTGACAAGACTAGAAGGACTTAAGTCTAGGGCAAAGTCAGGAGGCATGCTGGAGAAGATCCAGACCATGCTTGCTCAGCGTGGAGATGATGAGTGCAGATTCCAGGTGTGTTAGGATGAGTTTGTTAGGATCTAATGGAAACAAATGTTTAGAGCAGAAGTGTGAGAATCTGTCACTATATGAGAATTAGTGTAGGTCTATTCAATGTAAAGATTTTGAGAAAAGCAGTCTTTAAAACAATTTTGTGTGATTGTCTCTGTCTCTGTCACTGTCTCTCTCTCTCTCTCTCAAAGGGAATACCACTGAAGGGGAATCTGACAGGTCTCACAGACCTCACCCATCCACAGCTGAAGAAACACATGGAGGCAGCTATCACTATTGGTGTGACTGAGCTAAAAGCCAGGTTTGGTGGGCTCCTGAATGATGACGCTGAAGTCAAGACCCCGGTGCAGGCCTTCAGAGTCTTCAATCATGACACATGGCCAGATGATCAGGGCAGCCTTCTGACCTTCGGTGATGGTGATGTGGCAGACCTGGTGAGGCATTTCAGAGAGCCTCTTGAGAGGTAAGAATGTATTTTGCACTGCTGTGATGTAGGCACTGCCTGATGTGATGTGAACAATGATGCCTGGGTATTTGCTAACTTCCTCTGTTAAATCTCTACAGATCAGGGTGTGACCTGGCAGCTGTTGAGGATGAGTGGCAGGGACTGAAGATCTTGGTCAGTCAAACTTTCAAGGACAAGTCCTACAATGGCCTGTGGGAGACCATGCTGACCAAGGAGCCATACAGGGAGGATTACAAGGTAAGCAAACACTGCTGAGTGTTTGCATGCTGCAGTGCCCTTCTCCTATTATTGGTGGTTAAAGATGAGATAAGTAAGGCCTATCTTAATCCCCCTAGAACATACTGGAGTTGGTGCAGCTGATGCTAGTGTTGCCCATTTCGGCTGCCCAATGCGAAAGGGGCTTCTCTGCACAGAACCGCATAAAGAGCTCCAAAAGAAGCAGCCTTGCAGTCTCCACCACCGAAGACCTCATGAGGATCACCCTGGAGGGGCCCAGTCTTGAGGACTATGATCCAAGTCCTGCAGTGGACCGCTGGATGAACTCAGCCAAGCGTGCCAGGCGACTTGACTACAAAAAGATGTGGGACAGGGGTGTTCTCTGTGTTTAATTGAGGGTTACAGTAGGCCTTATGATGGCCCTGTGTTTATATGTATTAGTGCACATGTGTTACTGTGTACGTGATTTGAGTGTAAAATAATAAAATTGTGTTATTTATGAAATTTAGTAGTGCTCCTAAATTTTTTTCTGTGCTCCTAAATTTTTTCATTTAGGAGCACTTGTGCTCCTAGTGAAAAAGCTAAGCGTACAGCCCTGTTATTATAGTTAGCTTTATTATTATTACTAGTATTAATAGCAGAAGTAGTAATGAATCAAGTTACAAATTGTTATAGAACATCAATTCCAGCAAGTTTTTCAGATCAACTAAACATCTATAAAAAGCTGACACAATCTTACACACATATCATGAGCACACTTGACTAGAACACATTACTGGTATTCTGATCATTATTAATATCTTGGTAAGTTTACCAAGATATTAATAATGATCAAAAAACAAATTAAATCTCTCCTTCATTTCCTCAAGTTTTTTATACATTACAGTTTAAAGGAAATTACACTCTCCCTCAAACAAACACTTTATTGAGCCCACGATAAACCAGAAGGTAAATGTTCTTACCTCTTTAGCAGAGGAGGTGGACAGTCCGTCGTCGATGATCCAGGGCCAGGAAGTTGATGAGGGGAACGGTGTCCGGGTCTGTGACAAGTCATAAGACCAGTATTAGAACAAGCACTAAGTTGTTACGAGAAAAGTTTTCTAAATGTATTTTTATTACTCACTTCCTCTGCATTTATGAACTGCAGAGGAAGATGAACCAGGTTAATGTAGTTACAGCTGATTTTACAGTAAACGTTGTGTGTGTGTCAGTTGTGGATTAAATACCTTAGCTGGGCGAGGAGAGGAGCGGGCCACAGCGGTGAGGGAAAGGGAAGGTCCAGCCGGGGAAGGTGTCTGGATCCTGGCCACCTGAGAACAAATCATAACAACAATTCAGTAGAATGAAGACTTTGATGACATCATCAACTTTATTCAATAGGAATAATATGTACCTTGGCCACTGGTGAACAGGTGGGGGTCTCCGGAGATCCCAGACTGCAGGCCAACCTGGTAGGAGGGGATCCAACCAGCTGTTGACACATGAGAATAGACATGTTAAAATTCACTCAGTGAACACACTGTGTGTTCTGTGTCACATTGTGTGTGTTGTGGCAGATAAAAACGTACATTAGTCACTGTAGTCTGGGGGCGGGGGGTCCTGCGTCGTCTGGCTGCTGCTGGGGAGGCCACCTGCACAGTCAGATAGAACATAGCAACAGTAACTGTAGGGAACAAGGAGAAACTTTACAGCTGAGAAGAATCAGACAACTTACCTTCTTCCGCGCTGGAGGAGACGGGGGGTCCACGACACCAGACAGCTGAGAAGGAGACACTTCCTCCACAGCACGAAGAAGCGTGCTGCTGAACCAAACAGGGTTCAGTGGGAGGAAGGACTCCTTCTCCTGCTGCTGAGTCGCGCTGGCCGGGGAGGGAACCTGGAAAAGTTCACATCACATTTGATTAAATAGGTGCTTTTTAAGACTGTGAACCCGATCTCCAACATGTTCACAAACACATGTAAACACACATGATGATACAATAGTAAAACTTTACTAACCTTGCTGCTCTGACCAACGACCTTCCAACGGAAGGGGTCAGAAGCCAGCGGAGCACGTACCTCTCCCCTCACAACCAGCTTAGGAGAAACCTTCCTAAGTGGCTGTGGAGGAGTAGGAGACACCGGGGGGGGAGGTGGTGTCTCCAGGTACCGCTCCGTCGCGGACCACAGCAGGCTGGTCAGGATGGCCATCCCCTCACGGTCGCTCAGGTGAACCTGCACACATGAACACAAACCAACAAAGACACATACAAAGTTCAGGTATAGAACAGTAGCTCGTGTTGAATGTTTCGTATCAACACACAAGACATTATAACAAATTTGACTTTTTCTATCACACATTGATTTTCTACTTACGCCGTCTCTGCTCCAGAGCTCCAGGCGCGTCAGGGGGAAGTACTCCGCCGCAGAGAAGTACCTCACACCTGAAAATACACAAAAGAAAACAACAAGCAATTACAACATGTACCATGAATCACAGACATTTTTAAGTTCTTTTTCCTTGTTTTTATTGACATGATAATTTGTACACACCCATACGAGCCGACACGCGGTGGTACTCCTGGCGAAGAAGGTCCTGGTACGTCTGGTCCTCCGTCAGGCGGGGGGGGAAGTCCACCACAAAGACCTGTAATAAAGCAAAATTTTCCAAAACAAAACATGTTCGCTACCAATTGACATTTTCTTTCAAAATCACACACGTTACAATAAATACACATACATTTTTTTAAATCTCTTTTTTTAAATCTCATACGTTTAAGCAGAGTCAATGAACTTCTAGTCTTGTTAAACTACTACAAATACAGGACAAGTGAGACATGAAATTAAACTTACCTCTGGCCAACGGCTCCTCACCGCAGTGAGGAAACGGGCGTAGTCGACGGCCGCCTCCTCGATGGTCCTGCTGGCTGTCAGGTTGTTACTAGGAGCAAGAACACAAACAGCATCAGGTGAGAGAGGTACATTAGCATTAAGGACCTCAGTCCGCAACTGAGCGGCATGGGCCCCAGGGGTCGACATGATACCGAACGAATACTTAGTGTCTGGCATCACGGCGAATCCGTCGGCGATGGAGCGCAGGTGGGAGTCCCCGACAATCAGAACGAACTGTAACAACCAAGAAAATGTAATTAGCATGAAAATCATTAATCTCTCTAAACATCAATCACTTTCTTCATAAAGTGGCTAATAATATCACCTTCTTGTCAGGAGACTCCGGTGGGATGACCAACTTGTGGCTCCGTCCAGTGAGCGACGAAGTTGGCCACCGCAGGACCCGATGGCGGTAGCCGGTACCGCGGCCTGTTTAGTAAACGACAAAACACATCACGAGATAACGGTGTTACTGAATTGAAAACAAACCAGGAAATGTCAACAATCATTTGTTAATATGAGTACAACAGGACAGAAAAAAACAGTTTAGAAAGTTAAATACTGATGCTGAATTAATTTATTGATCATTGAGAGATACTCACGAGCACGAACGGGGGGACGAGCTTGAGAGCAGGGTCGGTGGGAAGGCTCCTCTCCGGCCGGGGGGGACGTCTGATGAAACATTAAGACCAAACACATACAGAACTCAGCAGTTAAGGAGAAAACAATAGATGTAACATTTCTAGAGCCATTTTCACGCAGACAGATGTCATTGTGGCACAGAAGCTTATCTACTGTGTAAATACCTCCAGGGGGGAAGGGGTGGACCTCAGCTCCTCCAGGTCGAGCCTCCTCCAGCGCTGCTTCACCGCCATGGAACGTCTGGACTTCCTAGGCATCCTGCTGACAAAAAATAGACAGAAAAAAAAACAAGACAAAATACTTTTCAAAGCTTAACAGGCTATCAAACCTATCAAACTAACCTAAACCCTAACCTTTACCTAAACTCTAACTACCTAATGTAAAATAATCTAATCTAAGACAAATTAATGTAATATGTTTTACTTAAATTAAATCTGTGTAGATGAAGGTGTGGTGAATGTATGTGTGTGGGTGAGGTGGCGATACTGCTCTGCGATGGTTGAGGGCGATGAATCAACTCTCCGCTGTCGAAGCACAGGAACCCTTTAATCCTATCAAAGACAATGCAAAAAAATTGAAATGTCTTTCAAATGTTATAAGTAAATGTAAGCAACAAGCTAATAACAAAGCAGACACATGTTAAACATCTGTAGTTGTCATAAAGTGTGTGTTTTTGGGCACAATATTTCTATATTAAAATAACTATGGATGATAATGATACTACTATATTAATTTATTTTAAACAGTATCATATTATAAGTTTTTTTTTCATAAAAACAAATAATTACTATGACAAATAGATATTCCACACAAGTAAAGATAACATTAACTTCAGCAAATGTACAGGCTTGTATCAACATCTGAATGAACATTTATTACCAAAAGTAAAAAAAATAGTCTTGTATCAAAATGCTTTTCTATTTAATGAAGGTATGATGTAAAAGTGTTTAACATATTAGCCTAGCTATTTTAACCAAGCTCTATCTACAGCCAGTTAGCCCCGTTAGCTTTTCATTAGCATAATGGCTGCCGTTCGCGCCACAGCCAGTTAGCGTTGTAGGCTTTTCATTAACACAATAGCGGCCCTTCGGGCCTTTACCGGAGCTCCGTCTACAGCCAGTGAGCTTCGTTAGCCCTTCATTAGCATAATGGCGGCGGTACAGGCCGCTAGCTTAGCTCTGTCTATAGCCAATTAGCTCCGTTAGCTTGTTAGCTCGGTTTAATGTTCTTGTATTGAAACAAACCAACCGTAAAATCACCAGAAAGTAATATTTAGCTTTAATAATCTCTCTTTTGATAAAGATATATACATATTACCACAGTTAGAGCTGTTTGCTTTTGTCTTTGTTTAATGTTTTATATAGTAAAGGCACAGTCACTTTTACCGAGCTTTTACCGCGGCTTAATATTCTTTAATATAAACACACCGAACATAAATAATTAAATACATTTACAGAATAACGACAGAACAATATCTAGCTTCAATAATATCACTTTTCTTTAACAATTTAATAAAATATTTGTTATCTAAAGAGGAATGAAACGTACACTTACCTCTGCCGAGAAGAAAGGGGAGGAGCAGATTCAGACGAGGGTATTTAACTCCGTAGTAACGGACCTGACCAATCAGAGTCCTCCCCGTGAACACGTCATTGCTACTGTCCAATCAGATGGATGAATTTTTCGCGGGCTTCACAGATTCACAGACACGCAAACACATATGCGCGTTCACGATCTCTCTGTCTCTCTCATGGACACAGGTTAGATTCCTGAGCTACGCTATGATGCTGTTATAGATAGATGTGTGTGTCTGTGTAAATGTATGTATGTAAATATATATATATATACATATTTAGTGTATATATATATAAGTATATATACTATTTATTTTAACTCATACTATCCTTTTTTTTTAATTATATCATTAATGCAAAGGATTATTGTAGCATCATATCATCATATCATCTTCGTTATATCATAGCATCATATCATATCACAGACTGCTGCGGCCACTGCATCACTCTCGCGAATTCCCGCAGGGGAATATTAAAGATGTCTATCTATAGTCTATTAAAGATGAAATCCTCATGAAATTATTTACAACTGACCTCGCAAATACTTTCCTTGTTCATCCGTTTATCTAGTCAGGTGAACTAACGTCTAACGTGACTAACGTCGCCAATCATTTCATTTTCACCTGTTCATATAGTCATGATATAATCCTGATGATTTCCTTTTTTTCCTGGCTATCTAGTTTGATGACATCCTCATGAAATTATTTACAACTGACCTCGCAAATACTTTCCTTGTTCATCCGTTTATCTCGTCATGATATAATCCTGATGAAAGTAGACTTTCATATACTTTCATACTTGTATATATTCAATACTTTCCTTGTTCACCTGTTTATCTAGTCATGATGAAATGATTGGCGACTAATGTCGCCAATCATTTCATTTTTCACCTGTTCATATAGTCATAATATAATCCTGGTGAAATCATTTCATTTTTCACCTGTTCATATAGTCATAATATAATCCTGGTGAAATTATTTGCGATTTACGTCGCAAATAATTTCATGTTTGACTACAAAAAGTAATGGTCACGTCAAGACAGGTAGACTGCTTGTCTATGTTCAATACTTTCCTTGTTCACCTGTTTATCTGTTTATCTGTTTATTTGACTAACGTCGCCAATCATTTCATTATTGGCCTGTTCATATAGTCATGATATAATCCTGGTGAAATTGTTTGTTTCATGTTTGAATACAAGAAGCAACGGTCTGGTCAAGACGCACGTTTTGATATATGATGTGTGTGTGTGCAATCAACCATCATGGAGATAATAAAGTTCAAAGTGTTTTAACAGAAGCTGCTGAGCCAATTTGCTACAATGCTATCATGCTACCATGCTATCATAGCATGGTAGCATCATTGAAGCATCTTAGCATCATAGCATTGTAGCATCATTAAAGCATCTTAGCATCATAGCATTGTAGCATCTTAGCATCATAGCATTCAAATAGTCATTTAAGGCCTGGTTCCTACTGACTGGATGGGTGTGAGTTTGATGTCATGCAGGGTACAACAAACCAAACAGGATGAGGAGGATGCAGTAGGCCTGGCTGAGAGAGAGAGACACTGAGAAGAGTCGTCCTTTATGCTTCGCCTTCTACAAACTGAAGGGCAGGTACAGGCAGCAGACCCCTCCCAGCTCCACATGAAAGCCAGCATCAAATAAGGAAGAGAGTGGGAGGGATCTCACTAGGATCCCCAGACAAAGAACGAGCAAATCGTAACAATTGATCGTTAATCATAATAATTTTAACAATAAAACTCATTACTCCTACCTGAGCAATAGTTTAACAGTTTACGGCACAGTCTTACAGTTAGAAAAACAATAATATTAAACTTAACACATCCAGGCTGTAACAAGGAATCAGCGATGAAGTGAAGACCTTCAAATTGTCCTGCGAGTCCAGCTCTTTGTCTCATGTTGGACGTCACTGCAGTCTGTCTGGATCAGCTGGAGGAAAACTATAGGCAGACAAATAGACATGTCAAATAATGTTATGTAACATACTTAATATAACTCTTATGAGTGTTCAACAGCTCATTATTTATTTAATTAAAAACATCATATTATATTAAATTACTCCAATTATATATATATACTGTCATTAATGTTGTTGCAAGCCATAAATGTTTCCTACTTTATGTGGTGGAATAATATATTTTTCAGTTTGACACAGTTTCATTTAAAAATATCTTCCCTTTAAATTGTAAAACTTCAACATTATTACTGTGATAAGCACCCGCTAGCAAGGCGGCGAATTAGCCGGCGGCTAACCCCACTAGCCTCCGCGTTAGCTCACGGCTAACTGCCGCGGCTAATTCGTGTTTAACTCCCGCGGGTCCGCGGTTAAATCCCGGTTAGCTAGCGGTTAAATCCCGGCTAGCTCGCGGTTAGCTCGAGGCTAGCTCGCGGTTAGCTCGAGGCTAACTCCGCGGTTGAGTCCGCGGCGGTTAGCTAGCGGCTAGCTAGCTCCGTTAGCTCTGCTAGTTTGCTAACATACATGAGCTATGCTGGAAGGCTAGTCGTCGGCTAAATCACTGGGCGGCTAGTAGTTAGCGTCTGTTACCAGTTGAGCTATTCACTGACCTAATAAGATGAAGGAAACGGGTCAGGGATGTTGTGTCAGGAGTTTCAGCAAAGCAGCCAGATATAATTTGTGTTTAAAATAAAGGAAAAGGTCATAATGTCAGGTTCTGGCCCCCTACAGTACTGCAGTAATGGTTTGGGGGGTTTTAATGTTTTGGCAGATACTGTTTTCCACTGAGAGCTCTTTTCCCGCCTCTGGTCCCCTTCTGCTGCGTGTGTAAGCTGGTTGGGGTCTGGTTGTCATGGCTACCAGGGTCAACTGCTGCTGAAGTCTCCCTCTCACCTCTGCCTGAGTCAGAGGGAAAGTGCAAACTAGGATTTGCCCTCCGAACAAATGCTTGTATCTCAAAAACTACAAGTGCTATCGAGAAAACAAACACATCGTGAGCGTCAGCCAAGGGTTTTCTACAATTTAGTGTTGTCGCCACGCGCGTACTGCCAAAATTGTGGCCGTAGTCGTTTTGGAAAGAAAGTATGCGACACGAAAATCGTCGAGAAATCCCTCTCGATTTCCACATACACACACATGGGGAAAAATTCGAAAAGCTGGCGCCGCACTCCTCGCTCAGAGGAGCCTCCAGTCCAAACCGTACGTCCCACACAAATCAAACCAACACTATCTTAAAGCCAACAAAAATCCCTACGTTTTTATGTATTTTTTATCTCTGTACCTCAAAAACTGTGGCCACCACATGAGATTGAACCTTTTTTTTTCAGAATATCACCGAAACTCTGAAGTTAGAGTGAGGCTCAGAGGGAGGGATTTTTAATTTTTTTCCCCAAATTTCACCAAACGTAAACTGCGACCCTGACCAAACCGTAAAAGGTATCGAAACGCCGTTTTCAGGAAGAGAAAGCTACACTTCCCGTGCCTCGTACAAACTTCCAAGCAAGTTTCTACTACAAAGCATGGCCGAGTAATCGCTCGACAAAGCCAAGCTGTAAATTTTGGAATGTTGCCGCTTTTTTCAGGCTTCTCCATTCATTTCAATGGGAAATTTATCGCGTTTTTTTCGCGACTACGTCGCGAAAAAATCTTGTTT
This sequence comes from Chelon labrosus, assembly GCF_963514085.1. Taxonomy (NCBI): domain Eukaryota; kingdom Metazoa; phylum Chordata; class Actinopteri; order Mugiliformes; family Mugilidae; genus Chelon; species Chelon labrosus. The sequence goes on along the minus strand of NC_140342.1, from coordinate 27,614,701 downwards.
GGAAGAACTGTATAGAAGCACACCGAGTCCGATCGAGACGCACGTTTTGATGTATTTTGTGTCTGTGTGCGACGAACGGTATTTGAGTTGAAAAGTTTCGAAAAATCGGGTGTGGAAAAAGTTTAATAATAAGAAGAAAAACGTAGTGAAGAACAATAGTTTGCAGTGCTTCGCACTGCAAACTATTGACTCCCATAGCTTTGCTATGAGGGTCAATAGTTTGCATTGCGTAGCACTGCATCACTAATTAAATTAAGTGCTTAAATCAAAAAGGTTTAGCTGACTAAGTATTTCAGAACTTGTAGTGTCAACAATCACAGATTTAAAGTTTCAAAGGTTCAAAGAGTCACCAATTGGGCACACCAGTGTCAGGCAAGATAGATGAGGATGCTTCCAGCTTCTGAGTGTCAGGGACAGTCTTTAAATAGGATACCCAGACCAATCAGTCCGTTCAGGGGCGTGGCGATGAATCTCCCAGGGGAAATCTGCCACACCTGTGAATGAGCGGCCTACTGAAATGGCAGGGGCCATAACAATCAGACAAATTCAAATGTTGATCTGATGATGGAGCTAGTCAGACAGTCATCAGTATAAAATGTTTTAACTTAAACACACATTCACTCTGCACTAAACCAAAAAATAGGTGACAGCTAGATGAGGAGAAACCCAATGGATGTCAGCTCCAGGAAACATTCCCACTAGTTAGTGTCCCGCTAACTAGTGGGAATTAGTTATTAACTTTTGCTTAGCTTCAGAACATTAACACACATTAGCAACGTTCAGTAACTTTAGGCTACAACATTACAACAGATGATCAGTTTCTCATTGAGATCAGACATGTTCCTGACTAGTTCCCTCTCGATGGAAAGCATGGTCAGTGCATTCAGACCTTCCTGACTCACTGAGTTTCAGAGAAATGTTTTGATCACTTTAATGTGAGAGAAAAACAAAGCCCTAACCCTAACCCTAACCCTAACCCTTTTCCACACTTTTTTTTAAAAAATTGTAGGAAGGAGTTCCTGATCACCAAAAGTGAGTGTGACAGTGGTGGAGCAGATGTGGCCTGACCTCACGTGTTATTGTCTGTTGGCAATGTTCATGGAGATGCTGGCTGAAGTCCTGTTCCCAATGGTGACAGACTGAGGCCTGTCAGTAAAAAGGTCCAGGAGCCAGTCACAGAGTGTGGGGTGCAGTCAGAGTGTAGACGGCTTGTGGGTCAGTTTGTAAAGACCATGCTGATGTAGGAGTCTTTATTTATACAACTCCTTCGTTTCACCCTCCCCCCAGGTTAAGAGTCTGGGTGTCATCCTTGACAGCACACTATCCTTTCAATCCCACATCAATAACATTACTCGGTCTGCTTACTTCCACCTACGTAACATTAATCGCCTCCGCCCCTCCCTTACCCCCCACACAGCCGCCATCCTTGTTCACAGTCTTGTCACTTCCCGTCTAGATTATTGCAACTCTCTCCTCTTTGGCCTTCCACACAAATCCCTCCATAAACTTCAACTAGTCCAGAATTCAGCTGCCCGCATCATAACTGTTGGAACCCCCTCCATTCACCACATCACTCCTGTCCTTCAAGAGCTTCATTGGCTCCCAGTTCAATTTCGCATCCAATTCAAAGTCCTCCTGTTTACTTTCAAGGCCATTCACAACCTCACCCCCCCATATTTGTCTGATCTCCTCCATGTTCCCACTCCCTCCCGCTCTCTACGATCCTCTTCCTCCATACATCTGTCTGTCCCTACTGCCCATCTTACAACCATGGGGAGCAGAGCATTCAGCCGCTCTGCTCCCCGTCTCTGGAATTCACTACCACCCCAACTCAGAAATATTATTAATTTCCCCTTTTCAAATCACAACTCAAAACATATCTGTTTAAAACTGCCTATTCCACCTGATGACAATTGCTCTGCCTTTTTTTTTTTGTTTTTTTTTTGTTTTTATATATATATATTTTATTCTTCTGCTGTCTTTTCTTATGAATGTATGTGCGGTGTCCTTGAGTGCCAAGAAAGGCGCCTTTAAATAAAATGCATTATTATTATTATTATTATTATTTTCTAGGTGGGACAGGCAGATATGGAGGGTAGCAGTGATGGCTTCCAAGGTGGAGCTGTTGGGATGGTATACAGCAGAGGGTACATTGTGTCAGGTCTGTCCAGCTTCTCTCTGTACTACCTCTTGGCTGATGTACCCAGTCACATACTCAGCATAGTCTTGTGTGCTAACAGAAGTGTCCTCCAGTGTGGCTGCAGCTTTAAACACATCCCAGTCTGTCCTAGCAAAACAGTCCTGCAGGGTGCTTCAGAGTTTAAACTATTTGGTTTTATCTGTAGGCTGGGTACAGGAAGAGATGTGGGAACAGTGGGAACAGTGTGCAACCCTGTATAAACCCCATATGTAACTGTACACATGATCCAAGGTGGGAATGTCCTCATGTTGGTAGTATTTGGGGAATACAGTCCATAGCTTGCACTGATTGAAGTCTCCCATTGTGAGAATAACGTCATCAGGATGAGCTGTCTCTGATGACGTCATGGACAGTGGCGATTCGACACTGAATTACTCCCAGGGCGAGACCACCCCCGAGCGGTGTTGATTGACACTCGACAATCAACAGATATCCATCCCCCAACGCTGTCACTCACGACCAGAAGTCAAGACTAAACCAATTCACCTTGGTGACCACATAATCGTTTTGTATTACCTATTTTTATTTGGCAATTTCACAGAATTCATAAATATAAAAACGTGCAGAACTTATAGGCCTGTATTTATAATATAATGAATGAAATGTGCGTTTTATGGAAGAAAGGCAAGGTGTGACTGACTTTAGCCCTTTTATACAGTGGACCCCCCCCCCCCCCACCGTCCGTTCAATTTGGGAGAGGCCCAGAGGTGAACTGTGCCCGCGCCCCCCTCCCCTTTCCCTTTCTCTTTTTCACACAGCTTCTGTGCACGGCACCTTCTCAGCAGGGGCGCCTGCAGCTGCAGGGGGCGCCAATTTGCCAATTCCCCACACAGATATGACAGATAGTAGAAAACCATGTAGCGGCGCAGATTTATTTGTTTATTTCTATTATTTTTTTTCCAAGTGCTCGTGCCGCCACAATTGTGTCATGAAAAAATGCCGCCCCGGGCGCCTGCCCGGTTCGCCCGTTCCTGAAACCACTACTGGTCATGGAGCTTGCTGAGCGCTCGAGTGGAGTTGGCTGACGGGGGCTCACGCTATTAAAATAGTGGACTGAGCAACCACTGACATTAACATCAGAGCCATGCTGCTAGTGTGGCTAAAAGAAAAGAGAAGAAGAGACAGTCATGTTGATGTGAACATTAGAGAAACACATCATGGAGCTGAAATATGATCCTACTTCCTCATTTGGACTCGTTCACCTCAGCTGACTCTCTCAACGGCACACAGGTTTTTGTATTAGTCTTTTTCACTGTGTGGAGGCTACTACTACCTCATCTTTGGCTCTGGAACTAAACTGTATGTAACAGGTAAGAAGAAACATTTCTTTTCCTTCAGTTCTTTTATTGTAGAAGCTGAAAATGTGTTTAAAGTCAGTTTGTGCTGCTTCAGCCTTTCCATGTTAGTTTTTTCCTCATTAGTAGAGAATTCATCCTGCAGCCATTGTTCCATAAGAAAAGCTCAATCATTTCTGAAAACATGTTGAAATCTGACTGAACAACTAAAGTTCTTCTTTATTTCTGTAAATATTAGTGACGTTCCAAACATTTAGGATTTGATCATCTCAGTAATTCTGTGACATGTGTTGTTGAAAACAAGATGATATTTGATGTTCAACTATTTCAGATTGTTTTGAAGTGTCTATCGATTGTATTGGATCATTTCTGAAAGTTAGAACCTTGTCAGATCTAATGGCTGTCAGTTATTATTTATCTGATGGTAAATGTGTCTTTAATTGATAATGGATTCATAGAAAAAGAAAAAAACACAAAGTCAATGTGATATTAGAAGAAATAGAATTGACTCAAACAATGTTTTATTTATATCATCAGGATATAAAGTATTTAAACATTTGAACATGACTGACACAAACTTGTATATTGATGTGTTTTATTAGTGATTAAAGTCTGTGCTCTTAAATGTGGAATATTCAATACATATTGGAATCAGTGAAATGACAAACGTACTGAAAAACACAATTCAGGAATATGGAAATGATTTAAATATTTAATATAATTTAATTTAATTTAATTTAAAAAACTACATAGACGATAATTATATATTTCTTTTTAAAGGAATAGTTGCTTATTTAAATTCAGGCTGCTCTTCATTAACTTGCACATTTGTGAACGGACCATTAATGCTGAACCGTTTTGGAGCAACAAATGCTGCTATCCAGATGACGTCTTATTCTGGAAGGGCTTTCTTAAAATAAAATAAAATAAAATAAAATAAAATAAAGGAGCATCTAAAATCTTATATTAAATCAGATTGTAAAATATTTCCCGTTCGAAACTACAGCAGCTGTGAGTTGATAAAAGACGACGTGATGAAACACAGTCGACATGTTTCTGTCCCAACTTCTTTGAAACGTGTTTTTGGATTCAAATTCAAAACCATCAAATAATGTCTTTTGATGAAGATAAAATAAGATAATCCTTTATTTATCACACCGTGGGGAAATTCGCAGCGTTGCAGCAGTAGACAGTTTAAGGACAGAGCACACAGGAGATAAAAAGAAGTAATAAAACATTAAATAAATACAAAGAATAGAAACTGAAATACAATAGAAATCCTACTTATGTATGTATGTATGTATATTGCACATGAAAGAATAAATGATGTGCAAACATAAGTTCTTCCAAATATATTAAGGATATTCCAGTTTGTGTTGTGATTGTCCAGCGTGTGTTTGGTCTACTGGGAGCAGGCTTGATTATACAACTGATGATTGATCAACCACTGGATCTGTTCTGATTGATTTTATATAGCATCAGTTATTTTGGAAACAGAAATTTACATGAAGATATATTATAATGTATACTGAATATGTAGACCGATCAGCCGTAACATTATGACCGATGAAGTGGTTAGACGACTGGGTCAGAGCATCTCCAGAACAGCAGCTCTTGTGGGGTTTTCCTGGTCTGCAGTGATCAGTATCTATCAAAAGTGGTCCAAGGAAGGAGAAGAACCAGAGACAGGGTGGTCATAGGCAGCAAAGGATCATTGACCCTTGTGGTCCCATCCAACAGACGAGCTACTGTAGCTCAGACTGCTGAAAAGGTTAATGCTGGTTGAACTTTGTTCTGTATTGATGAGTAGTTTAGTGATCAGAGTCCATGTAGTTTCCAGGATCAGACTGAATGCAGAGCAGTGCTGGAATCTGCTGTTGACTGTGTGAATGTGTGTGTGCTGTCAAACTTCAGATGAGCAGGTAGTGAAGCCCGTGGTGAGCGTGTACCCAGCAGCATCCAGAGCCCACCTGGAGGGGAAGAGCTCCCTGCTGTGTCTGGCCTCATCCATGTTTCCTCCTCTGGTCCAGTTCTCCTGGAAAAGACAGAAGAAGAACGGCCCTCTGGAGGAGCTGACCCCTGCTCAGGGAGAGCAGCTGGAGCTCAGAGAGTCGGGACGCAGCGCCTCCATCAGGCTGGTGGATTGGGATGATCTGTACAAGTACAGATATCGCTGCTATGTCGAGCATGAGGGAGGGACAGTGGAGGCCCAAACACACCAAGGGAATGAAGGCTTCATGTGGAGACGCTGTCAAAGAGAACAGAGGAGCAGAGGACTGACATTTCTCACTGCAGCTCTAAACATTTGACTCCTTTTCTGTTTCAGAGGTTCCAGCACGTCTCTCCAAGTTTACCCGGTCGGTGAAACTGCTCTGTCTGCTGTACACAGTGCTGATAGTGAAGAGTCTGGTGTACTGCTGTGGACTCTCTCGGCTGATGAGCCTCAGAAACAAGGGACCATCCACCAACTCCACACATGCTGACTGACTGTTTTCTGCTGGTCTTTTCTCTCCATCAGATCTCATCAGTTCATCTCATTCATCACTTTGATCAGTATTCACAAATGTTAGTCATGATGCTTTGGTTGTAATGTAGAGTCAGATAGATTTATCAGAGTTTCTTTATCAAATCTCTTAATTGTAACTTCTAAATATTACACCAGTTAAAGAATTAACTTCCTTGTAGATGTTTCAACATTTAATACAACATGTGTTTGCTTCCCTTTTCTTTTTCTTATAGAAATACAATGCAGTATGTTCATCCATTTATTCTGTTCTATTAAAATACAACAACTATAAAATAATAATGGTGTTTTGTTTTTCTTCTTGTCTAAAGATTCATTATGTTGACACCCCAAAGTAACTTGATGATTGTTCCTGAGACATTTTAAATCAAAATGAACATCTAGTGTTTGTGGTTGTTCCACCAGGTTCAGTTCTGTGTCTTCACATCATTTAGTTTGTGTATTAGTTCTCTAATATAAATGTGTCGGTGTGGATGTCAAACTCTACGCTGACGACACTGTTGTTTACACAGATGAACAAAGAGCAGAGCTGATTTGAAGCTACGACTGTTAAAAACTATCATCCAGCGGTTTGATGAGTCAGTGCTGAGGTTTGAATGTTGATCAAATGAAGGATGTGTTTAATTAACAGTCATGAAATAGTTTCATTAGCAGCAGGTCAGTGTGTCAGTGGAAATTCAACTGTTTGAGAGCTGAACACTGAAAGTTCATAGTCCTCTAACTGGACCTGTTAGTGGATAAATGCTAATCAGTCATTAATCACAGAGGTGTCTGATCAATAAAATAACATTTAATTAAAGTTCTTTTTGTTGATTTCAAAGTGTAAAGTGCATCTTTAATCAATCAAACCTCTAAATACCCTGAACATATTACCAGGACATGAGCTTCAGGTGGGTGATCGGACTCAGTTCAACTCTGTGTGGGTGGAGGGCTCAGAGGAAAAAAAGGTTTACAGAAAACAAGAGAAAGGGAGGGGAGGTGATGAGTGTGTTCAGCAGCAGATATGAATCTGTTCTCAGTGGTTATTAGGACAGAAAACAAACTGCTGACAGCCAATCAGACTTCCTTCCTGCAGCAGACGGGCTGTGTGGGTTTGTGCTCTGCAGCCTCCACACCGTTAGCTGTGGCTTTTCACTTTAATGACACAATGACAGTTTCAACCACCAGCTGTGGTTAAAGAATCTTTCCAGGAAGCACCTGTGTTCTTCATCTGACAGAGAAACACATTTACATTTATTATTAAACATTACAATCAGTAATTATGTTCAACAGCTTTATTTACTGACGTCCAACAGTTCCTAATATACAAGCTAAAGTATTTGACTTGCTTTGTTAAGACACATAAAAAGCAGTTTATCAAAGCCAGACTCTGGGATTGTGTCGGTTTCTTGTGTTTATTGAGTGTGTTCCAGTGAAAGAAAAGAGCAGCCTGGTGGAGTCTGCATTTATTAGAAAGAAACACAAGAGCAGAAGAAACAGCCTGCTGGAAACTGATGACGATTATTATACAAGTGACAGTTGAAAGTGGAAATAAACTAGACTACTAGAGAATGAAGACGTCATAAGAGCAGATTTCTATGTGAATATATGTGTTTCTATTTCCAGGATGACAATCAAGACGTGAATGAAAAGATACAGATTACAAAGAAGCACATTACAACAACATTTGTGAATACTGATCAAAGTGATGAATGAGATGAACTGATGAGATCTGATGGAAAGAAAAGACCAGCAGAAAACAGTCAGTCAGCATGTGTGGAGTTGGTGGACGGTCCCTTGTTTCTGAGGCTCATCAGCAGAGAGAGTCCACAGCAGTACACCAGACTCTTCACTATCAGAACTGTGTACAGCAGACAGAGCAGCTTCACCCTGCACTGAGACTGGAAGGACACTGACAGACAGACAGACAGATATGAATTAGTGGAAGTGTCAGATTAATCTTGTAAAGTTGTTCTAGTGTTCTCATTGGACATTGGAGCTGTCCATGCAGAGAGGCAGCAGGTGATCTTACAGTAATCTTGCTGCAGAGCTGGCAGGTCTGCTGGCTCTCTCTCTGGAGGACAGGAGGCTGCTGGAGCTGGAAGCTCTGAAACAGAAAAAGAGTCAAATGTTTGGAGCTGCAGTGAGAAATGTCAGTCCTCTGCTCCTCTGCTCTCTTTGACAGCGTCTCCACATGAAGCTGAATCACTGCTGAACACAGTCACCAAGCCTTCATTACCTTGTTGGCTTTGGGGCTCTACTGTGGCCTTCACTGTGTCCTCCACTGTGACATCCACTGTCCCCTCCTCGTGCTTGACGGAGCAGTGATATTTATACTTGTCCAGATCATCTCTATCCACCAGTATGATGGAGGCGCTGCGTGCCAACTCTCTGAGCTCCAGCTGCTCTCCCTGAGCAGGGGTCAGCCCCTTCAGAGGGTCGTTCTTCTTCTGTCTTTTCCAGGAGAACTGGACCAGAGGAGGAAACATGGATGAGGCCAGACACAGCAGGGAGCTCTTCCCCTCCTGGTTGGCTCTGGATGCTGCTGGGTACACGCTCACCACGGGCTTCACTACCTGCTCATCTGAAGTTTGACAGCACACACACATTCACACAGTCAACAGCAGCTTCCAGCACTGCTCTGCATTCAGTGTGATCCTGGAAACTACATGGACTCTGATCACTAAACTACTCATCAATACAGAACAAAGTTCAACCAGCATTAACCTTTTCAGCAGTCTGAGCTACAGTAGCTCGTCTGTTGGATGGGACCACAAGGGTCAATGATCCTTTGCTGCCCATGACCACCCTGTCTCTGGTTCTTGTCCTACCTTGGACCACTTTTGATAGATACTGATCACTGCAGACCAGGAAAACCCCACAAGAGCTGCAGTTCTGGAGATGCTCTGACCCAGTCGTCTAACCACTTCACCGGTCATAATGTTACGGCTGATCGGTGTACATATTCAGTATACATTATAATATATCTTCATGTAAATTTCTGTTTCCAAAATAACTGATGCTATATAAAATCAATCAGAACAGATCCAGTGGTTGATCAATCATCAGTTGTATAATCAAGCCTGCTCCCAGTAGACCAAACACACGCTGGACAATCACAACACAAACTGGAATATCCTTAATATATTTGGAAGAACTTATGTTTGCATATCATTTATTCTTTCATGTGCAATATACATACATACGTAAGTAGGATTTCTATTGTATTTCAGTTTCTATTCTTTGTATTTATTTAATGTTTTATTACTTCTTTTTATCTCCTGTGTGCTCTGTCCTTAAACTGTCTACTGCTGCAACGCTGCAAATTTCCCCACGGTGGGATAAATAAAGGATTATCTTATTTTATCTTCATCAAAAGACATTATTTGCTGGTTTTGAATTTGAATCCAACAACACGTTTCAAAGAAGTTGGGACAGAAACATGTCGACTGTGTTTCATCACGTCGTCTTTTATCAACTCACAGCTGCTGTAGTTTAGAACGGGAAATATTTTACAATCTGATTTAATATAAGATTTTATTTTATTTTATTTTATTTTATTTTATTTTATTTTATTTTATTTTATTTTATTTTGAGAAAGGCCTTCCAGAATAAGACGTCATCTGGATAGCAGCATTTGTTTCTCCAAAACCTCTACATACGGTTCAGCATTAATGGTGCGTTCACAAATGTGCAAGTTAATGAAGAGCAGCCTGAATTTAAATAAGCAACTATTCCTTTAAAAAGAAAAAAAAAATATCTTTGTACTACTTTCTATTAAATTTAATTAAATTAAATTAAACCTTGTTAAGCTGTGACATGAAATCAAAAGAAGCAACTATTTTTAACTTTTGTATTATTTTGTATTAAATTAAATATTTAAATCATTTCCAAATCCCTGAATTGTGTTTTTCAGTTGTACGTTTGTCATTTCACTGATTCCAATATGTATTGAATATTCCATATTTAAGGGCACAGACTTTAATCACTAATAAAACACATCAATATACAAGTTTGTGTCAGTCATGTTCAAATGTTTAAATACTTTATGCTGATGATAGTAATAAAACATTGTTTGAGTCAATTCTATTTCTTCTAATATCACATTGACTTTGTGTTTTTTTCTTTTTCTATGAATCCATTATCAATTAAAGACACATTTACCATCAGATAAATAATAACTGACAGCCATTAGATCTGACAAGGTTCTAACTTTCAGAAATGATCCAATACAATCGATAGACACTTCAAAACAATCTGAAATAGTTGAACATCAAATATCATCTTGTTTTCAACAACACATGTCACAGAATTACTGAGATGATCAAATCATAAATGTTTGGAACGTCACTAATGTGTACAGAAATAACGAAGAACTTTAGTTGTTCAGTCAGATTTCAACATGTTTTCAGAAATGATTGAACTTTTCTTATGGAACAATGGCTGCAGGATGAATTCTCTACTAATGAGGAAAAAACTAACATGGAAAGGCTGAAGCAGCACAAACTGACTTTAAACACATTTTCAGCTTCTACAATAAAACAACTGAAGGAAAAGAAATGTTTCTTCTTACCTGTTACATACAGTTTAGTTCCAGAGCCAAAGATGGGGTAGCTGTAGCCTCCACACAGTGAAAAAGACTAATACAAAAACCTGTGTGCCGTTGAGAGAGTCAGCTGAGGTGAACGAGTCCAAATGAGGAAGTAGGATCATATTTCAGCTCCATGATGTGTTTCTCTAATGTTCACATCAACATGACTGTCTCTTCTTCTCTTTTCTTTTAGCCACACTAGCAGCATGGCTCTGATGTTAATGTCAGTGGTTGCTCAGTCCACTACTTTAGTAGTGTGAGCCCCCGTGAGCCAACTCCACTAGAGCGCTCAGCAAGCTCCATGACATCATCAGAGACAGCTCATCCTGATGACGTTATTCTCACAATGGGAGACTTCAATCAGTGCAAGCTATGGACTGTATTCCCCAAATACTACCAACATGTGGACATTCCCACCTTGGATCATGTGTATAGTTACATATGGGCTGCACGCCACACCCACTTCAAACACACAGACCACATCCCTTCCTGTTCCCAGCCTACAGATAAAACCAACAAAACCAGTCACCAAATTGAAGCCCTGGATAGACAGTCAGTTACGACACATGGTGTGTGTTCTCTCTCTTGCATTTAGACCATTGAATGAGGCAGAGTACAAAGCTTCAAAGTACGAAATAAAAAAAGTCAACACAGCAGCCAAGAGGCAGTACAGAGAGAAGCTGGACAGCTTCTATTCTACTGCTGACTCTGGGTGGATGTGGCAGGGCCTGCAGCAGATCACAGACTACAGGACCACCACCAGCACCATTAGCTCCTCAGACAGCCTGCTGGATGACCTCAACACCTTCTACACCCTCTTTGAGACCTCCAGCTCCAGCACAGAGAGGAGGCACACACACTTGTACCACAGAACTCCCCTCCCCACCACCAACCGTCTCATCAGCCCCGGTACACAAATCCCTGAAGAGGATCAAACCCCACAGAGCAGCAGGGCCAGACAACATCCCTGGATGAGCCCTCAGAGCATGTGTCAACGAGCTGACTTCCTTCATGGAAAAGTTACAGAAACATCAAAACCACAACCAACAGACTGAGAGACAGCTTCTTCCTCAGAGCTGTGAAGTCAATCACCCCCCATCCCGCCCTACACACACACTCACTCAACCCTCCCCCCTGACCCCGCCCACCCCCCACCATGGACACTTTACAAATCATTGCAATGTCTGCACTATATTAGGTTTACAAGGTTTGCTGCTGACTGTTCACTCATATGTATATATCTGTACAACTGTATTTTTAGTTCTGATCTTATTTTATTCTTATAGTTAAAAAATTGCCTATTCTATTCTTTTTCATATCGCACTATTTAAGCCAGGAGGTACCGTAAAAATTTCACTGTGTTCTCACATAATGACAATAAAGGATTCTTTATTCTTGAGTCTTTATTCTTGATTCTTGATTCTTAAGTCCAGGCCATCGTTACCACCTGGAGTGTTTCAAAAGGAGGACATATACGCTCGGCGTCGATGGAGACAAGTGCAGTATATGTCTGACCTGTTTTGGAAGCGCTGGGTGAAGGAGTGGGTCAAAGTGGCAGAGTACCAGACGGAACTTTGTTCCTGGAGACGTTGTTATCATCATGGATGATTCTGCACCACGCAACTAGTGGCTTACTGGAAGAGTTGTGGAGGCAGTTCCTGATAAAAGAGGACTTGTATGGCAGATTGACATCAGGACAAGGACCAACCACCTGGACAGGCCCATCACCAAAGTGTGTCTTCTTCAAGAAGCAGAGGAGCCCTGAAGATGTGGACATACTTTCATGACTTGGACATTTACACATGTAAGAGGACTTGTGTTGACATTTTTCCAGGTATGAATGACCTTTAGGCTAGGTGGCAGAGACTTTTGGGTTATGGGTATAGGTTACTTGAATGTGAATCTTCCTATATTGCTCATGTTTTGTCTCCTATATGTTTCTGGTTGTGTAATTTGTAATTTGGCGTGTGTGTGCACATCGTATTGGCATTGGGTGGAGGGGTGTACATATTTGCACTCACCTGTTCACCGGTGCTGGTGCTCACCGGTCAGAAGCAACAAAAGCAATCGAAACATTTCTCTGAAACTCACTGAGTCAGGAAGGTCTGAATGCACTGACCATGCTTTCCATGGAGAGAGAACTAGTCAGGAACATGTCTGATCTCAATGAGAAACTGATCATCTGTTGTAATGTTGTAGCCTGTGTGTGTATTTAATTGTCAAGGACATGACCAGGACACACATCTTGGACTTCATCCTTGTGGGCATCTAGAAAACCTGGTTGTTCCCACTAACTAGTGTCAATGTCTCCTGGAGCTGACATCCATTGGGTTTCTCCTCATCTTTCTGTTGCCTGTTCCCTCATTGTTTCCCCTCACCAGTTCCCACGCTCAGCATGCTAAACTGAATGGACAGGGAGAGCGTGAGGACTAAACGGCTGCATCATTTTATTTTGCTGTTTGATCAGTGAAGTGGTCACTAAGTTTCAGACTCCAACGCTCACAAGCATCGACTCAGGCCTGCACCGTTTTATTTGAATGGACATTCCTTTTATTTTTTGGTTTAGTGCAGAGTGAATGTGTGTTTAAGTTAAAACATTTTATTTTTATATTTCAAAATAACTAAAATTTGTCTGATACTTTGATTTATGACCAAGTGTCATTGATAGATTATATGATATTTGCTCATACACTGCTTGGCCAAAAAAAAAAAAAAAAAAAAAGTCACCACCTGGATTTAACTAAGCAAATAGGTACGAGCCTCCTGTTGGATACTGCATGGGTGATTATCTTTCAGCTGGAAACAAGTTATTTAACCCCAACATACAATGAGTAGCTTCTCATTTCTTAAACAACCATGTCTAAAGACACATCCTGTGGTCATGGAAAAGATGTTAGTCTGTTTAAGAAGGGTCAAATCATTGGCATGCATCAAGCAGAGAAAACATCTAAGGAGATTGTAGAAACTACTAAAACTGGGTTAAGAACTGTCCAACGCATTATTAAAAACTGGAAGGATAGTAGAGAACCATCATCATTGAGAATCTTTGGGATGTGCTGGAGAAGGCTTTGTGCAGTGGTCAGACTCTCCATCATCAATACAAGATCTTGGTCAAAAATGAATGCAACACTGGATGGAAATACATCTAGTGACAATGCAGTAGATCAGGGATGGGCAACTTAAATGATGGAGGGGGCCACAATTTTTCATCGACATTACCTGAGGGCCACATAGGACCGCACACTTAACCAGATATGATAAAACTGCCATTTTAAATATTTTTTGTGTGTAATTAGATTATATTTATATATATTTATAATTATATTTGTGTGTGTGTGTTTATTGAAGCAAACAAAAAATAACCACTTACTGTGATTTTTTTTTTCATTTTTATTCATTTGTGCATTTTTACACTAAGAAACAGTTCAACATTTCCCCTGTATACCCCCTCTACCTCACCACTACCATCAGTGGGCACTGGTAAAAAGCCGCCTTTGTGTATAACGTGTATTACGACGGCACGTAACACTTTACGTTTTTCACAACATTTACGGAAGGGGGCAGTAGAAAAGTTTTACGGTATTGTTTATGAGAAATTACGCTGTATCTGCGAGGTGGCATAAAATAAAGGAGTTGTGGATAAAGACCTTGACCCTCGACATTTCTTACATAGTGTCAGAAGTCCTACAGAGTATAGGCGACACAGACAGGGGAAGAGATGGGATGGCAAAGTTCAATCCACCCACGGACTTTCCTTTTGATAAACCGACTGAATGGCCAGATTGGAAACAACGCTTTCAGCGGTTCAGAGTAGCCACAAAGCTAAATAAAGATGACGGCGCCGTACAGGTGAGCTGCCTTATCTACGCAATGGGAAACGAGGCGGAAAACATCTTTAAGTCGTTTACGTTTGCAGAGGACAGACATAAAGAGGACTTTGATATCGTGGTGACGAAGTTTGATGAATATTTTTTTCCGAGGAAGAATGTTATCCACGAGCGAGCGTGTTTTCATCAACGTCAGCAGAGGCCAGGCGAAAAAGCCGAGAGCTTCATCAGAGCCTTATATGAACTGTCTGAGCACTGTGAATTCGGCGCCACTCGGGAGGAAAATATCCGCGACTGTATAGTCGTAGGGATCCTCGACAAAGAACTTTCACGCAGACTGCAGCTCATGGCGGACCTAACGCTGGCAACGACAATACAGACCGTCAGGCAATCAGAAGAGGTCGCCACACAAGTAAGCATGCAGGGAGAGACAGTGGGAACAGTACAAGAGGTTGCACACAAGCACAATAAGAACTGGAAACCACAAAAGAAGCCAAAACACACACAATGGGGAGGAAATGAAAGGAAATGCGGGAAATGTGGCAAATTACAACACAGACAAGATGAAAATTGCCCTGCAAATAAAGCTACATGTCATAAGTGTAATAAAACAGGACATTGGGCCAGATTGTGCCGCAGTAGCAAACCCGTTAACGAAGTCACAGGACAGGTGGACCATCCCTACTTCCTAGGCTCTGTGAGCGATGCCAAAATGTCAGCTGAACAATGGACTGTACAGCTGTACATGGACTCCTTCCCAGTGGAATTTAAAATTGACACTGGGGCTGACGTCAATATTATCAGTGAGGACACCTTCAACACACTCACTCCAGAGAGAGCACTGGACCCACCAGACATCCCACTGCACAGCCCAGGAGGTGAGCTACAGTGTCTTGGCATGTTTAAAGCTACTGTTAGCCACAAAGGCAAATCCTATTCATTTACTGCCTATGTCGTCAGAGGAGATACAGTTAATAACCTGCTCAGCCGAGACTTGTCAGTGGAAATGAATCTGGTGAGGAGAGTAGATGAGGTGAGACAACATGCCGGTGGACATCAACAGGCTTATGGTGAGCATGGAACACTAAAAACTGAACCTGTAAAAATATTGTTAAAGGATGATGCTCAACCATACGCAGTACACACTGCACGCCGGGTGCCCCTTCCAGTGTTGCAGAAAGTCAAAGAAGAGCTGCAAAGAATGGAGAACAACGGCGTCACTGAGCGGGTGACACAGCCAACAGACTGGTGTGCACCCATGGTGCCAGTTTTAAAGAAACACACAGCCAAAGCCAGGATCTGTGTAGACCTGAAAAAAACTGAATGAATCAGTAAAAAGAGAACGATACATCCTACCCACCTCAGATGAGATAACGGCTAAGCTAAGCGGAGCAACCGTCTTCTCATCTCTCGACGCTGCCATTGGCAGATTCCACTGCATCCAGATAGCTGTAAGTTAACTACATTCATCACACCCTTCGGCAGATACTGCTTCAAGCGCCTACCCTTCGGGATCTCCAGCGCACCTGAGATCTTCCAGAGGAAGATGATGGAGACTCTGCAGGGGTTGGAGGGTGTGGAAGTCTTCATGGACCACATCCTGGTCTATGGGGACTCCATGGAGCAACACGACACCCGACTGGAGCAGGTGATGCAGCGCATTGAGACAGCAGGCTTGAAACTCAATAAGGAGAAGTGCTCCCTCAGACAGAGCCAGCTGCGGTTCCTGGGTCATCTCATCGACCAGTCAGGGGTCAGACCCGACCTGGAAAAGGTAGAGGCTATTCACAAGCTGTCACCACCAACAAACGTTCAGGAACTGAAAAGAGTCCTAGGCATGGTGAACTACCTGGGAAGATACATCCCAAACCTCTCAACAATAGGTCAGCCGCTGTACGAGCTTTTGAGAAGCAAGAATATATGGACCTGGGGACACACACAGCAGTCAGCTTTTGAAAACATTAAAGAGCTACTGACAACTGCACCAGTTCTAACCTACTATGATGTCACCAGACCCACAGCCGTTTCAGCAGATGCCAGCAGTTATGGGCTGGGCGGTGTACTCCTACAGCTCCAGGAAGGTGCATAGAGGCCTGTAGCATACTGCTCCAGGCGTCTCACAGAAGCAGAAACACGTTATGCACAGATAGAAAAGGAGTGTCTGGCTGGCGTGTGGGCCTGTGAAAAGTTTGACAAATACCTCTGCGGTTTGGACCAGTTCAGGCTAGAGACAGATCACAAACCACTGGTGCCACTTGTCAACAACCGAAGTCTGGATAATGTCCCCTTAAGGTGCCAGCGTCTTCTCATGAGGCTCATGAGATACAAACCTGTGGCAGAGTATGTACCAGGCAAAACCCTTGTCATCGCCGATGCGCTGTCACGGAGCCCACAAACCTACACAACAGAGATGACTGATACGCACAGTGATGTATCATGTCATGTAGCTGCTGTGATGGCAGGGATTCCAGTGTCCCCAACCAAAATGAACAGCCTCAGAAAGGCCACTTCAACAGACGGTGAGCTACAGACAGTCATTAAATTCATCAGGTCAGGGTGGCCTGAATATGCAGGTAACATTGCAGTTCAGGCTAAAGAGTACTCAAAAGTGAGAAACAAGTTGTCAGAATATGATGGTTTGGTCATAAGGGGCAGCAGAATAGTCGTGCCGAGGTCAATGAGAGCTGACATTCTACAGAAACTACATGATGGACACCAGGGTCTCACAAAGTGTA
Organism: Chelon labrosus; assembly: GCF_963514085.1. NCBI lineage: Eukaryota > Metazoa > Chordata > Actinopteri > Mugiliformes > Mugilidae > Chelon > Chelon labrosus. The sequence goes on along the minus strand of NC_140342.1, from coordinate 27,597,550 downwards.
GAGACAGAGCAAATGCAGCAGTATGGTGGCCAGGACTCGCCACAGAACTCAAAGACACTGTAATGTCATGCCGGACGTGTCAGGAGCAGAGGCGGGCCCAAACAAAAGAACCTCTCATTTCCACGCCCCTACCTGACCGTCCATGGAAGAGAATAGCACTCGACCTCTGTGAACATAACAAGCACAACTATTTAGTAATATCAGATTACTATTCAAGATTTCTGGAAGTGCTGCACCTGCCATCCACCACCAGCGCTCAGGTTATTCAGAGACTGAAGGCAACCTTTGCTAGGTTTGGAATCCCAGAGGAAGTGGTGAGTGACAATGGACCACAGTTCTCAAGCGCAGAATTCCATGAGCTGGCAAAGCAGCTAGATTTCATGCACATCACATCCAGTCCTCACCACCCTCAAGCAGCGGACATGCTGAAAGAGCGGTTCAGACCGCTAAAAGAATCCTCCAGCAGGATGACCCTCTGATGGCCCTCATGAGCTACAGGTCGACCCCCTGCACCACCACTGGGGTCAGTCCAGCAGAGCTCCTAATGGGAAGGAAGATTAGGACGACAGTTCCTATTCTGGAGAAGAATTTAGTGCCGAAATGGCCTAACAGAAAGACTGTAAAAGTAAAAGATGTTATGGAAAAAACCAAGCAGGCCTTTTATTACAATCATCGCCATGGAGCCAGACCTCTACCAGCTTTATGCCCAGGAGACACGGTCCTCACCGAGCTGGACAATGAAAAGGCCTGGACCACAACAGCTGTGATCCTGAGCGAGAGCTCTACTCCATGATCATATCTTATCAGCACACAGCGTGGAGCCACGCTGCGACGGAACCGCTGCCACCTACAGGCAGGACAGACTTCCCACCCTGCCATAACCAGCTCACCTACAGCCACAGAGAGTGCGAGGGAATCATCCCAGTCTGCAGGTCCCCTTAACCCAGGGACTGTTTGTCCCAACCAGAGCACAGTCACAGCCCCATCTCCAGGGCCAGGGCAGGTCCTGACCAGGTCCGGTCGTATCAGCAAGCCAGCCGAAAAACTGAACTTGTAGACCTGTTTTCAGCGGACTTTTGGGCGGGGTGAGGTGAGAAAGTAATGATTAGTCATGGCGAAGCACAGCCAAAGAGAGAGATTTATGTTTTATATGTTAATATAAGTTCATTAAGGCTGTTGCATAGAGCCTCCAGAAAAGGGTTTATTTGGTCAAGTTTTGTCAAGTAAGTTATTGAAAATCTATAAGTTGAAAAGGAAAGTTGAAAGAAAGTCCAAGTTAAAGTGACATTCAGGCTGACATCTGGTATAATTTTAAAGTACACTGTTTGGTGGTACGTGTGTTATTTTTGAAAAAAGGGGAGATGTCATATACGTGCTATATATGTGTGTGTATAACGTGTATTACGACGGCACGTAACACTTTACGTTTTTCACGACATTTACGGAAGGGGGGCAGTAGAAAAGTTTTACGGTATTGTTTATGAGAAATTAGGCTGTATCTGCGAGGTGGGATAAAATAAAGGAGGTGTGGATAAAGACCTTGACCCTCGACATTTCTTACAATGGAAGATAATGTCTCTAAGCAGACTAGCACATAGGTTTGCCTTTATATTCTGTGAACAGATAATCTTCTTTCACCTGAAAGACACGATTTTCTCGATCAAGTTTTCTCTCTCCTCCGCTCTTAGCCACGGGTCAACATCACTTCTTCACTGGTGGTAGAGAAGACACGGTGGAAGCGTGTGCGAGGCGGCGGCTGCATTTGGAGGCGCCATCTAGTGGCCAACTGTGTTATTACGAAAGATTCAGTGCGGCAGAGGATACAGTTTTATCATTTTCAAAAATGAATCTAAGGGCCACGTCGAGTGAGGTCGAGTGAGGGAGTTGCCCATCCCTGCAGTAGATTATTGAAACCATGATACAAGGAATGTGTGTTATCAAAGCTAAAATTGGTCCAACGAAATATTAGAGTGTGTGACTTTTTTGTTTTTGTTTTGACTGTGTGATGACATTTTGTGATTTAGTTAGCATGGATGCTAGAAAGAGGAACATGAACTATTGAATGAAGCTTTATTTCTGGGTCTTTTGTTTTTGGGAGGTGTGAGAGTATTTCTACAATTCTAGGTTCAACCATTTGGAGTCTATGAAGGACAAACACAGCAGGGGCCTCTGGACTGGGTGTGGAAGGAGAGGATGAGGAAGAGGAGGAAGATGTGGTTGTTTTATTTGTGTCAGCAATCAGCATTGAGTTAGAGACTGTCCAAGAGTCTGGAATAACCAGGATGGACAGAAGACAGCAGAGGACTGATGGTGAATGAGGCTGGGGACAGATCTGAATCAGAGGGACTCTGTGGACAGTAAGAAGACATCCTCAGGACAGATAGAGAGTTTTAGAAAGGTGATAGAAGATGAGAGTGAAAGTGATTTACTGAGTATGTGATGATTGTATTTGATGAAGATAAATGTGATGCTGATGGCTACAAAATAAATATGATGCATGGTGGAATGGAGATTTCTATTTCAGGGCCTGGAGCTACAGACTGATGAATGAAAGGAGAGAACAAATTCACTAGATCCCAAACTGATCAAGTATCTGTGGGATGATCCACAGAGGCCCCTCCCCTCAAAGGCCCCCCACTAACAACATTCTGTTACCAGACACCACAGGACACCCTCAGAAGGCCCATGTCCATTCTCTGATGAGTCACCACAAGGGAGACCTGCACAATATTAGGAAGGTGGTCATAATGTTATGCCTGATAGGTATGGAGCTTCATCTTCATCTGGAACATTTGTCTGAAATCATTTATTCTATTGAACTTTGACTTTTAAAATCTCTTTGTGTTCTTTTGCTCTTTGATTGACTTCTTTTGATTGACTTTGTATTTCTGCTCTTTGTTCTTCTCTGTCTTGTTTTCATCTTTTTTCTAACTGTTGAAATATCTGCTAACAACATCAATAAATCTGATGTCAAATAAATAGTGAGAGCAGGAAAGAAGAATCTCCCTCAGCTCAGTATGTTTGGGACTCTGTCTGAGATGGAGGTGAAATATGTGAACCTGGGCTGTGGTTTACTGCTCTCTTCCTGTCACAAACACTGTTTGACATCTGTTCATCTGTTGGTTTTTGTTCAGGCTGCTCGCATCATTTCTCACTGTGGGTACCAGAGTACCAACAGGAGCAGTAGTAGGTGGCTGAATGATCGACTTTAACATTCTTTATTTGCAACTCACAAACATTCTGATTGTGCGTAATTGAGAAATCATCTTTCTGAGGATGATTGAAATCTGAACGTATTTCACCATCACTTTTATCAATACGAAGAACCAGACTGAATGTTTCTGTTTCTTTCTTCTGGTACCAGAGTATCCAATTACCACTACAATGGTCAGTTCCATATCTGAAGGAGACTGTTTGACCAACTCTCCTGGTCAATGTCAACTGGTCCTGGGTCAGCTCTGCTGCCATGGCAACCAGCGCTGTAGAGACACAGACAGATAGATGAAGGTTAGTGAGACAGTGTTTGTTAAAGGTGGAGTTTGTTGGAAACACTCACCTGAACACAGACAGCACAGAGCAGCAGCTGGGAGGAAAAGCATTTTGTGCAGTGGTGTATCCTCTGGTGAACCTGGGGAGAAGTGGAGCTCTGATGCAGCTGAGGCCCAACAAGGACGAGCTGTGAGATCAGACGAGGCCACGTGGTTTCTAGCAGGTCCTCAAAGCTCCCATCAGCCCCTGCAGCCCACAGATGAGACTGCTGCTGCTGATTGACAGCTCAGATCAAGCTGCTGTGTGCTTTCATGGTCTTGATTTCAATCTGACAGCAGATGAAAACAATCTGGGTCACATGATGCAGAAAGACAAAAAACATTCATGTTCCCACAAACACATTCAGGTTGGTGGTGAATTTAGTAACACAGACTGTTGATTGTGTTACACTGATGAGTGTCATGAAGAGAAAAGACTCAAATGAATAAACAAGAACCTTAAATTATTATTGATCACTTGGAGAGAACTGAGAGTTCTTTGGTTTTGATTCAATGAGGTTCAACATTTTTTTGTTTTTATCTTATTCTAAAAATTCAAAGCTGAACTTGAACTGCTGAAATGTTGTTGTAGATAAACTTTTGTACTGATGGTGGCGCTAGAGGAAAGGTCAGGAGGTCACCATTGTTATGACTGTGAGTCATGTATGTGTGAGTGTCTGTCTGCTACTGTGCTCCCTCACATCATTTCATCAGTTTTAACTTCTGTCTCCAAGAAGTTTCAACCCCATTCACACCTTGAGACTGGAGCCTCTGACTGATAATGGTCGTTAAAGCACCATTCATAGGGACAGAGGACAGGGACAAACAGTCCCCCCTCAACGACAGCTAAGTATCTAGGCGTTAATGGAATTAGCTGCACCAGTTTCTGATCATTACAGAAAGAAGTCAAGCCAGTTTCTGATGGGTTATACCCACAGAGTTTCCTATTTAAACCTCAGCTTCCCACCAGTCCCTTAGAACTGAAGAAGCTACTCAGATGAGTGGTGAAACGTCTTCTCAACAAACTCTACAAGTCCAGTTGCCTTTTTTAACACTTTTTGGATATACCATGACCTAGATGACTGAGAACCTTCACAGACGTCCTGTGGTTATTCACGGTTCCCAGAGGATGAACCCTAACATTTATGGTGTTATGACCGGCCTAGGAGAAACCAGTACACAACACAAAAAGCTGACTCTCCCCTTTTCCCTGCTCCCAAAATGAACCAGCACTCCACCAACTTGCAGTCCAAAAACCAATCTTTATTTGCATCGTTATACATCTTCAGGGTGAGCATAGCCAAAACAACAAACAAACCAAGTGACCAACATAATTACTAACTCAACTACCAAACAAATATGAAATAAAATACAGGCGTCCTTCCATGACTCCCTAACTAGTGATGGGACGTCCTGTGCCGAGGCTTCGGAGCGTGTGCAGAGAAATCACTCCATGAGTCTTCATCATGACCCACCAGTATTTATGTTACAGCGCTAACATCCACTCTTTTCATTTCCTCCTGGTATCATGGTTTAGTAGTGTTATAGGATCTTTAGTACTGAATGCAACACTGTCAAACCAAACCCCTGTCCACTCAGTCTCAGCTCTCCCAAAGAGCAGAGACAACCAAACCAGTGACAGTGTTTCTGTAACCAATGAAGCAATAAAGTGGTTCATAATATATAAAGAAAAGTAGATAAAGAAATCACGTGACCAGACCACGCATCAGCACAGAGGTTTGAAACAACTGCTTCATGAGCATGACATTAATAGACCTCTATTACCATTACCCACATATTAATCAAAAACAGATTAGATAAATGAATGAATGAACCACAGAAAATGAAATGAAGGTGTTTTTATTTCTGTTCTGGTCTGGGATTATTTCCATGTTGACACCGTGGCGAGACAGTCAAGAGGCCATCACACATGGTTGAAATGACAATAAAGGTTGTGAGGAGCAGGGGGTGTGGGTGCAGATGAAGCCTCAAGAAATGAACCGTTTTATGAACCAATTTGATGGAAAGCTTCAAGGCTTCATGGGGCTTCATCTGGCCATCACCATCCCTGACCAAAAACAGGAGCGGTGGTAAAACATTCAGACCTTGGAGTGTACAATACTGTCAGAATATGGAGTGGTTCAGCTCTTGGTGGGTCACAGGAAAAGATGGACAAGTTTGTACATTCATCACTGCACTGAACAGCATACACTACATTACTCTGTTTCTTCCTCTGTGTTTTGTCTTTGGGGTGGACCAGTTTTTGCCAAAGTGGACAGGACACTTATGGAAATCTGTCCATCAACATCAGCGTCCTAATAAGCTGCTGCTAGAAGAACTAAGTCCTGACCTGACAACAGTCCAAGATTTGACTTTGAAAATGGAAGAAAGTGAAATGATGTGGTGAAATCTGCTGGAAGGTGTTAAACAACAAGTGCTGCTGGAAGTGTTTTCATTAAGAGAACATTAACATTGTGGAGCAGGAATAGACTTTATTCCAGCAGCAGCTCAGAGCAGAGGAGCTTCATCTTCATCTGGAACATTTGTCTGAAATCATTTATTCTATTGAACTTTGACTTTTAAAATCTCTTTGTGTTCTTTTGCTCTTTGATTGAATTCTTTTGATTGACTTTGTATTTCTGCTCTTTGTTCTTCTCTGTCTTGTTTTCATCTTTTTTCTAACTGTTGAAATATCTGCTAACAACATCAATAAATCTGATGTCAAATAAATAGTGAGAGCAGGAAAGAAGAATCTCCCTCAGCTCAGTATGTTTGGGACTCTGTCTGAGATGGAGGTGAAATATGTGAACCTGGGCTGTGGTTTACTGCTCTCTTCCTGTCACAAACACTGTTTGACATCTGTTCATCTGTTGGTTTTTGTTCAGGCTGCTCGCATCATTTCTCACTGTGGGGACCAGACTTCCAACAGGAGCAGTAGTAGGTGGCTGAATGATCGACTTTAACTTTCTGTATCTCTAACTCCCCGCCATTCTGATTCTTCACAGATGAGAAATCATTTTCCTGAGGATGACCGTAACGTTTAGTAATTCTACCATCACTTCTATGCATGCGAAGAATCCGACTGAATGTTTCTGTTTCTTTCTTCTGGTACCAGTATACATCATTATCACTACACTGTTCAGTTCGTCCACATCTGAAGGAGACTGTTTGACCAACTCTCCTGGTCAATGTCAACTGGTCCTGGGTCAGCTCTGCTGCCATGGCAACCAGCGCTGTAGAGACACAGACAGATAGATGAAGGTTAGTGAGACAGTGTTTGTTAAAGGTGGAGTTTGTTGGAAACACTCACCTGAACACAGACAGTACAGAGCAGCAGCTGGGAGGAAAAGCATTTTGTGCAGTGGTGTATCCTCTGGTGAACCTGGGGAGAAGTGGAGCTCTGATGCAGCTGAGGCCCAACAAGGACGAGCTGTGAGATCAGACGAGGCCACGTGGTTTCTAGCGGGTCCTCAAAGCTCCCATCAGCCCCTGCAGCCCACAGATGAGACTGCTGCTGCTGATTGACAGCTCAGATGAAGCTGCTGTGTGCTTTCATGGTCTTGATTTCAATCTGACAGCAGATGAAAAAAATCTGGGTCACATGATGCAGAAAGACTAAAAAACATTCATGTTCCCACAAACACATTCAGGTTGGTGGTGAATTTAGTAACACAGACTGTTATCTGTTGTTGAAGAGCTGAGATGAAAATACAAAACTACAAATCCACACAGCTCCTCAACTCTGATTGAACTCTAACTATTTGACATTTAAAGAGATGAAAGCATTAAAAATCCTTGACAGAGCAGCTTTACTGTGTAATATGTAATATTACTGTGCAGCTTTAATATCTCTCAGGACATACAGGAGGAATTTGACAAGTGAAAGCAGAAGATGAAATGTTTGACTTCAACTCCTAAAAGTAGAATCAAAGCTCAGTGACTCTGAGAGATTTTGCTCAGTTAGAAGAGATTTCCTGCTCTGACATGTTTGATAAATCCATATATGTCATTATTTTTATTTCAGGTCTAAATTTGACATGAATTATGTTTTTTATCAATATTTTCTTGTTAAACTGGACGTTTGACTGTGACAGCTGCTTCTGCTGCTACTAATGCCCTCCAATGTGTTTTTAGTTTTTATTTCAATAACATGTCTGTCTATAAACTTCCATAAACAACATGTATATATTACTTTGATTATTTTAACTGAAATAAATCCCTGGAGGTTGACGGAAGGTGTTTGAAATACGGCTGTTTACTGCCATCTCCTGGTTATAATGTGGAACTGCAGTACTGCATTTTAAATGAAACGAGCGGTGTTTATGTGATTATAATAACTTAATAACTGTCCAAATCAACGGCAATAAAATAATCCTAAAATAAAAATGAGTTAATCCTTTAATTAATCTCACACTAGAATAAAACTGCAACACTTAGTGCAGTTTTAAAGACAGTTTACTTCATGTTGAGTTGACGTTTGATAGGAAGACATTTTAAACATTTACTACCCTCTACTGGTCACAGGGAGGAACTGCAACACATACCAGTCGTCAAGTTGGAGGTGACGGCATAAAATAAACTTCCGGTATTTACTTTCAAAATAAAGAGTAACCAAACAGACAATACATACCATACAGACTGATATTGATCCGTTTTTCTTTTTCTGGTTGGCAGCGATACATTTCCATACATTAAAAATCTAAATTTGAATAACCAGAGTGTAAAGTGCCACGTGTGTTGAGTGTTTATTTTTTTTTAGTGTTCAACTTCAATATCTAAAACCCACAGTCCTAATTATTCGCTCTGCTATTATACGCTGACCTCATTCCTGGGGGCGCTGATGTCGAAACGATTATGGGTTCAACTTCCGGTGACACACCGGAAGTAGCAGTGAGCCATTGGTTGCTAGCGGTTTTCGTTCCCCGTAGCGGTTTATTTGGAAATTTACTGGTCTTTACTGTTCTTTACTAAACTATTATCAGCTCCCGCAGCATTTAAAAATGTCCTTGCGCAGCTCGGGAACATGTTGCGCTGTTCTCGGTTGTACTAATAACCAGGCGAAGCTGAATCTGTGGCTACAAGAGCAGTGTTTTGAACATGCACCCCGGACGAATGTTGTTGAGAGAGTCGGTACAGTTTCCATCGCCTACCAAGGGATGAGGAACTCAGAAGGATGTGGCTGAAACAACTCAACTTGAAGAAAAAATAAATGATATATACAGTAGCAGTCAAATGTTTGGACACACCCTCTAATTTAATGTCTTTTCTTTATTTTCATGACAATTTACTTTGTAGATTCTCACTGAAGACGTCAAAACTATGAATGAACACATATGGAATTATAGGAAACAAAAAAGTGTAAATAACTCTAAATATGATTCATATTTTAGAGTCCTCAAAGTAGCCACCCTTTGCTTTGATTACTGCTTTACACACTCTTGACATTCTCTTGATGAGCTTCATGAGGTCGTCACCTGAAATGGTTTTCCAACAGTCTTGAAGGAGTTCCCAGAGATGCTGAGCACTTGTTGGCCCCTTTGCCTTCACTCTGCGCTCCATCTCATCCCAAACCATCTCCATTGGGTTTAGGTCAGGTGACTGTGGAGGCCAGGCCATCTGGTGCACTCTCCTTCTTGGTCAAATAGCCCTTACACAGCCCGGAGGTGTGTTTGGGCTCATTGTCCTGTGTCCTGGTTCAGTGTGCCTTCAGTTTTGAATAGATCCCCAACAGTGTCACCAGCAGAGTCCCCCCCACACCATCACACCTCCTCCTCCATGCTTCACGGTTGGAGCCATGCATGTAGAGACCATCCCTTCACCTTTTCCGCGTTGCACAAAGACACGTTGGTTGGAACCAAAGATCTCAAATTTGGACTCATCAGATCAAAGCACAGATTTCCACTGGTCTGATGTCCGTTCCTTGTGTTTCTTGACCCAAACAAATCTCTTGTGCTTGTTGCTTTTCCTTAGTGGTGGTTTTCTAGCAGCTATTTGACCATAAAGGCCTGATTGGTGCAGTCTCCTCTGAACAGTTGATGTAGAGATGTGTCTGCTACTAGAACTCTGTGTGCCATTGATCTGGGCTCTAATCTGAGGAGCTGTTAACTTGTGATTTCTGAGGCTGGTGACTCAGATGAACTTCTCCTCAGCAGCAGAGGTGACTCTTGGTCTTCCTTTCCTGGGGCCGTCCTCATGTCAGCCAGTTTCGTCGTAGCGCTTGATGGTTTTTGCAGCTGCACTTGGGGACACAGTCAAAGTTTTTGCAATTTTCCAGACTGACTGACCTTCAGTTCTTAAAGTAATGATGGACTGTCGTTTCTCTTTACTTAGCTGATTGGTTCTTGCCATAATAGGAATTCTAACAGTTGTCAAATAGGGCTGTCAGCTGTGTACCAACCTGACTTCTGTACAACACAACTGATGGTCCCAACCCCATTAAAGAGGCAAGAAATTCCACAAGTGAACCCTGACAAGGCACAGCTGTGAAGTGAAAACCATTTCAGGTGACGACATCATGAAGCTCATTGAGAGAAGTCCAAGGGTTTGCAGCGCTGTCAACAAAGCAGAGGGTGGCTACTCTGAGGACTCTAGACTATGAATCATGTTTAGAGTTATTTCACACTTTTTATATTTACTACATAATTCCATATGTGTTCATTAATAGTTTTGATGCCTTCAGTGAGAATCTACAAGGTAAACAATCATGAAAATAAAGACAAACAATTAAATGAGAGGGTGTGTCTGAACTTTTGACTGGTACTGTAATATTTAGTTCAATAATAGAATAATTCCACTTTCTCTGTGCATCAGTGCATGATGTCCCTGTCTTTCCCTGTCTCACAGCATTCTCAACCTGAATTGAAAGTAAATTAAAGATTCATTCGTTCATTCATATCTATTTATTCCATTCATAGATTAAACACATGACATGATTATATACGTAACACCATCAATGAAAAGGAGCAGGAAGAAGAAAACTTATGATACCTGCCCCTTTCTAGCTTTAATTACATTTAATTGACTCATTGACATTTAATTGACTACAAAAATAATGGTTTGTTGCAGCCCTACATTAAAAGCAATGAAAATGATCATTAAAACTAGCAGAACAATCAACATATACCTTCCAGAGGATGGCAGCAGCGTGGCTGCAAGCTCTGCCGATGATGACACTAATACCAAGGCTCGGTGATGAGGGACTTTAAGACTTTGTCTGGGCTCTACGTCTGCTTTAAGCTAAATAAGATTGTGTCCCACGATCTCTTTTAACCAAACGCGTCCAACCTTATTACTGTGCAGGTACTGATGCGCCTCAGAGCTTTTTAGATGATGCCTCCCCGTCCGAAGCGGCAGAGTTAAAGTAGCTAACTATGCCACTGTATGTTCTTTTAGGCCACTTCTTCATGTCATCCTCCCACCCCTCTATATTATTAGGCAGCGGGATTGTAATGTTGTCTTGTTTGAGCTGTGACAGCTGGTGTTCCCACATCGTTTACGTGTCGAAGTAGTCAGAGAAAGTGGATTCGCGCTGACAGCTAGCATGTAAAAACGCCGCTTCCGGTTCGTACCGGAAGTCTCACCCATAATTCACGCAAGGGCTCATGGGAGCGAGGAATAAGGTGGTGACTCTGCTAAAGGCTTTGGTTTCTTGTGTTAACCTGGCAGCAGAGAGGGTTCAGAGGAGCTGTCCAGTGCTGAAGTTACCTCTCCTTGTGTTAGCCTGGCAGTAGAGAGGGTTCAGAGGAGCTGTCCAGTGCTGAAGTTACGTCTCCTTGTGTTAGCCTGGCAGTAGAGAGGGTTCAGAGGAGCTGTCCAGTGCTGAAGTTACCTCTCCTTGTGTTAGCCTGGCAGTAGAGAGGGTTCAGAGGAGCTGTCCAGTGCTGAAGTGAGGGACTGTGGTTTGTCAGTGGCCTTGACCCAAGGAAAGTTGTCAAACTCTGACATTTTGAACAATCTCTCAGGTTGCTTGGCTCATCTTTCTTATGTATAGTGTTCTGATCTGGTAGAGTTCATTGAGTCTAGTAAATCCTTGTTTGCTGATACTCCTTCCCAGACTCATTTGCTAACACACGATATAAACATGGGTGACTCCTGAGAAGTACGAGAAGTTCAGATCAGTCCCAGCAGCAAAGGACCATGTGAAGACACTGGAGGAAACGGGTACAAAAATATCTGTATCCACAGTACAACAAGTCCAACATCCACATCACCAGAAAGAAGACACTGCTACACAACACACAGAAAAATGTCACTGATAGATTTTTACAGAGCAGTGTTTCATATGTACAGGACACCAACATTTTGTAGCAGAAATATAAAGTGTCTTATTCCAGTTAGCATCATCATCCACTCCAACAGCTCCATCTCCAAACACAGAACACTGACAGTCCTGTTTGTTCCCGCTCTAACACTGAATGTAGGATTCAGACTGGCTGGAGTGAAGCAGTGTGCTGTTTTTTTTTTTTATATATGATTTATTTGTGGAAAATTTCAATACAAGACAAGAGTACAATAGTCCTCACAGATAAAAAGTTAGAGGATCACATAGTGGACAGCCAAATGCTGCTGAGGATACACAAGACAGTCCCCCCCCCTCCCCCCCCCCCCCTTCCCCCAACCCTCCCTTCCCCCCGCCTCCCTTTCCCAAATCAAACAGACAACTTAAATAATGTGATACACAGACAAAACTAAACAAACAACAACAAAAAAACAGACACACCAAAACATGACACAACTGCCTGTTAAGTGCTTGCAGTGACAGATAATATTGTAGAACTATATGCTTATGCTCATTCACACTATTCACAAAGACATAGACATAGACATAAGCACACAAATATCCACTTGCATAGAGCAAATTGAGCAAAGTGATGACCATAAGTAAGAAAACAAAAACGTAAACTTAATCATAATAATAACAATAAAATAAATCATACAATTAAACAAAAATAATAAAATAAATAATAATAATAACAATAATAATAATAAAGAATGAGTAGTGCTGCATGCTGCTAATATGTGCTACCAATAAGGCTAGTTGATACAGGGAGCAGATGGGCTGTTGGGGTGAATCAGTCAGTGACAGTGGTATCTAATTGGAGAGACCTGATGTGATCTAAGAGAGGTTCCCAGACTCTACAAAACTTAGAAGAGGTGCCACGCAGAGAGTATTTAATTTTTTCCAATGTCATAAAATGAAGGGCATCCCTAATCCATTGAGAGTGGGTGGGGGGGTGGGAGTTCTTCCAGTGTAACAATATGACACGCCTTGCTAAGAGTGAGAGAAAGGCCACAAGTTCACAAAAGTAGGAAGGTAGTGAATGGCCAATAGGTAGGACACCAAACAAGGCAACTAATGGTGAGGGACAGAGGTTGGTAGAAGTGATGGCTGAAAGAGTGTCAAAAACACCCTTCCAGAACGGCGCAAGGGCAGGACAAGCCCAGAACATATGGCCAAGACTGGCCGGTCCTGAATGACACCGGTCACAGCTTGAATCTACACCTGGGAATATACGTGCCAATTTACTCTTGGACCAACGGACCCTGTGCACTACTTTGCATTGTAGGACTCCATGCCGGGCACAGACAGAGGATGAGTGAACCCATTTCAAAGCATGATCCCATACTGCAGGATCTACTTCTATGTTAAGATCATCCGACCATGCAATGCGTAGGTCGTCAGAGGTTGAAGATTGATGCGCAAGAAGAGTATAGTAAATCCTTGATATGGTACCTTTCCTGTAGGGGTTCATTTTGAGGATGGTATCTACAAGCGTGGGAGATGGTATGGTGGGAAAACTGGGAAAACGGTTACGTACAAAATCTCTTATCTGCAAGTATCTGAAAAAGTGGGTTGAAGGCAAGTTATAAGCCTGTGCTAACTGACCAAAAGAAGCAAATTTACCATCAATGTAAAGATGGTTAAAGGATATAATTCCCTTGTCTCTCCAAATTAAAAAAGCATTATCAATAATGGATGGAGCAAACAGAGGGTTAAAGCAAACAGGAGCCAGACCAGATATAGATTGCAGAGTAAAATGTTGTTTAAATTGTGTCCAGATTTTAAGACAATTTTTCACTACAATATTATCTGAGTGCACAGACGGTGATATAGTCGTGGGGAAGCACAGGAGGGACATCAGGGATGATGAACCACAAGAGGCCTCCTCAACCTGTAACCAGGGTGGGGGTTGGTCATTAGTGCAACAACAGTGTAACATGGCTCTAATGTTCGCTGCCCAGTAATAGAGTAAGAAGCTGGGGAGGGCTAGACCACCCAGCTCCTTAGGTTTTTGTAAAGTGTCTTTTTTAATTCTAGGGGCCTTCTTGTTCCATAAAAACTGGGAAATTGTGTGGTCTAGTGAGTGAAAGAAACGTTTAGTAAGGAAAATGGGTATACATTGGAAGAGACATAAAAATTTTGGGAGCACATTCATTTTAACACAATTTATCCGCCCTGCAAGAAAGAGGGGCAAAAGAGACCAACGCTGAAGATCTTGAGTCAAGCCTGCCAGGAGAGGGGAGAAATTACGCTTATATAAGTCTGAATAATTTTTGGTTATACAGACACCCAGGTATTTAAAATGTTCAAAAGATGTTTTGAAAGGTAGATCAGATAATGGATATGCCATGGCTGCCGCATTAATTGGCATTAACTCACTTTTTTGGAAATTTAGTTTGTAGCCTGAGATCTGACCAAACTCCTCTAATAAGTTTAAGACAAGAGGGAAAGCTCTGTCTAAGTCAGAGACAAAAAGTAAGAGGTCATCAGCATACAGGGACACTTTATGTTCAACGCCACCCCTTGAAATACCTGGTATCTGACTGGACCTTAGAGCCAACGCCAATGGTTCAATGGCTATAGTGAACAAGAGTGGAGAGAGTGGACACCCCTGACGGGTCCCACGCTTGAGGGGGAAGTAGTCAGAATAATCATTGTTCGTGCGAACACAGGCTTGGGGGGACGTATATAAAAGTCTAATCCATGATATGAAGGTATTACCAAAGCCAAAACGTTTTAAGACAGAAAACAGATATGACCATTCTACACGGTCAAATGCCTTCTCTGCATCCATGGAAATAACCACCTCAGGAGTGTCAGAGGGTGTCGGTGTATAAACAATTTCAAATAAACGTCGAACATTATGAAAAGAATGTCTGTCTTTAACAAACCCAGTTTGGTCAGTGCCTACAATAGTTGGCAACACAGTCTCCAGGCGCCTAGCCAACATTTTGGCCAAAAGCTTGACGTCTGCACATAGCAGAGAGATGGGGCGGTAGTTACCACAAGAAAGTGGGTCTTTGTCCTTTTTTAATAGGAGAGAAATAGTGGCCTGTCTTAATGTGGGGGGAAGACTGCCATTTTGCATAGATTCATTAAACATGTTAAGTAAAATTGGGGCTAATTGATCTGAGAATGTCTTATAAAATTCAGCCGGAAGACCATCAGGGCCTGGGCTTTTACCACTCTGCATCAGCGTCAAAGCACTACTGAGTTCACCAATTGAAAAGGGCTCATCCAATCTAGATGATGTCGCGCTGTCAATGGAGGGAATATCCAAAGAGTTAAAAAAATTGTCATACCTTTTCTCATCAGCCACGCATTCAGAGGTGTACAATTTGGCATAAAAGTCTCTGAAATGATTGTTAATGACCTTTGAGTCAATAGTTGTCCCATCAGAAGTACTGATTTGAGTTATATGTTGTGATGAAGATGCTTGTCGGATTTGGTGTGCAAGCAGTTTGCTAGGTTTATCTCCAAACTCATAAAATTTATGACGGGATTTTGAGAGTGACTCTGCTGCTTCATTGGAAGCCAGGAGATCAAATTCTGCCTTTTTCGTGAGTAATTCTTTGAACAGATCTGCATTGGGTGAATCCACACATCTAGACTGAAGCTCTGATATATCCCTAGCAAGGCTGGCACTTATCTCTGAGGTGATCCTTTTCTGATGAGCTGAGTAAGAAATTATCTCTCCTCTCAGGTAAGCTTTGCACGCCTCCCAAATGGCTGCTGCCGATGTGTCTGGGTTTACATTGGTAGAGATATACACATCAATGCGGTTCTTAATTGTCAAAACAAAATTTGGGTCAGAAAGCAATAAAGAATTAAAGCGCCAGGGTGAGCGTGTCAAAGATCTACCAGGAAAAGAGATGTCAACAACCATTGTTGCATGGTCAGATATCACAATGGGAGTATAGGAACATGAACTGACAGATGGTAGGAGTTTGCTATCAATGAGAAAGTAATCAATGCGAGAGAATGTGCCATGGACAGGAGAAAAGAAAGAAAACTGTTTGGTACTAGGGTTAAGGAAGCGCCAGGCATCCGTGACAGCATATTGCTCCATAAACAGCTGAATTACTTTTGATGATTTAGATAAACCAGAGGGCTTATTGGATGATCGATCAAGCGAAGGGTCAAGACAACAATTGAAATCACCAGCAAGAATGAGTTGGTGAGAGATCAAGTCAGAAAGAGAGAAAAAAAAGTTTTTGAAAAAAATATCGTTGTCCCAGTTTGGGCCATACACATTTGCCAAAATCAGACTATTACCTCCCATTTTGCCTGTGATGATGACATAGCGCCCATTTGTGTCAGACACCACTTTGGTCACAGAGAATGGCACTGATTTGTGAATAAGAATGGCAACTCCCCGGGCCTTACTTGAGAAAGAGGAGTGAAAGAGTTGGCCCACCCAGCCCCTCTGGAGTTTAAGGTGATCTGAAGGCAGAAGATGAGTCTCTTGTAGAAAGGCTATTTTAGTGTTGAAATGTGTAAGATGGTTAAACACTTTGTTGCGTTTGACAGGGGAGTTCATACCCTTAACATTCCAACTAACAAATCTTAAAGCGCCACCCGGTGTACGCAGAGTATTTGTGTTTGCCATCATGTGATAGGGTAATTTTGAGGGTGTGTTGCAATAACAATCACTGATTCGTCTGTCAAAGACAATGCCACCTGCTCCCATCCCAGCACCAGAGATGAGAGGTAGAGCACTTGCTTAAGTTGAATACCTAAAGTCATTCTACTTTCCTACTTTAGAGGTGACACAGACCAAGAGGAGTTATTCTAAGAGTTGATTTTATAGTTCTCTGTGTCACCAGAGTTTTAAATAGAAAAGTTTTGAGTCCACAGTTGGGAAGTAAGTTGTTGACTGAAGTTATTTGAAATACGGATGTTTACTGCCATCTCGTGGCCAAAGTTTGGAACTGCGGTACTGCATTTTAAATGGCTTGAAGAGTGGTGTTTATGTGATTAGAATAACTAATATAAAGTAGATATACAGTCATAAATACAATATAACGAGGGCATTTCAGTGCATCACTGCCACGCTAGAAAACAAAAATAAACAAATAACAGATCAGTGTTAGTGAAAGTGAGTTAATACGTTTTAACATGAATACTGATCCATTTTTCTTTTTCTGGCGTGGTAGTGATTCATATGTATGTATATCTTTTACTATGAGATAGAAGTGCTTTTATTCTGTGAATAAAATAGTGAAATACATCCGTTTCACTGTTATCAATTCTAACAGTTTCACCACTGATGGTATTTAAAGCATTAAAATGGATTCATTACCAGGTGTGTTGTGTTCATCTTAGTTATTTTCAACCCACAGTTTTCCATTGAGGTGATTGACTTTCTAACGGGGAATGACACTTAGCTTTATTGTGTGACACTGATTCCCATTAGACAGTCTCCAAATGAGCTTGACTGGAAGTTTCCAGCAGTTCCAGCAGCTTGTGCTGTTACTAGATCTACGCTCAAATTATGTCAGCTAATCAGAAGCTTCTAAAGCCATGACATAATTTTCTGGAAATGTTTAAGCTGTTTATAGGCACAGTCAACTGAATATATGGTATTAAGATATAGTGAAGAAGAAGTGAAATAATCTATCTGTAGACAATTGAAGGAAAAATGACTTGAGTCACAAAGGAAGCTTCCTCAGGAGTCACCCACGTTTATATCGTGTGTTAGCGAATGAGTCTGGGAAGGAGTATCAGCAAACAAGGATTTACTAGACTCAATGAACTCTACCAGATCAGAACACTATACATCAGAAAGATGAGCCAAGCAACCTGAGAGATTGTTCAAAATGTCAGCGTTTGACAACTTTCCTTGGGTCAAGGCCACTGACAAACCACAGTCCCTCACTTCAGCACTGGACAGCTCCTCTGAACCCTCTCTACTGCCAGGCTAACACAAGAAGTCAGAGCCTGTAAAAGAGCATATAATCAACACACTTGGCACTTAACCCTCTGATTATTCAAATTTAGATTTTAAATGTACAGAAAGTATCGGTATCAGAACGTGATCTTTAATCTGTTTTACTAATCTGTTTTACTATTGTAGCTCATTCTATTTCTATTTTTATTTTATTCGTAGTATATATGTGTATATGTATGTAGGTGTGTATATGTATGTATATATAGATACATATATATATATATATCTTATATTTTTACATTTCATATTTGTATATTTTGTGTTTAAGTTGCTGCACCGTAGGAACTTTGAGGAAAGAAATTTCAATCCTGTTATGTGTTGCACATGTCAGAATTGACAATAAAGCTGACTTTGACTTTGACTTGACTAGTTTTGGTAGCAATGCGACTCCATAAAAAAGACCCCGTTATATTGTGATGTATACTTGTCTGTTTGGTTACTCTTTATTTTGAAAGTACGTACCAGAAGTTTGTTTTTTTGCTGTCACCTCTAACTTGACGACTGGCAATTTATTCATTTATTTTAACTTTCATTTTGAAATTCCACATCATAGTGGCCTGATATTTCCTATGTGGCATCTTGAGGTTGTGTACTATAAGGGTGAAGTGAAATTAGTTTGTGGAAACAGGTAGTTTCCTTTAAATGTTATGTTTTATATTTTATATTATTGATTAATTTGACACAGACTCATATTTATATAGTAAGTTAATTTTTTATTGTAATTCATTATAACATTGTTGCAAGTAATAATTCGTTATTATTTGTGATTTATTTATGTTTTTTCATTAGATTTAAATTTGTTCACAGCGTGCATGAATGACGCTTTTATTTTGAAGGGCTTTCTTTTTTTTTTTTACCGTAACACTTAAAAAAAGGACAAAGCACAAAAGAACGTGAGGGGCTGGCTTTACGGCAGTGGCGTCACCGAGACGCAGTGACTTGACGTCACAGAACAACGGCGGCGCCCATAGAGATGCACACCGTGAATGGTACAACATCATTTACTAGACTATAAAATGCATTCATCTGTTTTTCCTTTCATACTAGATATCATCATATTACATGACATGACTTTAGCGTGAGGATATGTCGCTATAATCTCTCTGCATAAAGTTATTAGACGAAGTGTAGCCTAACGTTAAAAACAACAACAATAATGAACGAGTCTGATAAAAAGAGAGGAGGTTTGTTGAGCCTCTACCGTTAGCTTTCAGCACAGAGAGAAGTATATTACCTATTGCTGGTGGAAACACTTTGGCAGACCTCAGTTTCTATCTTTGTCAGTGATTCATATCAAAGTGTAATATTTTCTAGTCCAGTATGTAGTCTATTTCTGCAGCAGCTTACTGTGCAGTATTTTGTATCAGTGCCGTTCTTGCCGTGTCTAAAATATTCCATTTACTACAGAAACAGTGTCAACACTGTACCAACATTGCAGTACAATGTAGGCTTCTTCTAAGGCTCAAGTTATATTAGTTAGACATTATCAGGAGATTAAACAAGTTGATCATCTGATGCATGTGCAACATGCAACGTTATCTTGATGTTTCCGTTAATTGAATGAAATCTTTCAGTGTACTTAGATGACGACATGAACGTGTTCCTCGATGAGGGAAGAACTCGACGCCTGTTGACTCCTCTCTACCAGGCAGGAGGTGACCCCAGTTCCTTCTTCCTCCATCAAGGTTTGACAGTCAGAGCACAAGTTTTTCTTCCAGGTTAGTCATCACTGGACCAGTCCTGATACTTGTCAGTGTGCTGGTCGTGGTAGAAATGCAAGACGGCGTTGCATCTGTTGGTACAGACAGAAACTCAACACATTCTCAATTCCTGACAGAGAGAGGGACAGATGACGGCGCAGAGAATATGGAGGAAGAGGCTTCCAGCAGTTCCTCTAGTGCATCAGAGATTACTAGGGATCAACTTCTGTTTTTAATTGATTTAATGATGTGACACCTTGAAGCAGATGTTAGTGAACCTCCTCAAAGTCTGGCAGAACTGAATAAGAGAATCCAGAAAGGTAAATCATCCAAGAAACTAATGTGGAGAGATATGGCAGACCAGCTTTTTGACCTGTAACCGCAACCGTAGTCTAATCTTTGCTGACTGGGGCCTTTCTGGAGTTTACATGTTCTCTCTGTGTCTGTGTGGGTTCTCTCCAGGTTCTCCAGCTTCCTCCCACCGTCCAAAGACATGTTGGTTAGGTTCATTGGTGATTCTAAATTGGCCGTAGGTGTGAGTGTGAATGGTTGTCTGTCTCTCTGTGTTAGCCCTGTGATAAACTGGAGACCTGTCCAGGATGTACCCCACCTCTCTCCCAGTGACAGCTGGGATAGGCTCCAGCCCACGACCCATCACAGGACAAGCAGTTATAGAAGATGAATGAATGAACCATAGCACAGTCAGGGGAACTGTGCATTTCAAATTCTATGACTCTATATGTTGAGTTTCCAGTTGCAGGACGAGCCTGAAGAGGTGAATGAAGGAGCACAGTTAGTCACAGCCAGCCAGCCCAGCCCATGTCCTCAGGGAATCACAGTGAGCACACCTAGACTGAGGCAGAGACGTGGAAGTACTACAAGAGTCAGAGGCTGCAAGTTAAAGGAGACACGAGGAACTGATAAGTCAGACGAGAGTGTCTCAGGTCTCCTTTGAGACTCTAATGAGAGAATATCTTAACAAGCCTTAAGATGCAGCCAAGTCTGAGTAGTTTCTGGTGTTCACACTGTTCAAAGCTTTATTAAACCAAAGGTTTACGTTCACAAACTGTTTCTGCTGTTTCCTTTTCTTCATCAACACACAGATTTGAAATGTCTTTTCTAAAAAAAAAAAAAAAAAAAAAAAAAAAGAATCCATAAACAAAAACACAAAAACAGAAATTAAAGACTTGTGTATAACCAAGACAGTTCTATGTGTCCATTGCTAATAGCACAGAAGAGTATGATTAACTACTGAATGTCTTTGTCCTGCAACATTATATCAGCAGTTCTCGTCCTCCTGGCGTGGACAGCTACCTGGATGGTCTTCACAGACGTCTGCAGGTCCTGTGCACAGATTATGTAGCATACACACAGACACAATGAACATGACGACTACATCCAGTTTGGTGTTCTGGATGTCCCTCACTCTCCTCCATTTGCACTTAAGTCTCCTGAACGTTTGCTCTGCTACAACCCGGCCTCTGCTTAATTTACAGTTGTGCAGCTGGTCCTGCATGGTAAGAGTGCCATTGTCCCTCTATGGGGTCTTGATAAAAGGGTAAGCATGCCCAATATAGGCACTATCCCCGAGCAGCATGAGCCTCCCCATCTTTTCATTCCAGTTTTCAAAAAACTTGGATTTCCTCAAAGTACTTGCGTTGTGAACCTTGCTGGGTGCACCCACAAAAATGTCTTGAAATCTTCCAGCCTCCTCAACAAGCCCTTGGAGAACTATAGAGTAGTAGTTCTTTCTGTTTAGGTAGAGAAAGAATTTATCTGAGCTTCTATCATTTGATGTTTCTATATTCCAAGAGTTGATTTTATAGTTCTCTGTGTCACCAGAGTTTTAAATATAAAAGTTTCGAGTTCACAGTTGGGAAGTAAGTTGTTGACTGAAGTTATTTGAAATACGGATGTTTACTGCCGTCTCGTGGTCATAGTCTGGAACTGCGGTACTGCATTAATGGCTTGAAACGAGCGGTGTTTATGTGATTATAAAACTGTCCAAATCAACATGAATAAATTGGTTTCATTGTCATTATTAAAATGAACATTATGTTTAGTATTAGCTTACTTCATGGTGAGTTGACATGTACTCCACCTGCTGATTAAGACGACGACGTTTGTCAGGATTAAGTCGATAAAGATGCTGTTTTATTGGCTGCGAGTCACCCACGTTTGTATTAGCACTTTCCTTGGGTCAAGGCCACTGACAAACCACAGTCCCTCACTTCAGAACTGGACAGCTCCTCTGAACCCTCTCTACTGCCAGGCTGACACAAGAATCCGCAGCATGTAATTAGGCGTATAATAAGGACAGTTGGTTTTACATATTTAAGTTAAACACTACAAAAATGAACGCTCAACACATTTTACACTGGTTATTCAAATTTAGATTTTTAGTGTACGGAAACACATCGCTGCCAACCAGAAAAAGAAAAACTTATCAGTAACATGATCTTTGATCTGTTTTTTGGAAGCAATTCACTTCCATAAAAATTACCCCATTATGTTTCATTCATGATAACCTTGTCTTTTCGGTTACTCTGTATTTTGAAAGTAAGTACCGGAAGTTTATTTTATGCTGTCACCTCTAACTTGACGACTGGTATGTGTTGCAGTTCCTTCCTGTGTCCAGTAGAGGGTAGTAAATGTTTAAAATGTCTTCCTATAAAACGTCAACTCAACGTGAAGTAAACTGTCTTTAAAACTGCACTAAGTGTTGCAGTTTTATTCTAGTGAGGTATAAATTAAAGGATTAACTCATTTTATTTGTATTAAAGAAAATAATAACGTGTTATTCACGTTGATTTGGACAGTAATTAAGTTATTATAATCACATAAACGCTCTTTGCGACCTATTTAAAAAGCAGTACTGCAGTTCCAGAGTATGACCACCAGATGGCAGTAAACAGCCGTATTTCAAACACCTTCCGTCAACCTCCAGGGATTTATTTCAGTTAAAATAATCAAAGTAATATATACATGTTGTTTATGGAAGTTTATAGACAGACATGTTATTGAAATAAAAACTAAAAACACATTGGAGGGCATTAGTAGCAGCAGAAGCAGCTGTCACAGTCAAACGTCCAGTTTAACAAGAAAATATTGATACAAACATAATTCATGTGAAATTTAGACCTGAAATAAAAATAATGACATATATGGATTCATCAAACATGTCAGAGCAGGAAATCTCTTCTAACTGAGCAAAATCTCTCAGAGTCACTGAGCTTTGATTCTACTTTTAGGAGTTGAAGTCAAACATTTGATCTTCTGCTTTCACTTGTCAAATTCCTCCTGTATGTCCTGAGAGATATTAAAGCTGCACAGTAATATTACATATTACACAGTAAAGCTGCTCTGTCAAGGATCTTTAATGCTTTCATCTCTTTAAATGTCAAATAGTTAGAGTTTAATCAGAGTTGAGGAGCTGTGTGGATTTGTAGTTTTGTATTTTCATCTCAGCTCTTCAACAACAGATAACAGTCTGTGTTACTAAATTCACCACCAACCTGAATGTGTTTGTGGGAACATGAATGTTTTTTAGTCTTTCTGCATCATATTGACCCAGATTTTTTTCATCTGCTGTCAGATTGAAATCAAGACCATGAAAGCACACAGCAGCTTCATCTGAGCTGTCAATCAGCAGCAGCAGTCTCATCTGTGGGCTGCAGGGGCTGATGGGAGCTTTGAGGACCTGCTAGAAACCACGTGGCCTCGTCTGATCTCACAGCTCGTCCTTGTTGGGCCTCAGCTGCATCAGAGCTCCACTTCTCCCCAGGTTCACCAGAGGATACACCACTGCACAAAATGCTTTTCCTCCCAGCTGCTGCTCTGTGCTGTCTGTGTTGAGGTGAGTGTTTCCAACAAACTCCACCTTTAACAAACACTGTCTCACTGACCTTCATCTATCTGTCTGTGTCTCTACAGCGCTGGTTGCCATGGCAGCAGAGCTGACCCAGGACCAGTTAACATTGACCAGGAGAGTTGGTCAAACAGTCTCCTTCAGATGTGGACGAACTGACCAGTGTAGTAGTTATATACGCTGGTACCAGAAGAAAGAAACAGAAACATTCAGACTGATTCTTCGTATCAGTAGTAGTGGTACCACACAATCAGGTTTCAATCATCCTCAGGAAAATGATTTCTCAGCTGTGAGAAATCAAAACGTTTGTGAGTTGAACATTAACAAAGTTAAAGTCGATCATTCAGCCACCTACTACAGCTTCTGTTGGTCCCACAGTGAGAAATGATGCGAGCAGCCTGAACAAAAACCAACAGATGAACAGATGTCAAACAGTGTTTGTGACAGGAAGAGAGCAGTAAACCACAGCCCAGGTTCACATATTTCACCTCCATCTCAGACAGAGTCCCAAACATACTGAGCTGAGGGAGATTCTTCTTTCCTGCTCTCACTATTTATTTAATAATAATAATAAATAATAATACATTTTATTTAAAAGCGCTTTTCAAGATACTCAAAGACACTTTACATAAAAAGGACATCAAATTAGCAAAACAATGTGAAATATAACATCAAAAACACAATAAACTGAGCTAAACATTAAAAGCAATTTTAAAAAGGTGTGTTTTTGTCAGAGATTTGAAGGTAGGAAGGTCGGTACAGTCGCGGATGTGTTTGGGGAGAGAGTTCCAGAGGGAGGGGGTCAGCTGCAGAGAAGGCTCTGTCGCCCCAGGTTCGATGCTTGGTCTTGAGTGGTGGAGTAAGGAGGTTTGCGTCACATGAACGGAGGCTGCGGGATGGATTGTGGCGATGGAGCAGGTCAGTGAGATAGGAAGGGGCCTGGTTATGGAGGGCTTTGTGTGTGAGGAGGAGGATTTTGAACTGAATACGCTGTGGAACTGGGAGCCAGTGGAGTTTCTGGAGACCAGGAGTGATGTGATCACGGGAGCGGGTGTGGGTGAGCAGACGTGCAGCAGAATTTTGGATGTACTGAAGTTTATTTAAAGTTTTGGATGGTGTGCCATAGAGGATGCTGTTGCAGTAGTCAATTCTGGAAGTGATGAAGGCGTGAATGAGGGTTTCAGCAGCAGAGAAGGAGAGTGATGGACGGAGTCGGGCAATGTTCTTGAGGTGGAAGAAGGCAGTTCTGGTGATTTGATTGATGTGATGATCAAAGGAGAGGTTACTGTCAAAGATGACTCCGAGGTTGCGGCTGTAGGGGGATGGAGACAAGGTGGAGTTGTCGATGGTGAGGCGGAAACTGTCTGTGGTGTTGTTGAGGGATTTGGGGCCGATAATGATTAGGTCTGATTTGTCACAATTTAGTTTGAGGAAGTTGATCTGCATCCAGGATTTGATGTCAGCGAGGCAATTGGAGAGAGTGGAAAGAGTGGCGGGAGTGATAGAGTTGGTGGAGATATAAAGCTGGACGTCATCAGCATAACAGTGGAAATGGAGACCGTGGTGGCGAATGATGTTGCCAAGGGGGAGCAGATTTATTGATGTTGTTAGCAGATATTTCAACAGTTAGAAAAAAGATGAAAACAAGACAGAGAAGAACAAAGAGCAGAAATACAAAGTCAATCAAAAGAATTCAATCAAAGAGCAAAAGAACACAAAGAGATTTTAAAAGTCAAAGTTCAATAGAATAAATGATTTCAGACAAATGTTCCAGATGAAGATGAAGCTCCTCTGCTCTGAGCTGCTGCTGGAATAAAGTCCATTCCTGCTTCACAATGTTAATGTTCTCTTAATGAAAACACTTCCAGCAGCACTTGTTGTTTAACACCTTCCAGCAGATTTCACCACATCATTTCACTTTCTTCCATTTTCAAAGTCAAATCTTGGACTGAAGTCAGGTGTTGGGCCTGTTTACTAAGGCTCTCAATATTTGGTTTTAGCTATCATAAATAATTATCTATTATTAAATAATTGGATCTGAATTACCAAAATTACCATGCTAACAACTAGTTAAAGTTGAATGAATTTGGAGTTGTTGACAGTGAAGCAAAACTCTTGTGCAACATTAAACAGACATTTATAAGACATTTACTAACATACAGTCTAACTACAGTGTACTTCATACAGTGGTGTGGTGTGTGTGGGCGGTGGGGTGGGGGGTGGGGTCGCTGGGGCCTTGAGGCTTTGAACAAAGAAGAATATGGCTGCTCAGTAGGGACACTCAGACCATGTTCTGGCTAAGTGTATGTGTTGAATGTGATAAGAGTTTCATGAGGTGCCAGGTTAGAGGAAGAGTGATTAGTTTTTCATGCAAGAGACCCTGGGTCTATGTGTTGCATAATCTAAACTAACATCAATTTAACACTATAACCTTACCACCCAACAATCACAACAACTCAATAAAACAAATATCACACCAAGTCAAAGTTCATAGTTCTTTGTTTAGCTTAGCTTAGCTTGACTTCACTAGCTTGACTAGGCCTACTCCTTTAGCAGGTGGTTCCTGATGGAAGGGCCAAGCTGGAGAAAAGTTGGAAGTCTGTGTTCCTGATGGCAGACGTTGGAGGGAAACTGGCCGCTCTTTAAAGTCCTTTGAAGTAGCTTGTTAGCAGCTCGGTGCTAACTAGCTGTGTGGCTCCTGTTCGCTGGGGGTTTAGCCTGCAAACTTTCTATTTGTTGGCTAAAAGAAGAGCTGTTGCAGATTCCTCACGCAGGATGTCACTTCGCTGCTGTAAGGAGAACAGGCCTGGAGTAGCTGCTCTTTGTTAGCAGACTACCTGAAGCAACCAGCTCCAGCCAAGCAGCTGGGGGTTTCCACAGGTGAGGTATGGAGAGGAGGAGAAGAGTGGAGGAGAAGAGAAAAAGACAATGGATAAGCAGGCCACCTGATGACCTCAGAGGTCACATGCCACTGTCGGCTAGTGATAACTGGGTCAGTTTTCACACCTGGAGGATTGTGGGACTTGAGGTTTCCAGTGCTTTCCTTTGTTTCCAAGTTTCCATAGCTCACCACCATGTTCAGGTACCAACACAGGTCAGGACTTAGTTCTTCTAGCAGCAGCTTATTAGGACGCTGATGTTGATGGACAGATTTCCATCAGTTTCCTGTAGATGTTCATGGTTCTCAGAGGATGAACCCTAACATTTATGGTGACCTCTTGACCTTTCCTAACACTCTGTAACATTTAAATCTGCAAAATATTTATTTTTGATATGAACAAAGAGTACTGGGAGGTTTACCAGAGGCTGATACCCAAACTGATGCAATGCAACAAACTACCAATTATGCTAACAAAGCTAACACCCTTCTGAGGGTGTCCTGTGGTGTCTGGTAACAGAATGTTGTTAGTGGGGGGCCTTTGAGGGGAGGGGCCTCTGTGGATCATCCCACAGATACTTGATCAGTTTGGGATCTAGTGAATTTGTTCTCTCCTTTCATTCATCAGTCTGTAGCTCCAGGCCCTGAAATAGAAATCTCCATTCCACCATGCATCATATTTATTTTGTAGCCATCAGCATCACATTTATCTTCATCAAATACAATCATCACATACTCAGTAAATCACTTTCACTCTCATCTTCTATCACCTTTCTCAAACTCTCTATCTGTCCTGAGGATGTCTTCTTACTGTCCACAGAGTCCCTCTGATCCAGATCTGTCCCCAACCTCGTTCACCATCAGTCCTCTGCTGTCTTCTGTCCACCCTGGTTATTCCAGACTCTTGGACAGTCTCTAACTCAATGCTGATTGCTGACACAAATAAAACAACCACATCTTCCTCCTCTTCCTCATCCTCTCCTTCCACACCCAGTCCAGAGGCCCCTGCTGTGTTTGTCCTTCATAGACTGCAAATGGTTAAACCTAGAATTGTAGAAATACTCTCACACCTCCCAAAAACAAAAGACCCAGAAATAAAGCTTCATTCAATAGTTCATGTTCCTCTTTCTAGCATCCATGCTAACTAAATCACAGAATGTCATCATTTTTGTCATCAATGTCATCATAATTTGATAGTTTTTATGTTTCTAAAACCGTAAATCAAAGTATCAGACAAATTCAAATGTTGATCTGATGATGGAGCTAGTCAGACAATCATCAGTGTAGCACCTGTCCCATGTAACTATTAATAAATGGAGTTAAATATAGTTTGGGTGTTCTAGTACTATGGGCGGGGCCCTGGGCTCTTTTAATGTTGTGGTTCATCATATCAACAAGAACTTTTTCATCTTTTACCTTTACTGAAATAATACAAATAAATGAACTGGTTGGTGCCTCCACTTAGTAGAATATATTGACTCAGTCTAAATCCTACTAAGAATATATTGGAAGTGCATCTGTTTTAAATCCTCTCCTCTTATCAAACTGTAAACTCAAGTGACTCACACACTGAACTTTAAATGCAACATTAAAAATACACAGGAAATAAAACAAAGGTACAAAATTACATTTACAGAACAGATATACACCTTATATGGTGTATACACCGTAGGTGTGAGTGTGAGTGTGAATGGTTGTCTGTCTCTCTGTGTTAGCCCTGCGATGGACTGGCGACCTGTCCAGGGTGTACCCCTGCCTCTCACCTGATGACAGCTGGGATAGGCTCAAGCAGACCCACACGACCCTTAACAGGAATAAGCGGGTAGAGAAGATGAATGAATGAATGAATGAACTCAAACACACATTCACTCTAACCAAAAAATAAAAGTCCTGACTCAGGCCTGAGTCGATGCTTGTGAGCGTTGGAGTCTGAAACTTAGTGACCACTTCACTGATCAAACAGCAAAATAAAATGATGCAGTTGTTTAGTCCTCACACTCTTCCTGTCCATTCAGTTTAGCATGCTGACCGTGGGAACTGGTGAGGGGAAACGATGAGGGAACAGGTGACAGAAAGATGAGGAGAAACCCAATGGATGTCAGCTCCAGGAAACATTGACACTAGTTAGTGGAAATTAGTTATTAGCTTTAGCTTAGCTTCACAGCATTAACACACATTAGCAACGTTCAGTAACTTCAGGCTACAACATTACAACAGATGATCAGTTTCTCATTGAGATCAGACATGTTCCTGACTAGTTCCTTCTCCATGGAAAGCATGACCAGTACATTCAGACCTTCCTGACTCAGTGAGTTACAGCGAAATGTTTTGATTACTTTGAT
This sequence comes from Chelon labrosus, assembly GCF_963514085.1. Lineage (NCBI taxonomy): Eukaryota > Metazoa > Chordata > Actinopteri > Mugiliformes > Mugilidae > Chelon > Chelon labrosus. The sequence goes on along the minus strand of NC_140342.1, from coordinate 27,569,004 downwards.
GTGACAGAAAAACATTGTTTCAATACTTTTTTACAATTTGTAGGGAAAGTGCCTGATCACCAAAATTGCCTGTGCTGTTCATCCTCAGGGGAATATGAACATCTGAACCAGATTAAATGACAATCCATCCAACAGTTATCAAGATGTTTCAGTCTGAACCACAGATGTTGACCTGCTGGTGGCGCTAGATAAAAAGTCTGAATCAACAAAGTCAGTTAATGAAGTTGATCCTCTGGGGACCAAGAATGTGTAGAAAGGTTGATGTCAATCCATCATCCATCCTTTAGTCCAGATCCAGTCCATGTGGGATAAGATGCAAAGTATTTATCATCACATACACATACACAGTATAGAAACATGTTTCCCTGTACAATGAAATTCTTCTTTTGTCGGCCACCCAAATATCTAACAATAAAACAATCTTAGAAATAGAATAAAGAGATACAAATAACAAAGAATATAAAATAACTAGTGCAAATATCCACGTGCAAATGAGTGTAAACAATTAACTGAAATGTAAAAAACTGAAACTTTGTATGAGATGAAGTAGTCCATGATTTTAGTCTATGATTCTAGACTCCTGTCAGCTGTTTAGGAGTCTGATGGCAGTGAGGAAAAAGGACTTCTTCAGTCTTGAGGTGCTGTATTTCTCACGTACCACATGGAGATGCAGCTGGTCAAGATGCTCTGAACAATGCAGCTGTAGAAGTTACAGAGGATCTCATGACGAACTTCCTCAGCCTCGTCAGGGAGTACAGGAGACATAGTCGTGGGTGAACAGGGTGTAGAGGATGGGGCTGAGGACACAACCCTGTGGGGTGTCAATGTTCATGGAGATGCTGGCTGAAGTCCTGTTCCCAATGATGACAGACTGGGGCCTGCCAGTCAAAAAGTCCAAGAGCCAGTCACAGAGTGTGGGGTGCAGTCAGAGTGTAGACAGCATGTTGGTGAGTTTGTATTTTCTAGGTGGGAAAGGAGGCGAGAATGTCTGTCAGCTCGTTGGCACATGCTCTGAGGGCTCATCCAGGGATGTTGTCACATACTCAGCATAGTCCTGTGTGCTAACAGAAGAGTCCTCCAGTGTGGCTGCAGCTTTAAACACATCCCAGTCTGTCCTAGCAAAACAGTCCTGCAGGGTGCTCCAGAGTTTAAACTATTTGGTGACTGGTTTTGTTGGTTTTATCTGTAGGCTGGGTACAGGAAGAGATGTGGTCTGTGTGTCTGAAGTGGGGGTGGAGTGCAGCCCTGTATGCACCCCATATGTAACTGTATACATGATCCAAGGTGGGAACCTGTCTCTGATGACGTCATGTAGCTTGCTGAGCGCTCTAGTGGAGTTGGCTCACGGGGGATCACGCTACTAAAGTAGTGGACTGAGCAACCACTGACATTAACATCAGAGCCATGCTGCTAGTGTGGCTAAAAGAAAAGAGAAGAAGAGACAGTCATGTTGATGTGAACATTAGAGAAACACATCATGGAGCTGAAATATGATCCTACTTCCTCATTTGGACTCGTTCACCTCAGCTGACTCTCTCAACGGCACACAGGTTTTTGTATTAGTCTTTTTCACTGTGTGATGACAGATTTGGCTCTGGAACTAAACTGTATGTAACAGGTAAGAAGAAACATTTCTTTTCCTTCAGTTGTTTTATTGTAGAAGCTGAAAATGTGTTTAAAGTCAGTTTGTGCTGCTTCAGCCTTTCCATGTTAGTTTTTTCCTCATTAGTAGAGAATTCATCCTGCAGCCATTGTTCCATAAGAAAAGCTCAATCATTTCTGAAAACATGTTGAAATCTGACTGAACAATATTGATGTGTTTTATTAGTGATTAAAGTCTGTGCTCTTAAATGTGGAATATTCAATACATATTGGAATCAGTGAAATGACAAACGTAGAACTGAAAAACACAATTCAGGGATTTGGAAATGATTTAAATATTTAATTTTATTCAAAATAATACAAAAGTTAAAAATATTTGCTGCTTTTGACAGCTAAAAAGATTTAATTTAATTTAATTTAATTTAATTTAATTTAATTTAATTTAATTTAATTTAAAATAGTACACATTTGTGAACGCACCATTAATGCTGAACCGTATGTAGAGGTTTTGGAGCAACAAATGCTGCCATCCAGATGACGTCTTATTCTGGAAGGAATTTCTTAAATTATAATAAAATAAAATAAAATAAAATAAAATAAAATAAAATAAAATAAAATAAAATAAAGGAGCATCTAAAATCTTATATTAAATCAGATTGTAAAATATTTCCCATTCTGAACTACAGCAGCTGTGAGTTGATAAAAGACGACGTGATGAAACACAGTCGACATGTTTCTGTCCCAACTTCTTTGAAACGTGTTGTTGGATTCAAATTCAAAACCAGCAAATAATGTCTTTTGATGAAGATAAAATAAGATAATCCTTTATTTATCCCACCGTGGGGAAATTTGCAGCGTTGCAGCAGTAGACAGTTTAAGGACAGAGCACACAGGAGATAAAAAGAAGTAATAAAACATTAAATAAATACAAAGAATAGAAACTGAAATACAATAGAAATCCTACTTACGTATGTATGTATGTATATTGCTCATGAAAGAGTAAATGATATGCAAACATAAGTTCTTCCAAATATATTAAGGATATTCCAGTTTGTGTTGTGATTGTCCAGCGTGTGTTTGGTCTACTGGGAGCAGGCTTGATTATACAACTGATGATTGATCAACCACTGGATCTGTTCTGATTGATTTTATATAGAATCAGTTATTTTGGAAAAAGAAATTTACATGAAGATATATTATAATGTATACTGAATATGTAGACCGATCAGCCGTAACATTATAGCCGTTGAAGTGGTTAGACGACTGGGTCAGAGCATCTCCAGAACTGCAGCTCTTGTGGGGTTTTCCTGGTCTGCAGTGATCAGTATCTATCAAAAGTGGTCCAAGGAAGGAGAAGAACCAGAGACAGGGTGGTCATGGGCAGCAAAGGATCATTGACCCTTGTGGTCCCATCCAACAGACGAGCTACTGTAGCTCAGACTGCTGAAAAGGTTAATGCTGGTTGAACTTTGTTCTGTATTGATGAGTAGTTTAGTGATCAGAGTCCATGTAGTTTCCAGGATCAGACTGAATGCAGAGCAGTGCTGGAATCTGCTGTTGACTGTGTGAATGTGTGTGTGCTGTCAAACTTCAGATGAGCAGGTAGTGAAGCCCGTGGTGAGCGTGTACCCAGCAGCAGCATCCAGAGCCCACCTGGAGGGGAAGAGCTCCCTGCTGTGTCTGGCCTCATCCATGTTTCCTCCTCTGGTCCAGTTCTCCTGGAAAAGACAGAAGAAGAACGACCCTCTGGAGGAGCTGACCCCTGCTCAGGGAGAGCAGCTGGAGCTCAGAGAGTCGGGACGCAGCGCCTCCATCAGGCTGGTGGACGGAGATGATCTGGACAACTATATATATCGTTGCTATGTCGAGCACGAGGGGGGGAAAGTGGAGGTCGCAGTGGAGGACACAGTGAAGGCCACAGTAGAGCCCCAAAGCCAACCAGGTAATGAAGGCTTGGTGACTGTGTTCAGCAGTGATTCAGCTTCATGTGGAGACGCTGTCAAAGAGAGCGGAGGAGCAGAGGACTGACATTTCTCACTGCAGCTCCAAACATTTGACTCCTTTTCTGTTTCAGAGCTTCCAGCTCCAGCAGCCTCCTGTCCTCCAGAGAGAGAGCCAGCAGACCTGCCAGCTGATCACTGTAAGATCACCTGCTGCCTCTCTGCATGGACAGCTCCAATGTCCAATGAGGACACTAGAACAACTTTACAGGATTAATGTGACACTTCCACTAATTCATATCTGTCTGTCTGTCTGTCAGTGTCCTTCCAGTCTCAGTGCAGGGTGAAGCTGCTCTGTCTGCTGTACACAGTGCTGATAGTGAAGAGTCTGGTGTACTGCTGTGGACTCTCTCTGCTGATGAGCCTCAGAAACAAGGGACCGTCCACCAACTCCACACATGCTGACTGACTGTTTTCTGCTGGTCTTTTCTCTCCATCAGATCTCATCAGTTCATCTCATTCATCACTTTCATCAGTATTCACAAATGTTGTTGTAATGTGCTTCTTTGTAATCTGTATCTTTTCATTCACGTCTTGATTGTCATCCTGGAAATAGAAACACATATATTCACATAGAAATCTGCTCTTATGACGTCTTCATTCTCTAGTAGTCTAGTTTATTTCCATTTTCAACTGTGACTTGTATATCCAACAAAGGTTCAAAAAAAGGCAACTGGACTTGTAGAGTGGTGAAACGTCTTCTGAATAACTCTACAAGTCCAGTTGCCCCCTTTGAACCTTTTTTGGATATACCATGACCTGGATGACTAAGAACCTTCACAGACATGTGACTTGTATAATAATCATCATCAGTTTCCAGCAGGCTGTTTCTTCTGCTCTTGTGTTTCTTTCTAATAAATGCAGACTCCACCAGGCTGCTCTTTTCTTTCACTGGAACACACTCAATAAACACAAGAAACCGACACAATCCCAGAGTCTGGCTTTGATAAACTGCTTTTTATGTGTCTTAACAAAGCAAGTCAAATACTTTAGCTCGTATATTAGGAAGTGTTGGACGTCAGTAAATAAAGTTGAAGCTTAAGCAGCTTCCAGTTTCTGGATGTGACGTCTATGAACCCTGTGAATGAAGCACAGACTGCTGCACTGATAAAAAATGAAGCTGGAATAGAATTTCCATGAGAAATGTGGGTCAGTGTGGTTAATGAGGTGAACTCATGGTGGATTAGAACTGATTGGGACGTTCAGACTTTTTTTGTCAACTATAACTCAGTTAAATAATGAGACTTGAGGTGAACCAATATGGACGCCTGCTTCAGAACAACAGCATGACTTGTTTATCTCATGGGTTTGTGTCTCTGTCTCAGTGAGGCTTGTGTTCGGTTCTGATTAATAAGAAAGAACAGGAAGCATTATTGTTTCCTATAGAAGTTGAAAATCTTCTCATGGGATCAATTTAAACACTTTGCAGGCAAAGAGTTCATCTTCTTTAAAGTTCTATTTATCAGAGAGGAGAAATTTATGAGAGGATGGAAGATTTTAAACACACCACAATAAAATGATTAGTTTCATTTAATTGCGAAAAAACAATTAAAAATAATTACTGATTGTAATGTTTAATAATAAATGTAAATGTGTTTCTCTCTCAGATGAAGAACACAGGTGCTTCCTGGAAAGATTCTTTAACCACAGCTGGTGGTTGAAACTGTCATTGTGTCATTAAAGTGAAAAGCCACAGCTAACGGTGTGGAGGCTGCAGAGCACAAACCCACACAGCCCGTCTGCTGCAGGAAGGAAGTCTGATTGGCTGTCAGCAGTTTGTTTTCTGTCCTAATAACCACTGAGAACAGATTCATATCTGCTGCTGAACACACTCATCACCTCCCCTCCCTTTCTTTTGTTTTCTGTAAACCTTTTTTCCTCTGAGCCCTCCACCCACACAGAGTTGAACTGAGTCCGATCACCCACCTGAAGCTCATGTCCTGGTAACATGTTCAGGGTATTTAGAGGTTTGGATGATTACAGATGCACTTTACACTTTGAAATCAACAATAAGAACATTAATGAAATGTTATTTTATTGATCAGACACCTCTGTGATTAATGACTGATTAGGATTTATCCACTAACAGGTCCAGTTAGAGGACCATGAACTTTCAGTGTTCAGCTCTCAAACACTTGAATTTCCACTGACACACTGACCTGCTGCTAATGAAACTATTTCATGACTGTTAATTAAACACATCCTTCATTTGATCAACATTCAAACTTCAGCACTGACTCATCAAACCGCTGGATGATAGTTTTTAACAGTCGTGGCTTCAAATCAGCTCTGCTCTTTGTTCATCTGAGGAAACAACAGTGTCGTCAGCGTAGAGTTTGACATCCACACCGACACATTTATATTAGAGAACTAATACACAAACTAAATGATCTGAAGACACAGAACTGAACCTGGTGGAACATCCACAAACACGAGATGTTCATTTTGATTTAAAATGTCTTAGGAACAATCATCAAATTACTTTGGGGTGTCAACATAATGATTCTTTAGACAAGAAGAAAAACAAAACACCATTATTATTTTATAGTTGTTGTATTTTAATAGAACAGAATAAATGGATGAACACACTGCATTGTATTTCTATAATAAAAAGAAAAAGAAAGCAAACACATGTATTAAATGTTGAAACATCTACAAGGAAGTTAATTCTTTAACTGGTGTAATATTTAGAAGTTACAATTAAGAGATTTGATAAAGAAACTCTGATAAATCTATCTGACTCTACATTACAACCAAAGCATCATGACTAACATTTGTGAATACTGATCAAAGTGATGAATGAGATGAACTGATGAGATCTGATGGAGAGAAAAGACCAGCAGAAAACGATCAGTCAGCATGTGTGGAGTTGGTGGACGGTCCCTTGTTTCTGAGGCTCATCAGCAGAGAGAGTCCACAGCAGTACACCAGACTCTTCACTATCAGCACTGTGTACAGCAGACAGAGCAGCTTCACCCTGCACTGAGACTGGAAGGACACTGACAGACAGACAGACAGATATGAATTAGTGGAAGTGTCACATTAATCCTGTAAAGTTGTTCTAGTGTCCTCATTGGACATTGGAGCTGTCCATGCAGAGAGGCAGCAGGTTATCTTACAGTGATCTTGCTCCAGAGCTGGCAGGTCTGCTGGCTCTCTCTCTGGAGGACAGGAGGCTGCTGGAGCTGGAACCTCTGAAACAGAAAAGGAGTCAAATGTTTGGAGCTGCAGTGAGAAATGTCAGTCCTCTGCTCCTCTGCTCTCTTTGACAGCGTCTCCACATGAAGCTGAATCACTGCTGAACACAGTCACACAGCCTTCGTTACCTGGTTGGCTTTGGGGCTCTACTGTGGCCTTCACTGTGTCCTCCACTGTGACCTTCACTGTCCCACCCTCGTACTTGACGGAGCAGTGATATTCATACTTGTCCAGATCATCTCTATCCACCAGCCTGATGGAGGCGCTGCGTCCCGACTCTATGAGCTCCAGCTGCTCTCCCTGAGCAGGGGTCAGCTCCTCCACAGGGCCGTTCTTCTTCTGTCTTTTCCAGGAGAACTGGACCAGAGGAGGAAACATGGATGAGGCCAGACACAGCAGGGAGCTCTTCCCCTCCAGGTGGGCTCTGGATGATGCTGCTGGGTACACGCTCACCACGGGCTTCACTACCTGCTCATCTGAAGTTTGACAGCACACACACATTCACACAGTCAACAGCAGCTTCCAGCACTGCTCTGCATTCAGTCTGATCCTGGAAACTACATGGACTCTGATCACTAAACTACTCATCAATACAGAACAAAGTTCAACCAGCATTAACCTTTTCAGCAGTCTGAGCTACAGTAGCTCGTCTATTGGATGGGACCACAAGGGTCAATGATCCTTTGCTGCCCATGACCACCCTGTCTCTGGTTCTTCTTCTTCCTTGGACCACTTTTGATAGATACTGATCACTGCAGACCAGGAAAACCCCACAAGAGCTGCAGTTCTGGAGATGCTCTGACCCAGTCGTCTAACCACTTCACCGGTCATAATGTTACAGCTGATCGGTGTATATATTCAGTATACATTATAATATATCTTCATGTAAATTTCTGTTTCCAAAATAACCGATGCTATATAAAATCAATCAGAACAGATCCAGTGGTTGATCAATCATCAGTTGTATAATCAAGCCTGCTCCCAGTAGACCAAACACACGCTGGACAATCACAACACAAACTGGAATATCCTTAATATATTTGGAAGAACTCATGTTTGCATACCATTTATTCTTTCATGTGCAATATACATACATACATACGTAAGTAGGATTTCTATTGTATTTCAGTTTCTATTCTTTGTATTTATTTAATGTTTTATTACTTCTATTTATCTCCTGTGTGCTCTGTCCTTAAACTGTCTACTGCTGCAACGCTGCAAATTTCCCCACGGTGGGATAAATAAAGGATTATCTTATTTTATCTTCATCAAAAGACATTATTTGCTGGTTTTGAATTTGAATCCAACAACACGTTTCAAAGAAGTTGGGAGAGAAACATGTCGACTGTGTTTCATCACGTCGTCTTTTATCAACTCACAGCTGCTGTAGATTAGAACGGGAAATATTTTACAATCTGATTTAATATAAGATTTTAGCTGCTCCTTTATTTTATTTTATTTTATTTTATTTTAAGAAAGGCCTTCCAGAATAAGACGTCATCTGGATAGCAGCATTTGTTTCTCCAAAACCTCTACATACGGTTCAGTATTAATGGTGCGTTCACAAATGTGCAAGTTAATGAAGAGCAGCCTGAATTTAAATAAGCAACTATTCTTTCAAAAAAGAAACAACCTAAAAAATTATCTACGTACTATTTTCAATTAAATTAAATTAAATTAAATTAAATTAAATTAAATTATTTCCAAATCCCTGAATTGTGTTTTTCAGTTGTACGTTTGTCATTTCACTGATTCCAATATGTATTGAATATTCCACATTTAAGAGCACAGACTTTAATCACTAATAAAACACATCAATATACAAGTTTGTGTCAGTCATGTTCAAATGTTTAAATACTTTATGCTGATGATAGTAATAAAACATTGTTTGAGTCAATTCTATTTCTTCTAATATCACATTCACTTTGTGTTTTTTTCTTTTTCTATGAATCCATTATCAATTCAAGACACATTTACCATCGGATAAATAATAACTGACAGCGGTTAGATCTGACAAGGTTCTAACTTTCAGAAATGATCCAATACAATCGATAGACACTTCAAAACAATCTGAAATAGTTGAACATCAAATATCATCTTGTTTTCAACAACACATGTCACAGAATTACTGAGATGATCAAATCCTAAATGTTTGGAACGTCACTAATATTTACAGAAATAAAGAAGAACTTTAGTTGTTCAGTCAGATTTCAACATGTTTTCAGAAATGATTGAGCTTTTCTTATGGAACAATGGCTGCAGGATGAATTCTCTACTAATGAGGAAAAAACTAACATTGAAAGGCTGAAGCAGCACAAACTGACTTTAAACACATTTTCAGCTTCTACAATAAAACAACTGAAGGAAAAGAAATGTTTCTTCTTACCTGTTACATACAGTTTAGTTCCAGAGCCAAAGATGTCGTAGTAGCTGCCGCTGCCACACAGCGAAAAAGACTAATACAAAAACCTGTGTGCCGTTGAGAGAGTCAGCTGAGGTGAACGAGTCCAAATGAGGAAGTAGGATCGTATTTCAGCTCCATGATGTGTTTCTCTAATGTTCACATCAACATGACTGTCTCTTCTTCTCTTTTCTTTTAGCCACACTAGCAGCATGGCTCTGATGTTAATGTCAGTGGTTGCTCAGTCCACTATTTTAGTAGCGTGAGCCCCCGTGAGCCAACTCCACTAGAGCGCTCAGCAAGCTCCATGACGTCATCAGAGACAGCTCATCCTGATGACGTTATTCTCACAATGGGAGACTTCAATCAGTGCAAGCTATGGACTGTGTTCCCCAAATACTACCAACATGTGGACATTCCCACCTTGGATCATGTGTACAGTTACATATGGGCTGCACGCCACACCCACTTCAAACACACAGACCACATCTCTTCCTGTTCCCAGCCTACAGATAAAACCAACAAAACCAGTCACCAAATTGAAGCCCTGGATAGACAGTCAGTTACGACACATGGTGTGTGTTCTCTCTCTTGCATTTAGACCATTGAATGAGGCAGAGTACAAAGCTTCAAAGTACGAAATAAAAAAAGTCAACACAGCAGCCAAAAGGTAGTACAGAGAGAAGCTGGACAGCTTCGGTTCTACTGCTGACTCTGGGTGGATGTGGCAGGGCCTGCAGCAGATCACAGACTACAGGACCACCACCAGCACCATTAGCTCCTCAGACAGCCTGCTGGATGACCTCAACACCTTCTACACCCTCTTTGAGACCTCCAGCTCCAGCACAGAGAGGAGGCACACACACTTGTACCACAGAACTCCCCTCCCCACCACCAAGCGTCTCATCAGCCCCGGTACACAAATCCTTGAAGAGGATCAAACCCCACAAAGCAGCTGGGCCAGACAACATCCCTGGATGAGCCCTCAGAGCATGTGTCAATGAGCTGACTTCCTTCATGGAAAAGTTACAGAAACATCAAAACCACAACCAACAGACTGAGAGACAGCTTCTTCCTCAGAGCTGTGAAGTCAATCAACCCCCCATCCCGCCCTGCACACACACTCACTCAACCCTCCCCCCTGACCCCGCCCACCCCTCACCATGGACACTTTACAAATCATTGCAATGTCTGCACTATATTAGGTTTACAAGGTTTGCTGCTGACTATTCACTCATATGTATATATCTGTACAACTGTATTTTTAGTTCTGATCTTATTTTATTCTTATAGTTAAAAAATTGCCTATTCTATTCTTTTTCATATCGCACTATTTAAGCCAGGAGGTACCGTAAAAATTTCACTATGTTCTCACATAATGACAATAAAGGATTCTTTATTCTTGAGTCTTTATTCTTGATTCTTAAGTCCAAGCCATCGTTACCACCTGGAGTGTTTCAAAAGGAGGACATATATGCTCGGCGTCGATGGAGACAAGTGCAGTATATGTCTGACCTGTTTTGGAAGCGCTGGGTGAAGGAGTGGGTCAAAGTGGCAGAGTACCAGACGGAACTTTGTTCCTGGAGACGTTGTTATCATCATGGATGATTCTGCACCACGCAACTCGTGGCTTACTGGAAGGGTTGTGGAGGCAGTTCCTGATAAAAGAGGACTTGTATGGCAGATTGACATCAGGACAAGGACCAACTACCTGGACAGGCCCATCACCAAAGTGTGTCTTCTTCAAGAAGCAGAGGAGCCCTGAAGATGTGGACATACTTTCATGACTTGGACATTTACACATGTAAGAGGACTTGTGTTGACATTTTTCCAGGTATGAATGACCTTTAGGCTAGGTGGCAGAGACTTTTGGGTTATGGGTATAGGTTACTTGAATGTGAATCTTCCTATATTGCTCATGTTTTGTCTCCTATATGTTTCTGGTTGTGTAATTTGTAATTTGGCGTGTGTGTGCACATCGTATTGGCATTGGGTGGAGGGGTGTACATATTTGCACTCACCTGTTCACCGGTGCTGGTGCTCACCGGTCAGAAGCAACAAAAGCAATCGAAACATTTCTCTGAAACTCACTGAGTCAGGAAGGTCTGAATGCACTGACCATGCTTTCCATGGAGAGAGAACTAGTCAAGAACATGTCTGATCTCAATGAGAAACTGATCATCTGTTGTAATGTTGTAGCCTGTGTGTGTATTTAATTGTCAAGGACATGACCAGGACACACATCTTGGTCTTTATCCTTGTGGGCATCTAGAAAACCTGGTTGTTCCCACTAACTAGTGTCAATGTCTCCTGGAGCTGACATCCATTGGGTCTCTCCTCATCTTTCTGTCGCCTGTTCCCTCATTGTTTCCCCTCACCAGTTCCCACACTCAGCATGCTAAACTGAATGGACAGGGAGAGCGTGAGGACTAAACGGCTGCATCATTTTATTTTGCTGTTTGATCAGTGAAGTGGTCACTAAGTTTCAGACTCCAACGCTCACAAGCATCGACTCAGGCCTGCACCGTTTTATTTGAATGGACATTCCTTTTATTTTTTGGTTTAGTGCAGAGTGAATGTGTGTTTAAGTTAAAACATTTTATTTTTATATTTCAAAATAACTAAAATTTGTCTGATACTTTGATTTATGACCAAGTATCATTGATAGATTATATGATATTTGCTCATACACTGCTTGGCCAAAAAAAAAAAAAAAAAGTCACCACCTGGATTTAACTAAGCAAATAGGTACGAGCCTCCTGTTGGATACTGCATGGGTGATTATCTTTCAGCTGGAAACAAGTTATTTAACCCCAACATACAATGAGTAGCTTCTCATTTCTTAAACAACCATGTCTAAAGACACATCCTGTGGTCATGGAAAAGATGTTAGTCTGTTTGAGAAGGGTCAAATCATTGGCATGCATCAAGCAGAGAAAACATCTAAGGAGATTGTAGAAACTACTAAAACTGGGTTAAGAACTGTCCAACACATTATTAAAAACTGGAAGGATAGTGGAGAACCATCATCATTGAGAATCTTTGGGATGTGCTGGAGAAGGCTTTGTGCAGTGGTCAGACTCTCCATCATCAATACAAGATCTTGGAGAAAACTTAATGCAACACTGGATGGAAATACATCTAGTGACAATGCAGTAGATCAGGGATGGGCAACTTAAATGATGGAGGGGGCCACAATTTTTCATCGACATTACCTGAGGGCCACATAGGACCGCACACTTAACCAGATATGATAAAACTGCCATTTTAAATATTTTTTGTGTGTAATTAGATTATATTTATATATATTTATAATTATATATGTGTGTGTGTGTTTATTGAAGCAAACAAAAAATAACCATTTACTGTGATTTTTTTTCCATTTTTTATTCATTTGTGCATTTTTACACTAAGAAACAGTTCAACATTTCCCCTGTATACCCTCTCTACCTCACCACTACCATCAGTGGGCACTGGTAAAAAGCCGCCTTTGTGTATAACGTGTATTACGACGGCACGTAACACTTTACGTTTTTCGCGACATTTACGGAAGGGGGCAGTAGAAAAGTTTTACGGTATTGTTTATGAGAAATTACGCTGTATCTGCGAGGTGGCATAAAATAAAGGAGTTGTGGATAAAGACCTTGACCCTCGACATTTCTTACATAGTGTCAGAAGTCCTACAGAGTATAGGCGACACAGACAGGGGAAGAGATGGGATGGCAAAGTTCAATCCACCCACGGACTTTCCTTTTGATAAACCGACTGAATGGCCGGATTGGAAACAACGCTTTCAGCGAAGTCAGCCACAAAGATAAATAAAGATGACGGCGCCATACAGGTGAGCTGCCTAATCTACGCAATGGGAAACGAGGCGGAAAACATCTTTAAGTCGTTTACGTTTGCAGAGGACAGACATAAAGAGGACTTTGATATCGTGGTGACGAAGTTTGATGAATATTTTTTTCCGAGGAAGAATGTTATCCACGAGCGAGCATGTTTTCATCAACGTCAGCAGAGGCCAGGCGAAAAAGCCGAGAGCTTCATCAGAGCCTTATATGAACTGTCTGAGCTGTGAATTCGGCGCCACTCGGGAGGAAAATATCCGCGACTGTATAGTCGTAGGGATCCTCGACAAAGAACTTTCACGCAGACTGCAGCTCATGGCGGACCTAACGCTGGCAACGACAATACAGACCGTCAGGCAATCAGAAGAGGTCGCCACACAAGTAAGCATGCAGGGAGAGACAGTGGGAACAGTACAAGAGGTTGCACACAAGCACAATAAGAACTGGAAACCACAAAAGAAGCCAAAACACACACAATGGGGAGGAAATGAAAGGAAATGCGGGAAATGTGGCAAATTACAACACAGACAAGATGAAAATTGCCCTGCAAATAAAGCTACATGTCATAAGTGTAATAAAACAGGACATTGGGCCAGATTGTGCCACAGTAGCAAACCCGTTAACGAAGTCACAGGACAGGTGGACCATCCCTACTTCCTAGGCTCTGTGAGCGATGCCAAAATGTCAGCTGAACAATGGACTGTACAGCTGTACATGGACTCCTTCCCAGTGGAATTTAAAATTGACACTGGGGCTGACGTCAATATTATCAGTGAGGATACCTTCAACACACTCACTCCAGAGAGAGCACTGGACCCACCAGACATCCCACTGCATAGCCCAGGAGGTGAGCTACAGTGTCTTGGCATGTTTAAAGCTACTGTTAGCCACAAAGGCAAATCCTATTCATTAACTGCCTATGTCGTCAGAGGAGATACAGTTAATAACCTGCTCAGCCGAGACTTGTCAGTGGAAATGAATCTGGTGAGGAGAGTAGATGAGGTGAGACAACATGCCGGTGGACATCAACAGGCTTATGGTGAGCATGGAACACTAAAAACTGAACCTGTAAAAATATTGTTAAAGGATGATGCTCAACCATACGCAGTACACACTGCACGCCGGGTGCCCCTTCCAATGTTACAGAAAGTCAAAGAAGAGCTGCAGAGAATGGAGAACAACGGCGTCATTGAGCGGGTGACACAGCCAACAGACTGGTGTGCACCCATGGTGCCATTGGCAGATTCCACTGCATCCAGATAGCTGTAAGTTAACTACATTCATCACACCCTTCGGCAGATACTGCTTCAAGCGCCGACCCTTCGGGATCTCCAGCACACCTGAGATCTTCCAGAGGAAGATGATGGAGACTCTGCAGGGGTTGGAGGGTGTGGAAGTCTTCATGGACGACATCCTGGTCTATGGGGACTCCACGGAGCAACACGACACCTGACTGGAGCAGGTGATGCAGCGCATTGAGACAGCAGGCTTGAAACTCAACAAGGAGAAGTGCTCCCTCAGACAGAGCCAGCTGTGGTTCCTGGGTCATCTCATCGACCAGTCAGGGGTCAGACCCGACCCGGAAAAGGTAGAGGCTATTCGCAAGCTGTCACCACCAACAAACATTCAGGAACTGAAAAGAGTCCTAGGCATGGTGAACTACCTGGGAAGATACATCCCAAACCTCTCAACAATAGGTCAGCCGCTGTACGAGCTTTTGAGAAGCAACAATATATGGACCTGGGGACACACACAGCAGTCAGCTTTTGAAAACATTAAAGAGCTACTGACAACTGCACCAGTTCTAACCTACTATGATGTCACCAGACCCACAGCCGTTTCAGCAGATGCCAGCAGTTATGGGCTGGGCGGTGTACTCCTACAGCTCCAGGAAGGTGCATGGAGGCCCGTAGTATACTGCTCCAGGCGTCTCACAGAAGCAGAAACACGTTATGCACAGATAGAAAAGGAGTGTCTGGCTGGCGTGTGGGCCTGTGAAAAGTTTGACAAATACCTCTGCGGTTTGGACCAGTTCAGGCTAGAGACAGATCACAAACCACTGGTGCCACTTGTCAACAACCGAAGTCTGGATAATGTCCCCTTAAGGTGCCAGCGTCTTCTCATGAGGCTCATGAGATACAAACCTGTGGCAGAGTATGTACCAGGCAAAACCCTTGTCATCGTCGATGCCCTGTCACGGAGCCCACAAACCTACACAACAGAGATGACTGATACGCACAGTGATGTAGCATGTCATGTAGCTGCTGTGATGGCAGGGATTCCAACGTCCCCAACCAAAATGGACAGCCTCAGAAAGGCCACTTCAACAGACGGTGAGCTACGGACAGTCATAAAATTCATCAGGTCAGGGTGGCCTGAATATGCAGGTAACATTGCAGTGCTGGCTAAAGAGTACTCAAAAGTGAGAAACGAGTTGTCAGAATATGATGGTTTGGTCATTAGGGGCAGCAGAATAGTCGTGCCGAAGGTCAATGAGAGCTGACATTCTACAGAAACTACATGATGGACACCAGGGTCTCACAAAGTGTAGAGACAGAGCAAATGCAGCAGTATGGTGGCCAGGACTCGCCACAGAACTCAAAGACACTGTAATGTCATGCCGGACTTGTCAGGAGCAGAGGCGGGCCCAAACAAAAGAACCTCTCATTTCCACGCCCCTACCTGACCGTCCATGGAAGAGAATAGCACTCGACCTCCGTGAACATAACAAGCACAACTATTTAGTAATATCAGATTACTATTCAAGATTTCTGGAAGTGCTGCACCTGCCATCCACCACCAGCGCTCAGGTTATTCAGAGACTGAAGGCAACCTATGCTAGGTTTGGAATCCCAGAGGAAGTGGTGAGTGACAATGGACCACAGTTCTCAAGCGCAGAATTCCATGAGCTGGCAAAGCAGCTAGATTTCATGCCCATCACATCCAGTCCTCACCACCCTCAAGGCAACGGACATGCTGAAAGAGCGGTTCAGACTGCTAAAAGAATCCTCCAGCAGGATGACCCTCTGATGGCCCTCATGAGCTACAGGTCGACCCCCTGCACCACCACTGGGGTCAGTCCAGCAGAGCTCCTAATGGGAAGGAAGATTAGGACGACAGTTCCTATTCTGGAGAAGAATTTAGTGCCGAAATGGCCTAACAGAAAGACTGTAAAAGTAAAAGATGTTATGGAAAAAGCCAAGCAGGCCTTTTATTACAATCGTCGCCATGGAGCCAGACCTCTACCAGCTTTACGCCCAGGAGACACGGTCCTCACCAAGCTGGACAATGAAAAGGCCTGGACCACACCAGCTGTGATCCTGAGCGAGAGCTCTACTCCAAGATCATATCTCATCAGCACACAGCGTGGAGCCACGCTGCGACGGAACGGCTGCCACCTACAGGCAGGACAGACTTCCCAACCTGCCATAACCAGCTCACCTACAGCCACAGAGAGTGCGAGGGAATCATCCCAGTCTGCAGGTCCCCTTAACCCAGGGACTGTTTGTCCCAACCAGAGCACAGTCACAGCCCCATCTCCAGGGCCAGGGCAGGTCCTGACCAGGTCCGGTCGTATCAGCAAGCCAGCCGAAAAACTGAACTTGTAGACCTGTTTTCAGCGGACTTTTGGGCGGGGTGAGGTGAGAAAGTAATGATTAGTCATGGCGAAGCACAGCCAAAGAGAGAGATTTATGTTTTATATGTTAATATAAGTTCATTAAGGCTGTTGCATAGAGCCTCCAGAAAAGGGTTTATTTTGTCAAGTTTTGTCAAGTAAGTTATTGAAAATTTCTAAGTTGAAAAGGAAAGTTGAAAGAAAGTCCAAGTTAAAGTGACATTCAGGCTGACATCTGGTATAATTTTAAAGTACACTGTTTGGTGGTACGTGTGTTATTTTTGAAAAAAGGGGAGATGTCATATACGTGCTATATATGTGTGTGTATAACGTGTATTACGACGGCACGTAACACTACGTTTTTCACGACATTTACGGAAGGGGGGCAGTAGAAAAGTTTTACGGTATTGTTTATGAGAAATTACGCTGTATCTGCGAGTTGGCATAAAATAAAGGAGGTGTAGATAAAGACCTTGACCCTCGACATTTCTTACAATGGAAGATAATGTCTCTAAGCAGACTAGCACATAGGTTTGCCTTTATATTCTGTGAACAGATAATCTTCTTTCACCTGAAAGACATGATTTTCTCGATCAAGTTTTCTCTCTCCTCCGCTCTTAGCCACGGGTCAACATCACTTCTTCACTGGTGGTAGAGAAGACACGGTGGAAGCGTGTGCGAGGCGGCGTCTGCATTTGGAGGCGCCATCTAGTGGCCAACTGTGTTATTACAAAAGATTCAGTGCAGCAGAGGATACAGTTTTATCATTTTCAAAAATGAATCTAAGGGCCACGTCGAGTGAGGTCGAGTGAGGGCCGCCAGTTGCCCATCCCTGCAGTAGATTATTGAAACCATGATACAAGGAATGTGTGTTATCAAAGCTAAAATTGGTCCAACGAAATATTAGAGTGTGTGACTTTTTTGTTTTTGTTTTGACTGTGTGATGACATTTTGTGATTTAGTTAGCATGGATGCTAGAAAGAGGAACATGAACTATTGAATGAAGCTTTATTTCTGGGTCTTTTGATTTTGGGAGGTGTGAGAGTATTTATACAATTCTAGGTTTAACCATTTGCAGTCTATGAAGGACAAACACAGCAGGGGCCTCTGGACTGGGTGTGGAAGGAGAGGATGAGGAAGAGGAGGAAGATGTGGTTGTTTTATTTGTGTCAGCAATCAGCATTGAGTTAGAGACTGTCCAAGAGTCTGGAATAACCAGGGTGGACAGAAGACAGCAGAGGACTGATGGTGAACGAGGCTGGGGACAGATCTGGATCAGAGGGACTCTGTGGACAGTAAGAAGACATCCTCAGGACAGATAGAGAGTTTGAGAAAGGTGATAGAAGATGAGAGTGAAAGTGATTTACTGAGTATGTGATGATTGTATTTGATGAAGATAAATGTGATGCTGATGGCTACAAAATAAATATGATGCATGGTGGAATGGAGATTTCTATTTCAGGGCCTGGAGCTACAGACTGATGAATGAAAGGAGAGAACAAATTCACTAGATCCCAAACTGATCAAGTATCTGTGGGATGATCCACAGAGGCCCCTCCCCTCAAAGGCCCCCCACTAACAACATTCTGTTACCAGACACCACAGGACACCCTCAGAAGGCCCATGTCCATTCTCTGATGAGTCACCACAAGGGAGACCTGCACAATATTAGGAAGGTGGTCATAATGTTATGCCTGATCGGTGTGGAGCTTCATCTTCATCTGGAACATTTGTCTGAAATCATTTATTCTATTGAACTTTGACTTTTAAAATCTCTTTGTGTTCTGTTGCTCTTTGATTGAATTCTTTTGATTGACTTTGTATTTCTGCTCTTTGTTCTTCTCTGTCTTGTTTTCATCTTTTTTCTAACTGTTGAAATATCTGCTAACAACATCAATAAATCTGATGTCAAATAAATAGTGAGAGCAGGAAAGAAGAATCTCCCTCAGCTCAGTATGTTTGGGACTCTGTCTGAGATGGAGGTGAAATATGTGAACCTGGGCTGTGGTTTACTGCTCTCTTCCTGTCACAAACACTGTTTGACATCTGTTCATCTGTTGGTTTTTGTTCAGGCTGCTCACATCATTTCTCACTGTGGGTACCAGACAGGAGCAGTAGTAGGTGGCTGAATGATCGACTTTAACATTCTCTATCTCCAAATCCCAGCCGTTCTGATTATTCACAGATGAGAAATCATCTTTCTGAGGATGACCGTAACCTGAAGTTATTTTACCACTACTTTTATTAATATCAAGAATCACTCTGAATGTTTCTGTTTCTTTCTTCTGGTACCAGTATACATAACTACCATCACACTGGTCAGTTCCACATCTGAAGGAGACTGTTTGACCAACTCTCCTGGTCAATGTTAACTGGTCCTGGGTCAGCTCTGCTGCCATGGCAACCAGCGCTGTAGAGACACAGACAGATAGATGAAGGTTAGTGAGACAGTGTTTGTTAAAAGTGGAGTTTGTTGGAAACACTCACCTGAACACAGACAGCACAGAGCAGCAGCTGGGAGGAAAAGCATTTTGTGCAGTGATGTATCCTCTGGTGAACCTGGGGAGAAGTGGAGCTCTGATGCAGCTGAGGCCCAACAAGGACGAGCTGTGAGATCAGACGAGGCCACGTGGTTTCTAGCAGGTCCTCAAAGCTCCCATCAGCCCCTGCAGCCCACAGATGAGACTGCTGCTGCTGATTGACAGCTCAGATGAAGCTGCTGTGTGCTTTCATGGTCTTGATTTCAATCTGACAGCAGATGAAAAAAATCTGGGTCACATGATGCAGAAAGACTAAAAAACATTCATGTTCCCACAAACACATTCAGGTTGGTGCTGAATTTAGTAACACAGACTGTTGATTGTGTTACACTGACAAGTGTCATGAAGAGAAAAGACTCAAATGAAAAACAAGAACCTTAAATTATTATTGATCACTTAGAGAGAACTGAGAGTTCTTTGATTTAGATTTAATGAGGCAACAATTTTTTATCTTATTCTAAAATTCAAAGATGAACTTGAACTGCTGAAGTGTTGTTGTAGATAAACTTTTGTACTGATGGTGGCGTTAGAGGAAAGGTCAGGAGGTCACCATTGTTATGACTGTGAGTCATGTATGTGTGAGTGTCTGTCTGCTACTGTGCTCCCTCACATCATTTCATCAGTTTTAACTTCTGTCTCCAAGAAGTTTCAACCCCATTCACACCTTGAGACTGGAGCCTCTGACTGATAATGGTCGTTAAAGCTCCATTCATAGGGACAGGGGACAGGGACAAACAGTCCCCCCTCAACGACAGGTAAGTATCTAGGCGTTAATGGAATTAGCTGCACCAGTTTCTGATCATTACAGAAAGGAGTCAAGCTAGTTTCTGGTGGGTTATACCCACAGAGTTTCCTATTTAAACCTCAGCTTCCCACCAGTCCCTTAGAACTGAAGAAGCTACTCAGATGAGTGGTGAAACGTCTTCTCAACAAACTCTACAAGACCAGTTGCCTTTTTAACGCTTTTTGGATTTACCATGACCTGGATGACTGAGAACCTTCACAGACGTCCTGTGGTTATTCACAGTTCCCAGAGGATGAACCCTAACATTTATGGTGTTATGACCGGCCTAGGGGAAACCAGTACACAACACAAAAAGCTGACTCTCCCCTTTTCCCTGCTCCCAAAATGAACCAGCACTCCACCAACTTGCAGTCCAGAAACCAATTTTTATTTGCATCGTTATACATCTTCAGGGTGAGCATAGCCAAAACAACAAACAAACCAAGTGACCAACATAATTACTAACTCAACTACCAAACAAATATGAAATAAAATACAGGCGTCCTTCCCTGACTCCCTAACTAGTGATGGGACGTCCTGTGCTGAGGCTTCGGAGCGTGCGCAGAGAAATCACTCCATGAGTCTTCATCATGACCCACCAGTATTTATGTCACAGCGCTAACATCAACTATTTTCATTTCCTCCTGGTATCGTGGTTTAGTAGTGTTATAGGATCTTTAGTACTGAATGCAACACTGTCAAACCAAACCCCTGTCCACTCAGTCTCAGCTCTCCCAAAGAGCAGAGACAACCAAACCAGTGACAGTGTTTCTGTAACCAATGAAGCAATAAAGTGGTTCATAATATATAAAGAAAAGTAGATAAAGAAATCACGTGACCAGACCACGCATCAGCACAGAGGTTTGAAACAACTGCTTCATGAGCATGACATTAATAGACCTCTATTACCATTACCCACATATTAATCAAAAACAGATTAGATAAATGAATGAATGAACCACAGAAAATGAAATGAAGGTGTTTTTATTTCTGTTCTGGTCTGGGATTATTTCCATGTTGACACCGTGGCAAGACAGTCAAGAGGCCATCACACATGGTTGAAATGACAATAAAGGTTGTGAGGAGCAGGGGGTGTGGGTGCAGATGAAGCCTCAAGAAATGAACCGTTTTATGAACCAATTTGATGGAAAGCTTCAAGGCTTCATGGGGCTTCATCTGGCCATCACCATCCCTGACCAAAAACAGGAGCGGTGGTAAAACATTCAGACCTTGGAGTGTACAATACTGTCAGAATATGGAGTGGTTCAGCTCTTGGTGGGTCACAGGAAAAGATGGACAAGTTTGTACATTCATCACTGCACTGAACAGCATACACTACATTACTCTGTTTCTTCCTCTGTGTTTTGTCTTTGGGGTGGACCAGTTTTTGCCGAAGTGGACAGGACACTGATGGAAATCTGTCCATCAACATCAGCGTCCTAATAAGCTGCTGCTAGAAGAACTAAGTCCTGACCTGACATCAGTCCAAGATTTGACTTTGAAAATGGAAGAACGTGAAATGATGTGGTGAAATCTGCTGGAAGGTGTTAAACAACAAGTGCTGCTGGAAGTGTTTTCATTAAGAGAACATTAACATTGTGAAGCAGGAATGGACTTTATTCCAGCAGCAGCTCAGAGCAGAGGAGCTTCATCTTCATCTGGAACATTTGTCTGAAATCATTTATTCTATTGAACTTTGACTTTTAAAATCTCTTTGTGTTCTTTTGCTCTTTCATTGAATTCTTTTGATTGACTTTGTATTTCTGCTCTTTGTTCTTCTCTGTCTTCTTTTCATCTTTTTTCTAACTGTTGAAATATCTGCTAACAACATCAATAAATCTGATGTCAAATAAATAGTGAGAGCAGGAAAGAAGAATCTCCCTCAGCTCAGTATGTTTGGGACTCTGTCTGAGATGGAGGTGAAATATGTGAACCTGGGCTGTGGTTTACTGCTCTCTTCCTGTCACAAACACTGTTTGACATCTGTTCATCTGTTGGTTTTTGTTCAGGCTGCTCGCATCATTTCTCACTGTGGGTACCAGACTTATAACAGGAGCAGTAGTAGGTGGCTGAATGATCGACTTTAACATTCTTTATCTCCAATGCCCCGCCGTTCTGTTTACTCACATATGAGTGATATCTAAATGTTTCTGTTTCTTTCTTCTGGTACCAGTATATATTACTACTATCACACTGGTCAGTTCCTCCACATCTGAAGGAGACTGTTTGACCAACTCTTCTGGTCAGTGTTAACTGGTCCTGGGTCAGCTCTGCTGCCATGGCAACCAGCGCTGTAGAGACACAGACAGATAGATGAAGGTTAGTGAGACAGTGTTTGTTAAAGGTGGAGTTTGTTGGAAACACTCACCTGAACACAGACAGCACAGAGCAGCAGCTGGGAGGAAAAGCATTTTGTGCAGTGGTGTATCCTCTGGTGAACCTGGGGAGAAGTGGAGCTCTGATGCAGCTGAGGCCCAACAAGGACGAGCTGTGAGATCAGACGAGGCCACGTGGTTTCTAGCAGGTCCTCAAAGCTCCCATCAGCCCCTGCAGCCCACAGATGAGACTGCTGCTGCTGATTGACAGCTCAGATGAAGCTGCTGTGTGCTTTCATGGTCTTGATTTCAATCTGACAGCAGATGAAAAAAATCTGGGTCACATGATGCAGAAAGACTAAAAAACATTCATGTTCCCACAAACACATTCAGGTTGGTGGTGAATTTAGTAACACAGACTGTTATCTGTTGTTGAAGAGCTGAGATGAAAATACAAAACTACAAATCCACACAGCTCCTCAACTCTGATTGAACTCTAACTATTTGACATTTAAAGAGATGAAAGCATTAAAAATCCTTGACAGAGCAGCTTTACTGTGTAATATGTAATATTACTGTGCAGCTTTAATATCTCTCAGGACATACAGGAGGAATTTGACAAGTGAAAGCAGAAGATCAAATGTTTGACTTCAACTCCTAAAAGTAGAATCAAAGCTCAGTGACTCTGAGAGATTTTGCTCAGTTAGAAGAGATTTCCTGCTCTGACATGTTTGATAAATCCATATATGTCATTATTTTTATTTCAGGTCTAAATTTGACATGAATTATGTTTGTATCAATATTTTCTTGTTAAACTGGACGTTTGACTGTGACAGCTGCTTCTGCTGCTACTAATGCCCTCCAATGTGTTTTTAGTTTTTATTTCAATAACATGTCTGTCTATAAACTTCCATAAACAACATGTATATATTACTTTGATTATTTTAACTGAAATAAATCCCTGGAGGTTGACGGAAGGTGTTTGAAATACGGATGTTTACTGCCATCTCGTGGTCATAGTGTGGAACTGCAGTACTGCATTTTAAATGAAACGAGCGGTGTTTATGTGATTATAATAACTTAATAACTGCCCAAATCAACGGCAATAACATTCAACATTCATTAATACAAATACAATACTCCTAAAATAAAATGAGTTAATCCTTTAATTTATCCCACACTAGAATAAAACTGCAACACTTAGTGCAGTTTTAAAGACAGTTTACTTCATGTTGAGTTGACGTTTGATAGGAAGACATTTTGAACATTTACTACCCTCTACTGGTCACAGGGAGGAACTGCAACACATACCAGTCGTCAAGTTGGAGGTGACAGCATTAAATAAACTTCCGGTATTTACTTTCAAAATAAGGAGTAAACAAACAGACAAGTATATCATAAATACAACATAATAACGCGGTCATTTTTATGGAAGGGAATTGCTGCCAAAAAAAAAAAAAAAACATATCAAAGATCACGTTGCTGATATTGATCAGTTTTTCTTTTTCTGGTTGGCAGCAATGCATTTCCATACATTAAAAATCTAAATTTGAATAACCAGAATGTAAAGTGCCACGTGTGTTGAGTGTTCATTTTTTTTTAGTGTTCAACTTAAATATCTAAAACCCACAGTCCTAATTATTCGCTCTGCTATGATACGCTGACCTCATTCCTGGGGGCGCTGATGTAGAACGATTATGGGTTCAACTTCCGGTGACACACCGGAAGTAGCAGTGAGCCATTGGTTGCTAGCGGTTTTCGTTTCCGTAGTGGTTTATTTGGAAATTTACTGGTCTTTACTGTTCTTTACTAAACGATTATCAGCTCCCGCAGCATTTTAAAATGTTCTTGCGCAGCTCGGGAACATGTTGCGCTGTTCTCGGTTGTACTAATAACCAGGCGAAGCTGAATCTGTGGCTACAAGAGCAGTGTTTTGAACATGCACCCCGGACGAATGTTGTTGTGAGAGTCGGTACAGTTTCCATCGCCTACCGAGGGATGAGGAACTCAGAAGGATGTGGCTGAAACAACTCAACTTGAAGAAAAAATAAATAATATATACAGTAGCAGTCAAAGGTTTGGACACACCCTCTAATTTAATGTTTTTTCTTTATTTTCATGACAATTTACTTTGTAGATTCTCACTGAAGACGTCAAAACTATGAATGAACACATATGGAATTATGTAGTAAACAAAAAAGTGTAAATAACTCTAAATATGATTCATATTTTAGAGTCCTCAAAATAGCCACCCTTTGCTTTGATTACTGCTTTACACACTCTTGACATTCTCTTGATGAGCTTCATGAGGTCGTCACCTGAAATGGTTTTCCAACAGTCTTGAAGGAGTTCCCAGAGATGCTGAGCACTTGTTGGCCCCTTTGCCTTCACTCTGCGCTCCATCTCATCCCAAACCATCTCCATTGGGTTTAGGTCAGGTGACTGTGGAGGCCAGGCCATCTGGTGCACTCTCCTTCTTGGTCAAATAGCCCTTACACAGCCCGGAGGTGTGTTTGGGCTCATTGTCCTGTGTCCTGGTTCAGTGTGCCTTCAGTTTTGAATAGATCCCCAACAGTGTCACCAGCAAAGTCCCCCCACACCATCACACCTCCTCCTCCATGCTTCACGGTTGGAGCCATGCATGTAGAGACCATCCCTTCACCTTCTCCGCGTCGCACAAAGACACGTTGGTTGGAACCAAAGATCTCAAATTTGGACTCATCAGATCAAAGCACAGATTTCCACTGGTCTGATGTCCGTTCCTTGTGTTTCTTGACCCAAACAAATCTCTTCTGCTTGTTGCTTTTCCTTAGTGGTGGTTTTCTAGCAGCTATTTGACCATAAAGGCCTGATTGGTGCAGTCTCCTCTGAACAGTTGATGTAGAGATGTGTCTGCTACTAGAACTCTGTGTGCCATTGATCTGGGCTCTAATCTGAGGAGCTGTTAACTTGTGATTTCTGAGGCTGGTGACTCAGATGAACTTCTCCTCAGCAGCAGAGGGGACTCTTGGTCTTCCTTTCCTGGGGCCGTCCTCATGTCAGACAGTTTCGTCGTAGCTCTTGATGGTTGTTGCAGCTGCACTTGGGGACACAGTCAAAGCTTTTGCAATTTTCCAGACTGACTGACCTTCAGTTCTTAAAGTAATGATGGACTGTCGTTTCTCTTTACTTAGCTGATTGGTTCTGGCCATAATAGGAATTGTAACAGTTGTCAAATAGGGCTGTCAGCTGTGTACCAACCTGACTTCTGTACAACACAACTGATGGTCCCAACACCATTAAAGAGGCAAGAAATTCCACAAGTGAACCCTGACAACGCACAGCTGTGAAGTGACAACCATTTCAGGTGACGACATCATGAAGCTCATTGAGAGAAGTCCAAGGGTTTGCAGCGCTGTCAACAAAGCAGAGGGTGGCTACTCTGAGGACTCTAGACTATGAATCATGTTTAGAGTTATTTCACACTTTTTATATTTACTACATAATTCCATATGTGTTCATTAATAGTTTTGATGCCTTCAGTGAGAATCTACAAGGTAAACAATCATGAAAATAAAGACAAACCATTAAATGAGAGGGTGTGTCTGAACTTTTGACTGGTACTTTAATATTTAGTTCAATAATAGAATAATTCCACTTTCTCTGTGCATCAGTGCATGATGTCCCTGTCTTTCCCTGTCTCACAGCGTTCTCAACCTGAACTGAAAGTAAATTAAAGATTCATTCGTTCATTCATATCTATTTATTCCATTCATAGATTAAACACATTACATGATTATATACGTAACACCATCAATGAAAAGGAGCAGGAAGAAGAAAACTTATGATACCTGCCCCTTTCTAGCTTTAATTACATTTAATTGACTACAAAAATAATGGTTTGTTGCAGCCCTCCATTAAAAGCAATGAAAATGATCATTAAAACTAGCAGAACAATCAACATATACCTTCCAGAGGATGGCAGCAGCGTGGCTGCAAGCTCTGCCGATGATGACACTAATACCAAGGCTCGGTGATGAGGGACTTTAAGACTTTGTCTGGGCTCTACGTCTGCTTTAAGCTAAATAAGATTGTGTCCCACGATCTCTTTTAACCAAACGCGTCCAAGCGGCAGAGTTAAAGTAGCTAACTATGCCACTGTATGTTATTTTAGGCCACTTCTTCATGTCATCCTCCCACCCCTCTATATTATTAGGCAGCGGGATTGTAATGTCGTCTTGTCTGAGCTGTGACAGCTGGTGTTCCCACATCGTTTACGTGTCGAAGTAGTCAGAGAAAGTGGATTCGCGCTGACAGCTAGCATGTAAAAACGCCGCTTCCGGTTCGTACCGGAAGTCACACCCATAATTCATGCAAGGGCTCATGGGAGCTAGGAATAAGGTGGTCGCTAGTATATACAGTCAATGGGTGGTCGCAGAGAATGTCTAATATGGGGAGAAGTTTCACTCCCACTGAACTTCCGGGTTCTGAACTGTTGCAGTTCCACTCTGATTCCATATGAGGGCGCTCTCAGGACGAGTGCAGAATGAATGGCGGTCTATGGAGCAGTACCCCTCAAAATCCACTTTTCTCAGGATATAATTTTTTGTGCAGTAATTTGAATATTGTATTTGAAAGGAGATGCAAAGAAATGACACACTGCTGGGTGTTAGATTTTTTAGAGTCACTTATTTGCTTTAAAAAGTATTTTAAAATGTCAATGACGTCATACACATCGTACGACCAGATACTGCTTTACGGTAATCCTTCAGTCACTGCTTTGGTGCTTTCGCGCTCTGCACTTTCTTTTCTCTCGAGGCATGGACAACACAGCTGACACGGGTAAGTAATCGTGCTAGAAGAGTTTCTGTTTTGTTGTTTTAAAAGACCGGGCCGAAAAAAAAAAACTTGGGCGAAAAAGTCCGCCTTAACATTCTGGTCCCGCTTCGGATGCCACGATGCCGTCAAGCGGGATCTGGTCGTAATCAGTCCTTCACTGACCAATCAGCATTCATTAGCACAATGCTAGCATGTTATGGGCAACAACAACTCAACCTGTAAGAAAACGAAAGGACATAAGTTCTCGTTCATTCAACTTTTGACCTATAACCCATGTTGAACTTGCAAAACCTACAATCAAATCTGAGATTTCTCAACGACAATCGGGTGAAAGAGACACATTTAGCCGTTTAGCTCCATAGAGTCCCATTCATGTTGCACTCATGGCGATCGCCCCCAGTGGAAATCTGGTGGAACTGCAACCAAAATCGTTACAATGGGACTTAATAGAGAGTGGGAAGGCTCTCCGTAGACGGGCTCTGGTGGTAGGCAGGAAGACATTTTAAACATTTACTTCCCTCTACTGGTCACAGGGAGGAACTGCAACACATACCAGTCGTCAAGTTAGAGGTGACAGCATAAAGTAAACTTCCGGTATTTATTTTCAAAATAAAGAGTAACCAAACAGACAAGTATATCATAAATACAACATCACGGGGTCATTTTAATGGAAGCGAATTGCTGCCAAAAAAAATAAAACAGATCAAAGATCCAGTTACTGATACTGATCCGTTTTTCTGGTTGGCAGCAATGCATTTCCATACATTAAAAATCTAAATTTGAATATCCAGACTATAAAGTGACAAGTCTGTTGAGTGTTCATTTTTTTAGTGTTTAACTTAAATATCTAAAACTCACAGTCCTAATTATACGCTCTGCTAAAGGCTTCGGTTTCGTGTGTTAGCCTGGCAGTAGAGAGGGTTCAGAGGAGCTGTCCAGTGCTGAAGTTACCTCTCCTTGTGTTAGCCTGGCAGTAGAGAGGGTTCAGAGGAGCTGTCCAGTGCTGAAGTGAGGGACTGTGGTTTGTCAGTGGCCTTGACCCAAGGAAAGTTGTCAAACTCTGACATTTTGAACAATCTCTCAGGTTGCTTGGCTCATCTTTCTGATGTATAGTGTTCTGATCTGGTAGAGTTCATTGAGTCTAGTAAATCCTTGTTTGCTGATACTGTTAGCATCATCATCCACTCCAACAGCTCCATCTCCAAACACAGAACACTGACAGTCCTGTTTGTTCCCGCTCTAACACTGAATGGAGGATTCAGACTGGCTGGAGTGAAGCAGTGTGCTGTTTGAACCAGCAGAGGGCGGCAGAGGGACTGTTTGATTCTCTCCAGTAGAACATGGAGACAGCAGATTGGACTGAAGGAAACATTCATGTGATTGACATGACAGTGTTGACAGCAGCCAGAAGTGCAAAGATTAAAAGGAAAGAAAGTGTCCAAGTACAGTAAGTGATACTGATCATATCTGCTGAATATCATGAAAGTAGAGATAGAGAGAGATCCAGTCTGAAAAGAAGGAGGAATGAAATGATTCATGGATGAGGAGATTTTTTATTTTCATTGATCAAACTCATCATTGGAGTTTTTCTTTGAATGCTAAAGCTGCAGATGTGAACAGCTCCAGTGGTAATGAACAAGCAGCTGACACCATAATGACTCTGTTTGTCCAGAACTTGGTGGATGTTCTGCATCCAGAGCTCAGAGCTGTTTTTCTCAACCATTGTGTGTCATTTGTGTCTGGATGCCTTTGTACTTCCAGTGACTCACCACAGGATGACGCTGCTTCTCTTTGCTTCTTCATTTCAGCCTCAGGCAGCAACAAAATGATCAGAGCTGATCAGGTCTGGATTTATCAAACATGTCAGAGCAGGAAATCTCTTCTAACTGAGCAAAATCTCTCAGAGTCACTGAGCTTTGATTCTACTTTTAGGAGTTGAAGTCAAACATTTGATCTTCTGCTTTCACTTGTCAAATTATTCGTTTCTTTTCATTTGAAATAATCCTACCGTGTTTGTGGGAACATGAATGTTTTTTAGTCTTTCTGCATCATGTGACCCAGATTTTTTTCATCTGCTGTCAGATTGAAATCAAGACCATGAAAGCACACAGCAGCTTCATCTGAGCTGTCAATCAGCAGCAGCGGTCTCATCTGTGGGCTGCAGGGGCTGATGGGAGCTTTGAGGACCTGCTAGAAACCACGTGGCCTCGTCTGATCTCACAGCTCGTCCTTGTTGGGCCTCAGCTGCATCAGAGCTCCACTTCTCCCCAGGTTCACCAGAGGATACACCACTGCACAAAATGCTTTTCCTCCCAGCTGCTGCTCTGTGCTGTCTGTGTTCAGGTGAGTGTTTCCAACAAACTCCACCTTTAACAAACACTGTCTCACTAACCTTCATCTATCTGTCTGTGTCTCTACAGCGCTGGTTGCCATGGCAGCAGAGCTGACCCAGGACCAGTTAACACTGACCAGGAGAGTTGGTCAAACAGTCTCCTTCAGGTGTGGACGAATTAACCAGTGTCGTGGTATTTATGTATTCTGGTACCAGAAGAAAGAAACAGAAACATTCAGAGTGATTCTTGCCATTAACAGGAATCGTGGTAACATAGATAAAGAAACTTACAATCATCCTCAGAAAAATGATTTCTCAGCTGTGAATACACAGAACGGCTGTGAGTTGGAGATAAAGAAAGTTAAAGCTGATCATTCAGCCACCTACTACTGCTCCTGTTGGACGTATGTTGCCCACAGTGAGAAATGATGCGAGCAGCCTGAACAAAAACCAACAGATGAACAGATGTCAAACAGTGTTTGTGACAGGAAGAGAGCAGTAAACCACAGCCCAGGTTCACATATTTCACCTCCATCTCAGACAGAGTCCCAAACATACTGAGCTGAGGGAGATTCTTCTTTCCTGCTCTCACTATTTATTTGACATCAGATTTATTGATGTTGTTAGCAGATATTTCAACAGTTAGAAAAAAGATGAAAACAAGACAGAGAAGAACAAAGAGCAGAAATACAAAGTCAATCAAAAGAATTCAATGAAAGAGCAAAAGAACACAAAGAGATTTTAAAAGTCAAAGTTCAATAGAATAAATGATTTCAGACAAATGTTCCAGATGAAGATGAAGCTCCATACCGATCAGGCATAACATTATGACCACCTTCCTAATATAGTGTAGGTCTCCCTTGTGGTGACTCCACCCTGGTTATTCCAGACTCTTGGACAGTCTCTAACTCAATGCTGATTGCTGACACAAATAAAACAACCACATCTTCCTCCTCTTCCTCATCCTCTCCTTCCACACCCAGTCCAGAGGCCCCTGCTATGTTTGTCCTTCATAGACTGCAAATGGTTAAACCTAGAATTGTAGAAATACTCTCACACCTCCCAAAAACAAAAGACCCAGAAATAAAGCTTCATTCAATAGTTCATGTTCCTCTTTCTAGCATCCATGCTAACTAAATCACAGAATGTCATCACACAGTCAAGAGGACGGGTGGTAGCTAAATCATTTGTGGACAAGACGGAATAAAGGTCATGATGTCATTATCAATAGTCTCACCATTTACTGAGGTAGTTGAATCATTTTGTGAATGATCAGTTCAACAACTGTTACTAAACAAATAGTAAGACAGATAGATAGATAGATAGATAGATAGATAGATTTGTTCAAGGTATTCCAACTTTGAGTCCTCCTTCTGGATCAGCTTGTCCAGCTGTGAGGTGTCCTTCGACCTTCGCCTCCTGAGGAAATAGAGATGGCTTTGACCTTTCTATATTCTCTGACCAGTCCAGTTTGTGATCCAGATGTAGAGTCAGGTACTTATAGGACTGAACCACCTATACACTCTCCCTGTTGATGGGTACAGGCTGCAGGTGGAGCCTGGACCTCCTTAAATCCACTGCCATCTCCTTGGTTTTAGCTGTATTGATCTGAAGGTGGTTCTCTCTACACCATGAGATGAAGTTGTTCACCAGATTGTTGTTATCCTCATCCCCCTCTCCATCCCCGATACACCCCACAATTGTAGTGAGAACTTCTGCAGGTAACATGACTCCATTAGCCAGGAAGTGAGGTGTGAGTCCACTACCATGTCTGTCAGCTTGTCCCTCAGTAACAGGGGCTGGATGGTGTTGAATGAGCTGGAGAAGTCAAAGAACATGATCCTCACAGCAGCATTCCCCTTGTCCAAGTGTGAGAGAGTCTGATGGAGCAGATAGAGGATGGTGTTCTCCACCCCACCTTCTCTTGGTACGTAAACTGCAGTGGGTCTAGAGCAGTGGTTTCCAAACTTTCTCTGCTGGGCCCCCCTTTGGTACATAAGAAAATCTTCCCAAAAAATTGCCACCCTCTAATTCCATCCGTGCACTGTGCCCCCCCTGCAGTGACACGACTGGAGTGGGTCCTCCATTTTTATATTAAAAAATGGAGGACCATATTAAAAATACACAGTAAATAAAACAAAGGTACAAAATTATATTTACAGAAAAGATATACACCTTATATGGTGCTTTTGAAATATAAAAATAAAATGTTTTAACTTAAACACACATTCACTCTGCACTAAACCAAACAATAAAAGGAATGTCCATTCAAATAAAACGGTGCAGGCCTGAGTCGATGCTTGTGAGCGTTGGAGTCTGAAACTTAGTGACCACTTCACTGATCAAACAGCAAAATAAAATGATGCTGTTGTTTAGTCCAGATCCAGTCCATGAGGACTAAAGTAGTGCACTGAGCAACCACTGACATTAACATCAGAGCCATGCTGCTAGTGTGGCTAAAAGAAAAGAGAAGAAGAGACAGTCATGTTGATGTGAACATTAGAGAAACACATCATGGAGCTGAAATATGATCCTACTTCCTCATTTGGACTCGTTCACCTCAGCTGACTCTCTCAACGGCACACAGGTTTTTGTATTAGTCTTTTTCACTGTGTGGAGGCTACGAGTATGACATCTATGGCTCTGGAACTAAACTGTATGTAACAGGTAAGAAGAAACATTTCTTTTCCTTCAGTTGTTTTATTGTAGAAGCTGAAAATGTGTTTAAAGTCAGTTTGTGCTGCTTCAGCCTTTCCATGTTAGTTTTTTCCTCATTAGTAGAGAATTCATCCTGCAGCCATTGTTCCATAAGAAAAGCTCAATCATTTCTGAAAACATGTTGAAATCTGACTGAACAACTAAAGTTCTTCTTTATTTCTGTAAATATTAGTGACGTTCCAAACATTTAGGATTTGATCATCTCAGTAATTCTGTGACATGTGTTGTTGAAAACAAGATGATATTTCATGTTCAACTATTTCAGATTGTTTTGAAGTGTCTATCGATTGTATTGGATCATTTCTGAAAGTTAGAACCTTGTCAGATCTAATGGCTGTCAGTTATTATTTATCTGATGGTAAATGTGTCTTTAATTGATAATGGATTCATAGAAAAAGAAAAAAAAAACACAAAGTGAAAGTGATATTAGAAGAAATAGAATTGACTCAAACAATGTTTTATTACTATCATCAGCATAAAGTATTTAAACATGACTGACACAAACTTGTATATTGATATGTTTTATTAGTGATTAAAGTCTGTGCTAAAATTTGGAATATTCAATACATACTGGAATCAGTGAAATGACAAACGTACAACTGAAAAACACAATTCAGGGATTTGGAAATGATTTAAATATTTAATTTTATTTAAAATAGTACATAGACGATATTTTGTTTTTCTTTTTAAAGGAATAGTTGCTTATTTATATTCAGTCTGCTCTTCATTAACTTGGTGAACGCACCATTAATGCTGAACCGTTGTTCTGACTCCTGTCAGTCACAAGATAGCTTCGGATAGCACAAGGGTCATGGAGGCCTTTCCTATTGGAGAACGAGCGAGTGACTTTAAAGATCTAGATTTGGGAGCAGAAGTCTATTGCAGACCCTTCAACGATGGCGATAGGTGCTGTTGCCTACCTACGGGCCTTGGACTTTGATGGAAAATGGCATGTAGGGTTTGTAACGGGAAAATCAAAGCTGGCACTATACCCCATGCATACTGTACCTCGCCTGGAGTTGTGCGCGACAGTCTTGGCGGTCGAGCTGGCAGAAGCTATCCATTCTGAAATAGATGTAGAGTTGCAAGCAGTCAGGTTCTTCACAGATAGTCGCATCGTGCTGGGCTATATCCACAACAGTTCACGAAGGTTTTATACTTATGTAGCTAACCGAGTAGCTCGCATTCGAGGCGCTACTGAACCAAAACAGTGGCAGTATGTGTTGACTGACCAAAACCAAAACTGACCAGGGAACCAGGCTGATTCCAGCAGCGTACCTGTCCACATCCAGTTGGTTGCTTGCCCCCCCTTTTCTCAGTCAGTTAAACACAGATCAAAATGGTGAACCAGAAATATTTGAGCTTGTGGACCCAAACAAAGTCAAAGACATTCGGCAACAAGATACGTCTCTTGTAACAAAGATCACAGAGCAGTCTCTTGGATCATCAAGATTTGAACGCTTCTCTGCTTGGAAGAGTCTAGTAAGAGGTGTAGCAACTCTCATTCATGTTGTCAAGTCATTCTCAAGACAGGCTAAGACTGATAGTTGTAAGTGATGGCACCAATGCAGTCAGCTGTTCAGCACAGAGCGTTCTCAAGCGAAGGTGGATATCTTCAAAGATGTGCAGGAGGATGTGTATAAGGAGGAGCTAAAATGTTTAACGCAGGGTACCAAAGTGAGCTGCCAAAGTCCCCTTGCAAAGCTGGATCCCTTCATTGACAAGAGCGGTTTGATTAGAGTTGGAGGTCGGATACACAGGGCAGATTTGCAAGACCAAGAGAAACATCCACTCATCCTACCAGCAGGCCATCATGTGACAACTCTCCTGGTTCGACACTATCATGATAAAGTAGCCCACCTTACCATCTGTAAGAAGTTGAGAGGCAAGAGAGAAGTACAAAAGATGTCTCATCTGCCAGATGACAGGTTGGCAATGGACCCACTCTTTACTCATGTAGAGCTTGACGTTTTTGGCCCGTGGACTGTCATCACTCGGCAGACACGAGGTGGAGCTGCTGAGAGCAAGAGGTGGGCGGTCATTTTTACTTGTCTAAGTACAAGAGCTGTGCACCTTGAAGTCTTGAAATCTATGTCAACCTCGAGCTTCATCAACGCCTTGAGGCGCATTTTATCCATACATGGACCTGTCAAACACCTAAGGTCAGACAGAGGAACAAATTTAATCGGTGCATGCGGAGAACTTCAAGTTAACACAGATGACCCTGAGATCAAGAACTACCTGCAGGAGCAGGGATGTACATGGACCTTTAATGCTCCTCATTCCTCGCACATGGGAGGAGCTTGGGAGAGGCTGATAGGAGTGGGAAGACGCATCCTAGATAGACTGCTACTGAAAGATGGTGCTACCAGACTGTCTCATGTAGTCCTATCAACCTTGATGGCTGAGGTTATGGCCATCATGAATGCTCGACCACTGGTTCCAGTCTTGTATGACGCTGACATACCTGAAATGCTCTCACCTGCAACTCTGCTCACCCAGAAGGCAAGTGTTACTCCTGCACCTCCAGGAGACTTCGAATTGGACCATCTATGCAAGGTACAGTGGCACCAGGTCCAGAGCTTGGCAGACTCCTTCTGGAAAAGGTGGAGATTGGATTATCTGGTGTGGCGTACTTCGATGCCACCGTGAGTCCTTCAGCAGAGAATCACCCGGAGAGCTATGACGTTCGCAGGCTGGATCTCCTTTCTCCGCTGCCAACAGTCGTGAGTGTGTCTTTCTGCCTTGAGTCCTCCAGGTCCAACACGCTACTGTGTTTTAAAAGGAGAAAGTGATAAGTCCAACAGGATGCAGGTGTGCCAATCACTCTCACCTGGTGGTGCTCTCATGAGCCCTCTCCACACCTCTCTCCTGCAGATGATGCACCACGCCGCCTCCACACCTGGCAACACTTCAACCAAGGAGGAAGTGGACCTTGGAGAAGCCTGACCTCAGGGAAGGGGATATTGTTTTGGTAAAGGATGTTCAAGCAAAACGTAACGAGTGGCCTCTTGGACAGATAGTTAAGGCCATTGCCAGCTTGGACGGCAATGTCAGTAAGGTCATAGTAAAGTCTTTTAGCCAGGGGGTAATTAAGGAGTATCTTAGACCTGTTAGTGATGCCGTTTTACTTATGGAAAGAGTAAATAGTGGTATAACATTTCTATGCCAATAACCGTATGTAGAGGTTCTGGAGCAACAAATGCTGCTATCCAGATGACGTCTTATTCTGGAAGGCCTTTCTTAAAATAAAATAAAATAAAATAAAGGAGCAGCTAAAATCTTATATTAAATCAGATTGTAAAATATTTCCCGTTCTAAACTACAGTAGCTGTGAGTTGATAAAAGACGACGTGATGAAACACAGTCGACATGTTTCTGTCCCAACTTCATAGAAATGTGTTGTTGGATTCAAATTCAAAACCATCAAATAATGTATTTTGATGAAGATAAAATAAGATAATCCTTTATTTATCCCACCGTGGGGAAATTTGCAGCGTTGCAGCAGTAGACAGTTTAAGGACAGAGCACACAGGAGATAAAAAGAAGTAAACATTAAATACATAAAAAGAATAGAAACTGAAATACAATAGAAATACTTATGTACCAGAGCAGTGCTGTTGACTGTGTGAATGTGTGTGTGCTGTCAAGCTTCAGATGAGCAGGTAGTGAAGCCCGTGGTGAGCGTGTACCCAGCAGCAGCATCCAGAGCCCACCTGGAGGGGAAGAGCTCCCTGCTGTGTCTGGCCTCATCCATGTTTCCTCCTCTGGTCCAGTTCTCCTGGAAAAGACAGAAGAAGAACGGCCCTCTGGAGGAGCTGACCCCTGCTCAGGGAGAGCAGCTGGAGCTCAGAGAGTCGGGACGCAGCGCCTCCATCAGGCTGGTGGACGGAGATGATCTGGACAAGTATAGATATCACTGCTACGTTGAGCACGAGGGGGGGACAGTGGAGGTCACAGTGGAGGACACAGTGAAGGCCACAGTAGAGCCCCAAAGCCAACAAGGTAATGAAGGCTTGGTGACTGTGTTCAGCAGTGATTCAGCTTAATGTGGAGACGCTGTCAAAGAGAGCAGAGGAGCAGAGGACTGACATTTCTCACTGCAGCTCCAAACATTTGACTCCTTTTCTGTTTCAGAGCTTCCAGCTCCAGCAGCCTCCTGTCCACCAGAGAGAGAGCCAGCAGACCTGCCAGCTCTGCAGCAAGATCACTGTAAGATCACCTGCTGCCTCTCTGCATGGACAGCTCCAATGTCCAATGAGGACACTAGAACAACTTGACAGGATTAATCTGACACTAATTCATATCTGTCTGTCTGTCTGTCAGTGTCCTTCCAGTCTCAGTGCAGGGTGAAGCTGCTCTGTCTGCTGTACACAGTGCTGATAGTGAAGAGTCTGGTGTACTGCTGTGGACTCTTTCTGCTGATGAGCCTCAGAAACAAGGGACCGTCCACCAACTCCACACATGCTGACTGACTGTTTTCTGCTGCTCTTTTCTCTCCATCAGATCTCATCAGTTCATCTCATTCATCACTTTCATCAGTATTCACAAATGTTAGTCATGATGCTTTGGTTGTAATGTAGAGTCAGATAGATTTATCAGAGTTTCTTTATAAAATCTTTTAATTGTAACTTCTAAATATTACACCAGTTAAAGAATTAACTTCCTTGTAGATGTTTCAACATTTAATACAACATGTGTTTGCTTTCTTTTTCTTTTTATTGTAGAAATACAATGCAGTGTGTTCATCCATTTATTCTGTTCTATTAAAATACAACAACTATAAAATAATAATGATGTTTTGTTTTTCTTCTTGTGTAAAGATTCATTATGTTGACACCTCAAAGTAATTTCATGATTGTTCCTAAGACATTTTAAATCAAAAAGAACATCTAGTGTTTGTGGTTGTTCCACCAGGTTCAGCTCTGTGTCTTCAGATCATTTAGTTTGTGTATTAGTTCTCTAATATAAATGTGTCAGTGTGGATGTCAAACTCTACGCTGACGACACTGTTGTTTAAACAGATGAACAAAGAACAGAGCTGATTTGAAGCTACGACTGTTAAAAACTATCATCCAGCGGTTTGGTGAGTCAGTGCTGAAGTTTGAATGTTGATCAAATGAAGGATGTGTTTAATTAACAGTCATGAAATAGTTTCATTAGCAGCAGGTCAGTGTGTCAGTGGAAATTCAACTGTTTGAGAGCTGAACACTGAAAGTTCATGGTCCTCTAACTGGACCTGTTAGTGGATAAATCCTAATCAGTCATTAATCACAGAGGTGTCTGATCAGTAAAATAACATTTCATTAATGTTCTTATTATTTATTTCAAAGTGTAAAGTGCATCTTTAATCATCCAAACCTCTAAATACCCTGAACATGTTACCAGGACATGAGCTTCAGGTGGGTGATCGGACTCAGTTCAACTCTGTGTGGGTGGAGGGCTCAGAGGAAAAAAGGTTTACAGAAAACAAGAGAAAGGGAGGGGAGGTGATGAGTGTGTTCAGCAGCAGATGTGAATCTGTTCTCAGTGGTTATTAGGACAGAAAACAAACTGCTGACAGCCAATCAGACTTCCTTCCTGCAGCAGTGGGGCTGTGTGGGTTTGTGCTCTGCAGCCTCCACACCGTTAGCTGTGGCTTTTCACTTTAATGACACAATGACAGTTTCAACCACCAGCTGTGGTTAAAGAATCTTTCCAGGAAGCACCTGTGTTCTTCATCTGAGAGAGAAACACATTTACATTTCTTATTAAACATTACAATCAGTAATTATGTTCAATTGTTTTTCTGCAATTAAATGAAACTAATTATTTTATTGTGGTGTGTTTAAAATCTTCCATCCTCTCATAAATTTCTCCTCTCTGATAAATAGAACTTAGAATAAGTTGAACTCTTTGCCTGCAAAGTGTTTAAATTGATCCCATGAGAAGATTTTCAACTTCTATAGGAAACAATAATGCTTCCTGTTCTTTCTCATTAATCAGAACCGAACACAAGCCTCACTGAGACAGAGACACAAACCCATGAGATAAACAAGTCATGCTGTTATTCTGAAGCAGGCGTCCATGTTGGTTCACCTCAAGTCTCATTATTTCACTGAGTTATAGTTGACAAAAAAAGTCTGAACGTCCCAATCAGTTCTAATCCACCATGAGTTCACCTCATTAACAACACTGACCCACATTTCTCATGGAAATTCTATTCCAGCTTCATTTTTTATCAGTGCAGCAGTCTGTGCTTCATTCACAGGGTTCATAGACGTCACATCCAGGAACTGGAAGCTGCTTAAGCTTCAACTTTATTTACTGACATCCAACAGTTCCTAATATACGAGCTAAAGTATTTGACTTGCTTTGTTAAGACACATAAAAAGCAGTTTGTCAAAGCCAGACTCTGGGATTGTGTGGCTTTCTTGTGTTTATTGAGTGTGTTCCAGTGAAAGAAAAGAGCAGCCTGGTGGAGTCTGCATTTATTAGAAAGAAACACAAGAGCAGAAGAAACAGCCTGCTGGAAACTGATGATGATTATTATAGAAGTCACAGTTGAAAGTGGAAATAAACTAGACTACTAGAGAATGAAGACGTCATAAGAGCAGATTTCTATGTGAATATATGTGTTTCTATTTCCAGGATGACAATCAAGACGTGAATGAAAAGATACAGATTACAAAGAAGCACATTACAACAACATTTGTGAATACTGATGAAAGTGATGAATGAGATGAACTGATGAGATCTGATGGAGAGAAAAGAGCAGCAGAAAACAGTCAGTCAGCATGTGTGGAGTTGGTGGACGGTCCCTTGTTTCTGAGGCTCATCAGCAGAGAGAGTCCACAGCAGTACACCAGACTCTTCACTATCAGCACTGTGTACAGCAGACAGAGCAGCTTCACCCTGCACTGAGACTGGAAGGACACTGACAGACAGACAGACAGATATGAATTAGTGGAAGTGTCAGATTAATCCTGTCAAGTTGTTCTAGTGTCCTCATTGGACATTGGAGCTGTCCATGCAGAGAGGCAGCAGGTGATCTTACACTGACCTTGCTGCAGAGCTGGGAGGTCTGCTGGCTCTCTCTCTGGAGGACAGGAGGCTGCTGGAGCTGGAACCTCTGAAACAGAAAAAGAGTCAAATGTTTTGAGCTGCAGTGAGAAATGTCAGTCCTCTGCTCCTCTGCTCTCTTTGACAGCGTCTCCACATGAAGCTGAATCACTGCTGAACACAGTCACCAAGCCTTCATTACCTTGTTGGCTTTGGGGCTCTACTGTGGCCTTCACTGTGTCCTCCACTGTGACATCCACTGTCCCCTCCTCGTACTTGACGGAGCAGTGATATTTATACTTGTCCAGATCATCTCTATCCACCAGTATGATGGAGGCGCTGCGTGCCAACTCTCTGAGCTCCAGCTGCTCTCCCTGAGCAGGGGTCAGCCCCTTCAGAGGGTCGTTCTTCTTCTGTCTTTTCCAGGAGAACTGGACCAGAGGAGGAAACATGGATGAGGCCAGACACAGCAGGGAGCTCTTCCCCTCCTGGTTGGCTCTGGATGCTGCTGGGTACACGCTCACCACGGGCTTCACTACCTGCTCATCTGAAGTTTGACAGCACACACACATTCACACAGTCAACAGCAGCTTCCAGCACTGCTCTGCATTCAGTCTGATCCTGGAAACTACATGGACTCTGATCACTAAACTACTCATCAATACAGAACAAAGTTCAACCAGCATTGTCAATGATCCTTTGCTGCCCATGACCACCCTGTCTCTGGTTCTTCTCCTTCCTTGGACCACTTTTGATAGATACTGATCACTGCAGACCAGGAAAACCCCACAAGAGCTGCAGTTCTGGAGATGCTCTGACCCAGTTGTCTAACCACTTCAACGGTCATAATGTTACGGCTGATCGGTCTACATATTCAGTATACATTATAATATATCTTCATGTAAATTTCTGTTTCCAAAATAACTGATGCTATATAAAATCAATCAGAACAGATCCAGTGGTTGATCAATCATCAGTTGTATAATCAAGCCTGCTCCCAGTAGACCAAACACACGCTGGACAATCACAACACAAACTGGAATATCCTTAATATATTTGGAAGAACTTATGTTTGCATATCATTTATTCTTTCATGTGCAATATACATACATACATACGTAAGTAGGATTTCTATTGTATTTATTTAATGTTTTATTACTTCTTTTTATCTCCTGTGTGCTCTGTCCTTAAACTGTCTACTGCTGCACCGCTGCACATTTCTCCACGGTGGGATAAATAAAGGATTATCTTATTTTATCTTCATCAAAAGACATTATTTGCTGGTTTTGAATTTGAATCCAACAACACGTTTCAAAGAAGTTGAGACAGAAACATGCCGACTGTGTT
Organism: Chelon labrosus; assembly: GCF_963514085.1. Lineage (NCBI taxonomy): Eukaryota > Metazoa > Chordata > Actinopteri > Mugiliformes > Mugilidae > Chelon > Chelon labrosus. The sequence continues at coordinate 27,528,444 of NC_140342.1, read as the reverse complement.
TCATCACGTCGTCTTTTATCAACTCACAGCTGCTGTAGTTTAGAACGGGAAATATTTTACAATCTGATTTAATATAAGATTTTAGCCGATCCTTTATTTTATTTTATTTTATTTTATTTTATTTTATTTTGAGAAAGGCCTTCCAGAATAAGACGTCATCTGGATAGCAGCATTTGTTGCTCCAAAACCTCTACATACGGTTCAGCATTAATGGTGCGTTCATAAATGTGCAAGTTAATGAAGAGCAGCCTGAATTTAAATAAGCAACTATTCCTTTAAAAAGAAAAAAAAATATTATCTATGTATTACTTTCTATTAAATTTAATTAAATTAAACCTTGTTAAGCTGTGACATGAAATCAAAAGAAGCAACTATTTTTAACTTTTGTATTATTTTGTATTAAATTAAATATTTAAATCATTTCTAAATCCCTGAATTGTGTTTTTCAGTTGTACGTTTGTCATTTCACTGATTCCAATATGTATTGAATATTCCACATTTAAGAGCACAGACTTTAATCACTAATGAAACACATCAATGTACAAGTTTGTGTCAGTCATGTTCAAATGTTTAAATACTTTATGCTGATGATAGTAATAAAACATTGTTTGAGTCAATTCTCTTTCTTCTAATATCACATTCACTTTGTGTTTTTTTCTTTTTCTATGAATCCATTATCAATTAAAGACACATTTACCATCAGATAAATAATAACTGACAGCCATTAGATCTGACAAGGTTCTAACTTTCAGAAATGATCCAATACAATCGATAGACACTTCAAAACAATCTGAAATAGTTGAACATGAAATATCATCTTGTTTTCAACAACACATGTCACAGAATTACTGAGATGATCAAATCCTAAATGTTTGGAACGTCACTAATATTTACAGAAATAAAGAAGAACTTTAGTTGTTCAGTCAGATTTCAACATGTTTTCAGAAATGATTGAGCTTTTCTTATGGAACAATGGCTGCAGGATGAATTCTCTACTAATGAGGAAAAAACTAACATGGAAAGGCTGAAGCAGCACAAACTGACTTTAAACACATTTTCAGCTTCTACAATAAAAGAACTGAAGGAAAAGAAATGTTTCTTCTTACCTGTTACATACAGTTTAGTTCCAGAGCCGAAGATGATATCACACAGCGAAAAAGACTAATACAAAAACCTGTGTGCCGTTGAGAGAGTCAGCTGAGGTGAACGAGTCCAAATGAGGAAGTAGGATCATATTTCAGCTCCATGATGTGTTTCTCTAATGTTCACATCAACATGACTGTCTCTTCTTCTCTTTTCTTTTAGCCACACTAGCAGCATGGCTCTGATGTTAATGTCAGTGGTTGCTCAGTCCACTATTTTAGTAGCGTGAGCCCCCGTGAGCCAACTCCACTAGAGCGCTCAGCAAGCTCCATGACGTCATCAGAGACAGCTTATCCTGATGACGTTATTCTCACAATGGGAGACTTCAATCAGTGCAAGCTATGGACTGTATTCCCCAAATACTACCAACATGTGGACATTCCCACCTTGGATCATGTGTACAGTTACATATGGGGTGCACACCAGCCCCACTTCAAACACACAGACCACATCTCTTCCTGTTCCCAGCCTACAGATAAAACCAACAAAACCAATCACCAAATTGAAGCCCAGGATAGACAATCAGTTCAGACACATGGTCTGTTCTCTCTCTTGCATTTAGATCATTGAATGAGGCAGAGTACAAAGCTTCAAAGTACGAAATAAAAAAAGTCAACACAGCGGCCAAGAAGCACAGAGAGAAGCTGGACAGCTTCTATTCTACTGCTGACTCTGGGGGGATGTGGCAGGGCCTGCAGCAGATCACAGACTACAGTACCACCACCATCACCATCAGCTCCTCAGACAGCCTGCTGGATGAGCTCAACACCTTCTACACCCTCTTTGAGACGTCCAGCTCCAGCACAGAGAGTAGGCACACACACACCTATACCACGGAACCCCCCTCTCCACCACCAAGCGTCTCATCAGCCCTGGTACACAAAGACCTGAAGAGGATCAACCCCCACAAAGCAACAGGGCCAGATAACATCCCTGGATGAGCCCTCAGAGCATGTGTCAACGAGCTGACTTCCTTCATGGAAAAGTTACAGAAACATCAAAACCACAACCAACAGACTGAGAGACAGCTTCTTCCTCAGAGCTGTGAAGTCAATCACCCCCCCATCCCGCCCTGCACACACACTCACTCAACCCTCCCCCCTGACCCCGCCCACCCCCGACCATGGACACTTCACAAATCATTGCAATGTTTGCACTATATTAGGTTTACAAGGTTTGCTGCTGACTATTCACTCATATGTATATATCTGTACAACTGTATTTTTAGTTTTGATCTTATTTTATTCTTATAGTTAAAAAATTGCCTATTCTATTCTTTTTCATATTACACTATTTAAACCAGGAGGTACCGTAAAAATTTCACTATGTTCTCACATAATGACAATAAAGGATTCTTTATTATTGATTCTTTATTCTTGATTCTTGATTCTTAAGTCCAAGCCATCGTTCCCACCAGGAGTGTTTCAAAAGGAGGACATATACGCTCGGCGTCGATGGAGACAAGTGCAGTATATGTCTGACCTGTTTTGGAAGCGCTGGGTGAAGGAGTGGGTCAAAGTGGCAGAGTACCAGACGGAACTTTGTTCATGGAGACCTTGTTATCATCATGGATGATTCTGCACTATGCAACTCGTGGCTTACTGGAAGGGTTGTGGAGGCAGTTCCTGATAAAAGAGGACTTGTATGGCAGATTGACATCAGGACAAGGACCAACTACCTGGACAGGCCCAGGCAGATATGGACATACTTTCATGACTTGGACATTTACACATGTAAGAGGACTTGTGTTGACATTTTTCCAGGTATGAATGACCTTTAGGCTAGGTGGCAGAGACTTTTGGGTTATGGGTATAGGTTACTTGAATGTGAATCTTCCTATATTGCTGATGTTTTGTCTTCTATATGTTTCTGGTTGTGTAATTTGTAATTTGGCGCGTGTGTGCACATCGTATTGGCATTGGGTGGAGGGGTGTACATATTTGCGCTCACCTGTTCACCGGGACTGGTGCTCACCGGTCAGAAGCAACAAAAGCAATCGAAACATTTTTCTGAAACTCACTGAGTCAGGAAGGTCTGAATGCACTGACCATGCATTCCATGGAGAGGGAACTAGTCAGGAACATGTCTGATCTCAATGAGAAACTGATCATCTGTTGTAATGTTGTAGCCTGTGTGTGTATTTAATCTTCAAGGACACGACCAGGACACACATCTTGGACTTCATCCTTGTGGGCATCTAGAAAACCTGGTTGTTCCCACTAACTAGTGTCAATGTCTCCTAGAGCTGACATCCATTGGGTTTCTCCTCATCTTTCTGTCACCTGTTCCCTCATCGTTTCCCCTCACCAGTTCCCACACTCAGCATGCTAAACTGAATGGACAGGGAGAGTGTGAGGACTAAACGGCTGCATCATTTTATTTTGCTGTTTGATCAGTGAAGTGGTCACTAAGTTTCAGACTCCAACGCTCACAAGCATCGACTCAGGCCTGCACCGTTTTATTTGAATGGACATTCCTTTTATTTTTTGGTTTGGTGCAGAGTGAATATGTGTTTAAGTTATAAGATTTTATTTTCATATTTCAAAATAACTATAATTTTTCTGATACTTTGATTTATGACCAAATATCTGCTAAACAACATTCTGACTTTCTATCTGTTTAGTTTCTCATGCTACTTGTTCAGGTTCCTGATCATTTATTTCATTCCATCTGTATTTTTTTTCCATCTCTGACACAACAACAGACTCTGGTTCATGAAACAGTCAAAGCTACATATCAGTCAGATTTAGTTTTGGGTGGATTAGTTTGGATCATGAGGTTCTGGTAACAGTGCTGCAATGTGTAAATCTGGTTTGGTTCATTTTATTTTTCTGATCATATCAGGGTTCTTCTTGGTTTTACTGTGTTCCATAACATAATTCCTTTAAACTAGAGAACAGAAAGAACCCAAGAAAAATATGGGGATGTTTCTTTTACCCCACTTTGTGAATAGAAAATGTGTCAGTGACATAAATAGATTCCATGTTATTTGCTCAATTTAAATATATGACTTTAGAAAACTAAAAACTATCAAATGGGATTGAAGTGATTCTAGACTGTGAGTGTTCTGGAGGATATTTAATTCATGTTCAGGAACATTATTTAGACTTTATTCCATCTTGTCCACAAATAATTTAGTTACCACCCGTCCTCTTGACTGTGTGATGACATTCTGTGATTTAGTTAGCATGGATGCTAGAAAGAGGAACATGAACTATTGAATGAAGCTTTATTTCTGGGTCTTTTGGTTTTGGGAGGTGTGAGAGTATTTATACAATTGTAGGTTTAACCATTTGCAGTCTATGAAGGACAAACACAGCAGGGGCCTCTGGACTGGGTGTGGAAGGAGAGGATGAGGAAGAGGAGGAAGATGTGGTTGTTTTATTTGTGTCAGCAATCAGCATTGAGTTAGAGACTGTCCAAGAGTCTGGAATAACCAGGGTGGACAGAAGACAGCAGAGGACTGACGGTGAACGAGGCTGGGGACAGATCTGGATCAGAGGGACTCAGTGGACAGTAAGAAGACATCCTCAGGACAGATAGAGAGTTTGAGAAAGGTGATAGAAGATGAGAGTGAAAGTGATTTACTGAGTATGTGATGATTGTATTTGATGAAGATAAATGTGATGCTGATGGCTACAAAATAAATATGATGCATGGTGGAATGGAGATTTCTATTTCAGGGCCTGGAGCTACAGACTGATGAATGGAAGGAGAGAACAAATTCACTAGATCCCAAACTGATCAAGTATCTGTGGGATGATCCACAGAGGCCACTCCCCTCAAAGGCCCCCCACTAACAACATTCTGTTACCAGACACCACAGGACACCCTCAGAAGGCCCATGTCCATTCTCTGATGAGTCACCACAAGGGAGACCTGCACTATATTAGGAAGGTGGTCATAATGTTATGCCTGATCGGTATGGAGCTTCATCTTCATCTGGAACATTTGTCTGAAATCATTTATTCTATTGAACTTTGACTTTTAAAATCTCTTTGTGTTCTTTTGCTCTTTGATTGAATTCTTTTGATTGACTTTGTATTTCTGCTCTTTGTTCTTCTCTGTCTTGTTTTCATCTTTTTTCTAACTGTTGAAGTATCTGCTAACAACATCAATAAATCTGATGTCAAATAAATAGTGAGAGCAGGAAAGAAGAATCTCCCTCAGCTTAGTATGTTTGGGACTCTGTCTGAGATGGAGGTGAAATATGTGAACCTGGGCTGTGGTTTACTGCTCTCTTCCTGTCACAAACACTGTTTGACATCTGTTCATCTGTTGGTTTTTGTTCAGGCTGCTCGCATCATTTCTCACTGTGGGTACCAGACTTATAACAGGAGCAGTAGTAGGTGGCTGAATGATCGACTTTAACTTTCTTTATCTCCAACTCACAAACGTTCTGATTGTAGGTAATTGAGAAATCATCTTTCTGAGGATGATTGAAATCTGAACGTATTTCACCATCACTTTTATCAATACGAAAAACCAGACTAAATGTTTCTGTTTCTTTCTTCTGGTACCAGTATATCCAATTACCACTACACTGTTCAGTTCCACATCTGAAGGAGACTGTTTGACCAACTCTCCTGGTCAATGTTAAGTGGTCCTGGGTCAGCTCTGCTGCCATGGCAACCAGCGCTGTAGAGACACAGACAGATAGATGAAGGTTAGTGAGACAGTGTTTGTTAAAGGTGGAGTTTGTTGGAAACACTCACCTGAACACAGACAGCACAGAGCAGCAGCTGGGAGGAAAAGCATTTTGTGCAGTGGTGTATCCTCTGGTGAACCTGGGGAGAAGTGGAGCTCTGATGCAGCTGAGGCCCAACAAGGACGAGCTGTGAGATCAGACGAGGCCACGTGGTTTCTAGCAGGTCCTCAAAGCTCCCATCAGCCCCTGCAGCCCACAGATGAGACTGCTGCTGCTGATTGACAGCTCAGATGAAGCTGCTGTGTGCTTTCATGGTCTTGATTTCAATCTGACAGCAGATGAAAAAAATCTGGGTCACATGATGCAGAAAGACTAAAAAACATTCATGTTCCCACAAACACATTCAGGTTGGTGGTGAATTTAGTAACACAGACTGTTGATTGTGTTACACTGACAAGTGTCATGAAGAGAAAAGACTCAAATGAAAAACAAGAACCTTAAATTATTATTGATCACTTAGAGAGAACTGAGAGTTCTTTGGTTTTGATTCACTGAGGCAACAGTTTTTTATCTTATTCTAAAAATTCAAAGCTGAACTTGAACTGCTGAAGTGTTGTTGTAGATAAACTTTTGTACTGATGGTGGCGCGAGAGGAAAGGTCAGGAGGTCACCATTGTTATGACTGTGAGTCATGTATGTGTGAGTGTCTGTCTGCTACTGTGCTCCCTCACATCATTTCATCAGTTTTAACTTCTGTCTCCAAGAAGTTTCAACCCCATTCACACCTTGAGACTGGAGCCTCTGACTGATAATGGTCGTTAAAGCTCCATTCATAGGGACAGAGGACAGGGACAAACAGTCCCCCCTCAACGACAGGTAAGTATCTAGGCGTTAATGGAATTAGCTGCACCAGTTTCTGATCATTACAGAAAGAAGTCAAGCTAGTTTCTGATGGGTTATACCCACAGAGTTTCCTATTTAAACCTCAGCTTCCCACCAGTCCCTTAGAACTGAAGAAGCTACTCAGATGAGTGGTGAAACGTCGTCTCAACAAACTCTACAAGTCCAGTTGCCTTTTTTAACGCTTTTTGGATATACCATGACCTGGATGACTGAGAACCTTCACAGACGTCCTGTGGTTATTCACGGTTCCCAGAGGATGAACCCTAACATTTATGGTGTCATGACCGGCCTAGGAGAAACCAGTACACAACACAAAAAGCTGACTCTCCCCTTTTCCCTGCTCCCAAAGTGAACCAGCACTCCACCAACTTGCAGTCCAAAAACCAATCTTTATTTGCATCGTTATACATCTTCAGGGTGAGCATAGCCAAAACAACAAACAAACCAAGTGACCAACATAATTACTAACTCAACTACCAAACAAATATGAAATAAAATACAGGCGTCCTTCCCTGACTCCCTAACTAGTGATGGGACGTCCTGTGCCGAGGCTTCGGAGCGTGTGCAGAGAAATCACTCCATGAGTCTTCATCATGACCCACCAGTATTTATGTTACAGCGCTAACATCAACTCTTTTCATTTCCTCCTGGTATCATGGTTTAGTAGTGTTATAGGATCTTTAGTACTGAATGCAACACTGTCAAACCAAACCCCTGTCCACTCAGTCTCAGCTCTCCCAAAGAGCAGAGACAACCAAACCAGTGACAGTGTTTCTGTAACCAATGAAGCAATAAAGTGGTTCATAATATATAAAGAAAAGTAGATAAAGAAATCACGTGACCAGACCACGCATCAGCACAGAGGTTTGAAACAACTGCTTCATGAGCATGACATTAATAGACCTCTATTACCATTACCCACATATTAATCAAAAACAGATTAGATAAATGAATGAATGAAGCACAGAAAATGAAATGAAGGTGTTTTTATTTCTGTTCTGGTCTGGGATTATTTCCATGTTGACACCGTGGCAAGACAGTCAAGAGGCCATCACACATGGTTGAAATGACAATAAAGGTTGTGAGGAGACTTTATTCCAGCAGCAGCTCAGAGCAGAGGAGCTTCATCTTCATCTGGAACATTTATCTGAAATCATTTATTCTATTGAACTTTGACTTTTAAAATCTCTTTGTGTTCTGTTGCTCTTTGATTGAATTCTTTTGATTGACTTTGTATTTCTGCTCTTTGTTCTTCTCTGTCTTGTTTTCATCTTTTTTTCTAACTGTTGAAATATCTGCTAACAACATCAATAAATCTGATGTCAAATAAATAGTGAGAGCAGGAAAGAAGAATCTCCCTCAGCTCAGTATGTTTGGGACTCTGTCTGAGATGGAGGTGAAATATGTGAACCTGGGCTGTGGTTTACTGCTCTCTTCCTGTCACAAACACTGTTTGACATCTGTTCATCTGTTGGTTTTTGTTCAGGCTGCTCGCATCATTTCTCACTGTGGGTACCAGACTTATAACAGGAGCAGTAGTAGGTGGCTGAATGATCGACTTTAATGTTGTTAATGTTCAACTCACAACTGTTCTGGTTTCTCACAGCTGAGAAATCTTTTTTTTGAGGATGATTGTAAGTTTCTGTATCTGTGGTACCACCACTATTAATATCAAGAATCACTCTGAATGTTTCTGTTTCTTTCTTCTGGTACCAGACTATATAATTACTACCACACTGGTCAGTTCGTTCACATCTGAAGGAGACTGTTTGACCAACTCTCCTGGTCAATGTTAACTGCTCCTGGGTCAGCTCTGCTGCCATGGCAACCAGCGCTGTAGAGACACAGACAGATAGATGAAGGTTAGTGAGACAGTGTTTGTTAAAAGTGGAGTTTGTTGGAAACACTCACCTGAACACAGACAGCACAGAGCAGCAGCTGGGAGGAAAAGCATTTTGTGCAGTGGTGTATCCTCTGGTGAACCTGGGGAGAAGTGGAGCTCTGATGCAGCTGAGGCCCAACAAGGACGAGCTGTGAGATCAGACGAGGCCACGTGGTTTCTAGCAGGTCCTCAAAGCTCCCATCAGCCCCTGCAGCCCACAGATGAGACTGCTGCTGCTGATTGACAGCTCAGATGAAGCTGCTGTGTGCTTTCATGGTCTTGATTTCAATCTGACAGCAGATGAAAAAAATCTGGGTCACATGATGCAGAAAGACTAAAAAACATTCATGTTCCCACAAACACATTCAGGTTGGTGGTGAATTTAGTAACACAGACTGTTATCTGTTGTTGAAGAGCTGAGATGAAAATACAAAACTACAAATCCACACAGCTCCTCAACTCTGATTGAACTCTAACTATTTGACATTTAAAGAGATGAAAGCATTAAAAATCCTTGACAGAGCAGCTTTACTGTGTAATATGTAATATTACTGTGCAGCTTTAATATCTCTCAGGACATACAGGAGGAATTTGACAAGTGAAAGCAGAAGATCAAATGTTTGACTTCAACTCCTAAAAGTAGAATCAAAGCTCAGTGACTCTGAGAGATTTTGCTCAGTTAGAAGAGATTTCCTGCTCTGACATGTTTGATAAATCCATTTATGTCATTATTTTTATTTCAGGTCTAAATTTGACATGAATTATGTTTGTATCAATATTTTCTTGTTAAACTGGACGTTTGACTGTGACAGCTGCTTCTGCTGCTACTAATGCCCTCCAATGTGTTTTTAGTTTTTATTTCAATAACATGTCTGTCTATAAACTTCCATAAACAACATGTATTACTTTGATTATTTTAACTGAAATAAATCCCTGGAGGTTGACGGAAGGTGTTTGAAATACGGCCGTTTAGTGCCATCTCGTGGTCACAGTGTGGAACTGCAGTACTGCATTTTAAATGAAACGAGCGGTGTTTATGTGATTATAATAACTTAATAACTGTCCATATCAAGGGCAATAACTCGTTATTTTCATTAATAAAAATAAAATAATCCTAAAATAAAAATGAGTTAATCCTTTAATTTATCTCACGCTAGAATAAAACTGCAACACTTAGTGCAGTTTTAAAGACAGTTTACTTCATGTTGAGTTGACGTTTGACAGGAAGACATTTTAAACATTTACTACCCTCTACTGGTCACAGCGAGGAACTGCAACACATACCAGTCGTCAAGTTAGAGGTGACAGCATAAAATCAACTTCCGGTAGATACTTTCAAAATAAAGCCAAACCAAACAGACAATACATACCATACAGACTGATATTGATCCGTTTTTCTTTTTCTGGTTGGCAGCAATGCATTTCCATACATTAAAAATCTAAATTTGAATAACCAGAGTGTAAAGTGCCACGTGTGTTGAGTGTTTATTTTTTTTTAGTGTTCAAGTTAAATATCTAAAACCCACAGTGTTAATTATACGCTGACCTCATTCCTGGGGGCGCTGATGTAGAAACGATCATGGCTTCAACTTCCGGCGACACACCGGAAGTAGCAGTGAGCCATTGGTTTTCGTTTCCATAGTGGTTTATTTGGAAATTTACTGGGCCCGTATTCCTAAAGATTCTTAGCGCTAAGAGTTGCTCCTAGTGGCCAAATTCTAAGAAAATTTTTAGAATCATGACGTTTCCCTCCTAAACTTAGGAGTAGCTCCTAGTAAAGATAAAAGCTATTCCTAAAGAATCTTAGCTCTTAAGAGTGCTCCTTAGGTGAGATCTGCTAAGAGCAGGGAGGAGGACTTTTAGGAGGCTTAAGAATTTCTTAAGCAGAGGAGAAAATGGCTGAAAGAAGAGACAGGAGAGATATTCTCCAAACACTGAATGCCAATCAAGCTTGTTACAATCGCAATACAGTGGTCCCTCGTTTATCGCGGGAGTTACGTTCTAAAAATAACCCGCAATTGAGAGTGAGGAGTCACGTGCCGATTTGGGTTGATTTGGGCGGGGTCTGAGCCGGTCGGCCATGATGGTAGGAGACGCTATCGGTTGCCAGGGGCAACGCCTTCAGAACTTAACGGAGGCGCGCCGCGCGACTAAACATTCAGAGCTCTTAAATTTTTGCGCGTTTATTATTTCGGCCGGACAGAGCTACGAATCCAAGAAAAGTAAGAAAGTAAAGCGATGGAGAAAGTTAAGGCGAAAGAAAATGGACCTTACAGGGACAAGCTTAAACCTACCGCAAAACAGCGGTATTTCTCTCCCTGATGCTGTGTCCATTTCGGTAACCTAAAAAACTGTATTCATTGTTCCTATGTTTTCCATATGTATCGTGTGAGGTACTGGAGCAGTTTTTAACGCAGCAGTGAGTTCCAGGCATGGTAAAACAGTGCGGAATTGCGAGAACCTCCTCTACTACTGAGTTAACAACACGTAAACAATCATGTTTTGCCGCTGGTGTCCTGCCAACATGGCGGAGAGGGGGAGGATCCCGCGATATCGAGGGAGGGGCTCTGTACCATGACGACAACTCCTCACTCTCAATAGGGGAAATCCGCGAAGTAGTCAGCTTTATTTTTTACAATGATTATAAATGTTTTAAGGTTGCAAAACCCCTCACTACACACTTTATACACTTTTCTCAATAACTTGCAAACATACCGCACTTCAGTCACACTGCCAGCGATCAAAGATACTGTATGTAAATTTGCAACAATTCTGTAGACACCGTACGGAGGAGATTGATTGACAATGCTCTACAGTCCCTTAGCCAATCAGGACGCAAAAGACGACACGCAGCCTCTCCCTTAGCCAATCAGGACGCAGAAGACGACACGCAGCCTCTCCCTTAGCCAATCAGGAAGCAGAAAACAATGCGCCGAAAAAAAAAAAAAAAAAGCATGCAAAATTGCACTAAAAAAATCCGCGAGGCCGCGAAAGGTGAACCGCGTTATAGCGAGGGACTACTGTATCACCGGAAATGAAAGTCATCACAACACTGAGGTATTTAGCAACAGGAAAAATGCCACAATGCAACAATGTGATGACTTGGGGCCAAATCTACGTCTCTAAACACTTTTATTCTCATTGACCAGTTGATCCAGACGCAAACACTGTTCCTCTTCAGTTGGGTTTCCTACTTCATTTCTTCTCCACTGCTGTTCGGTTTTTGGAAGATTTGAACACCAACCAACACTGCTTCTTCTAGGCCGGTTAGCTAAGGTGACCAGATTTCTGAAATGAAATCTGGGGACATTTCAAACTCAGAGATAAAAAAAGAATTATACATTATCGGGATGAAATGTAGAAACTGGGACAGTTACCGTTTCATTTATTATTATTATTATTATTTATTTTTTATTTTGTTTACGTATTATTCATATTTAAACAATAAAGTGTAACAGCAGGAATGTGGCTCTCAACATTGTTGTTAGCATGTCCTAAAAGTAATAAAAGGAATAAAGTAATAATTGTAGTAGCCTATAGTAATAATAGCAGGGGTCGCGTTAACTGAATATTTTCCGTCACTGACCTTTTTTTTTTTTTTTTTTTAAATTGTGACGGAAAAATCTGACGGCTATCTGTCATTTTGACACATTGCAATTCACATCCCTGACCACTTGATGGCGAGTGACATTATTAATTGGCTCTTGTCTCTCGTCGCAGTTTGCGTTCCAAACATGATTACACTGATGCACACATCAGAGCTCGGCTAACCATAGACATATATCCAATATATATGTATATTTGTCTACGTCTATGCGGCTGACGGCTACCAAAATGGAGGAATCGGATGAAAACCATTGACTGCGGATTTTTTTAGTGCAATTTTGCATGCTTTTTTTTTTTTTCTTTTTTTACAGCGCATTGTTTTCTGCGTCCTGATTGGCTATGGGAGAGGCTGCGTGTCGTCTTCTGCGTCCTGATTGGCTAAGGGACTGTAGACCATTGTCAATCAATCTCCTCATACGGTGTCTCTTGTACAGTACATAATGCGTTCAGCTTGCCAAATTTACATACAGTATCTTTGATCGCTGGCAGTGTAACTGAAGTGCGGTATGTTTGCAAGTTATTGAGAAAAGTGTATAAAGTGTGTAGTGAGGGGTTTTCCAACCTTAAAACATTTATAATCATTGTAAAAAATAAAGCTGACTACTTCGCGGATTTCGACTATCGCGGGTTATTTTTAGAACGTAACTCCCGCGATAAACGAGGGACCACTGTATAGTAAAGCACGTTGCTAGGACTGATGGAAAGCAAATTTAATTTTAAAATACTACCTGATTGAAGCCTTGACAGACAACGAAAAAGTCTAGCGCAACCTCTGAGTAACGGTAAACGGGCTGAACCACCTGGAACTGAGCGCGACCGGCTACCGTAATAACCGTTGTTCTCGTATGCGTGCACCATGCATGCTCGTGCTTTCTACCTGGCTACCGTAATAACTGCTGTTCTAGTCTACATGCAATTTTTTTTTTTTTTTTTTTTCATTCATAAAAAGCTAAATCGGGGACATTTTCGGGGACGGCTTTAGCCAGGGACAGGTCATCCAAAACGGGGACTGTCCCCGGAAATCGGGGACGTCTGGTCACCCTACGGTTAGCAATCACAGAAATTGATGAAAGCTGAGCCATTTTACTCTTGTTAATACCAAATAGGTGAAGTGCAAAATGTTACCAGTGTGGTAAATGAATGAAAGCAAATAAATAGAACTATCAGCATGTGAATACTGTGGTAGTGGCCTGAGTTTAATCACACATTTTATAGGATATTTTTTAAAGTATAGCTTACTATTTATTTATTTTTATGTAAAGTATTATTTATAATTATACAGTCTTCATAGAGATTAGATTCTGTTATTAAGTCTATTAATTTGACGTCCATTTTAGGCCAATTATCACCAAAAGTGTATTTTTATCTAGCTTCTAGGATCAACCAATCACACCTCTTGAAATGATGACTCATACCTAGCAACGGGGTCAACCACACCTCCTCACTAAGATAAGAGTTTCTGTCCATTCCTTGTTAAGAGTTCTCTAAGAATTTTCTGGAATCACTGCTAAGCTAAGACTCCTAGCTAGGAATTTTTAGGCTAAGATAGGAGCTCTCTTAGAGGATTCTTAGAATCTTTAGGAATACGGGCCCAGGTCTTTACTGTTCTACTAAACGATTATCAGCTCCCACAGCATTTAAAAATGTTCTTGCGCAGCTCGGGAACATGTTGCGCTGTTCTCGGTTGTACTAATAACCAGGCGAAGCTGAATCTGTGGCTACAAGAGCAGTGTTTTGAACATGCACCCCGGACGAATGTTGTTGTGAGAGTCGGTACAGTTTCCATCGCCTACCGAGGGATGAGGAACTCAGAAGGATGTGGCTGAAACAACTCAACTTGGGAAAAAATAATAATATATACAGTAGTAGTCAAAGGTTTGGACACACCCTCTAATTTAATGTTTTTTTTTTATTTTCATGACAATTTACTTTGTAGATTCTCACTGAAGACGTCAAAACTATGAATGAACACATATGGAATTATGTAATAAACAAAAAAGTGTAAATAACTCTAAATATGATTCATATTTTAGAGTCCTCCAAATAGCCACCCTTTGCTTTGATTAATGCTTTACACACTCTTGACATTCTCTTGATGAGCTTCATGAGGTCGTCACCTGAAATGGTTTTCCAACAAGGAACTCTTGAAGGAGTTCCCAGAGATGCTGAGCACTTGTTGGCCCCTTTGCCTTCACTCTGCGCTCCATCTCATCCCAAACCATCTCCATTGGGTTTAGGTCAGGTGACTGTGGAGGCCAGGCCATCTGGTGCACTCTCCTTCTTGGTCAAATAGCCCTTACACAGCCCGGAGGTGTGTTTGGGCTCATTGTCCTGTGTCCTGGTTCAGTGTGCCTTCAGTTTTGAATAGATCCCCAACAGTGTCACCAGCAAAGTCCCCCCCCACCATCACACCTCCTCCTCCATGCTTCACGGTTGGAGCCATGCATGTAGAGACCATCCCTTCACCTTTTCCGCGTCGCACAAAGACACGTTGGTTGGAACCAAAGATCTCAAATTTGGACTCATCAGATCAAAGCCCAGATTTCCACTGGTCTGATGTCCGTTCCTTGTGTTTCTTGACCCAAACAAATCTCTTGTGCTTGTTGCTTTTCCTTAGTGGTGGTTTTCTAGAAGCTATTTGACCATAAAGGCCTGATTGGTGCAGTCTCCTCTGAACAGTTGATGTAGAGATGTGTCTGCTACTAGAACTCTGTGTGCCATTGATCTGGGCTCTAATCTGAGGAGCTGTTAACTTGTGATTTCTGAGGCTGGTGACTCAGATGAACTTCTCCTCAGCAGCAGAGGTGACTCTTGGTCTTCCTTTCCTGGGGCCGTCCTCATGTCAGCCAGTTTCGTCGTAGCTCTTGATGGTTTTTGCAACTGCACTTGGGGACACAGTCAAAGTTTTTGCAATTTTCCAGACTGACTGACCTTCAGTTCTTAAAGTAATGATGGACTGTCGTTTCTTTTTACTTAGCTGATTGGTTCTTGCCATAATAGGAATTGTAACAGTTGTCAAATAGGGCTGTCAGCTGTGTACCAACCTGACTTCTGTACAACACAACTGATGGTCCCAACCCCATTAAAGAGGCAAGAAATTCCACAAGTGAACCCTGACAAGGCACAGCAGTGAAGTGAAAACCATTTCAGGTGACGACATCATGAAGCTCATTGAGAGAAGTCCAAGGGTTTGCAGCGCTGTCAACAAAGCAGAGGGTGGCTACTCTGAGGACTCTAGACTATGAATCATGTTTAGAGTTATTTCACACTTTTTATATTTACTACATAACTCCATATGTGTTCATTCATAGTTTTGATGCCTTCAGTGAGAATCTACAAGGTAAACAATCATGAAAATAAAGACAAACCATTAAACGAGAGGGTGTGTCTGAACTTTTGACTGGTACTGTAATATTTAGTTCAATAATAGAATAATTCCACTTTCTCTGTGCATCAGTGCATGATGTCCCTGTCTTTCCCTGTCTCACAGCATTCTCAACCTGAACTGAAAATAAATTAAAGATTCATTCGTTCATTCATATCTATTTATTCCATTCATAGATTAAACACATTACATGATTATATACGTAACACCATCAATGAAAAGGAGCAGGAAGAAGAAAACTTATGATACCTGCCCCTTTCTAGCTTTAATTACATTTAATTGACTACAAAAATAATGGTTTGTTGCAGCCCTCCATTAAAAGCAATGAAAATGATCATTAAAACTAGCAGAACAATCAACATATACCTTCCAGAGGATGGCAGCAGCGTGGCTGCAAGCTCTGCCGATGATGACACTAATACCAAGGCTCGGTGATGAGGGACTTTAAGACTTTGTCTGGGCTCTACGTCTGCTTTAAGCTAAATAAGATTGTGTCCCACGATCTCTTTTAACCAAACGCGTCCAACCTTATTACTGTGCAGGTACTGATGCGCCTCAGAGCTTTTTAGATGATGCCTCCCCGTCCGAAGCGGCAGAGTTAAAGTAGCTAACTATGCCACTGTATGTTATTTTAGGCCACTTCTTCATGTCATCCTCCCACCCCTCTATATTATTAGGCAGCGGGATTGTAATGTCGTCTTGTTTGAGCTGTGACAGCTGGTGTTCCCACATCGTTTACGTGTCGAAGTAGTCAGAGAAAGTGGATTCGCGCTGACAGCTAGCATGTAAAAACGCCACTTCCGGTTCGTACCGGAAGTCTCACCCATAATTCACGCAAGGGCTCATGGGAGCTAGGAATAAGGCGGATACGCTCTGCTGAAGGCTTCGGTTTCTTTTGTTAGCCTGGCAGTAGAGAGGGTTCAGAGGAGCTGTCCAGTGCTGAAGTTACCTCTCCTTGTGTTAGCCTGGCAGTAGAGAGGGTTCAGAGGAGCTGTCCAGTGCTGAAGTTACCTCTCCTTGTGTTAGCCTGGCAGTAGAGAGGGTTCAGAGGAGCTGTCCAGTGCTGAAGTTACCTCTCCTTGTGTTAGCCCATAGAAATAAACACTAGAAGTCGCGTTGACTACCACGGTCTATTGGAACGAATGCGTCAACAGAACCGCCATCTTGGTACAGGGGAATGCAGCTTCTATATGACGAACGTCAATCGGGGACAAGGCATACATACATAATTAAAATACCTTAAATCGGCGAGTTTATTTTCTTGTTTCGTTACGAATGTCAGAATAAAATAAAATAATAGGTTTTTGTTAACATAACCTGTTTTACGTTCAAAATCTAATGGACATAATTCAATTTTTCCACTCAAATAAACACAAACTCCGATTGTGCGGAACAATGTAAATACATACAATACAGAATAACACAATGCGTTACCATTCAAAGTCCTAGTCAGACCTTAAAAAAAATTTACAAAACGACCTATTCCATTAATTTAATTTAACGCAAGTGCTCTACAGACTGGAAATTGCTATTTTCAATTTTAATTCACAAACGAAATATGTTTGGTTTTCTTCAGTTACAATTAATAAT
This sequence comes from Chelon labrosus, assembly GCF_963514085.1. Lineage (NCBI taxonomy): Eukaryota > Metazoa > Chordata > Actinopteri > Mugiliformes > Mugilidae > Chelon > Chelon labrosus. The sequence continues at coordinate 27,511,287 of NC_140342.1, read as the reverse complement.
GCACATTTATATTAGTATGTGTGTGGTTTAAAAACTGAAATTTTTGACAGCAAGGTTTTCTGTTATTATTGTATGTATAATATATTGTATTTTATTGCGAATAAAATTACTCATATTTGCCTCCAAGAAGCTGTAGAGTCATTTCGGGACGTACGTTGTAGCACATTTCCGCTTCCCCAGAAAATCTCCCTCTTTTTCATAGTTCAATGTTGGCAAGTATGGTGAGGCTGCTTGCACAAGTTTGTAAAAATCACACAATGTAGTAGTAGCATATAGCTAAATACCGGCCTGGTGCCGTAGTATCAGTATGACTGAAAGTTGTTATAGTTTATAGCCATATGCAGCACAAAAGTCCGGCATCTTCCCTCGCTTTCACACTGTGAAAATGCGTAGTCAAACGACTGAACCCCTGTACCAAGATGGCGGCCGTATCGACGCATTCCAAGAGGCTCAACGCGACTTCTAGTGTTTATTTCTATGGTGTTAGCCTGGCAGTAGAGAGGGTTCAGAGGAGCTGTCCAGTGCTGAAGTTACCTCTCCTTGTGTTAGCCTGGCAGTAGAGAGGGTTCAGAGGAGCTGTCCAGTGCTGAAGTGAGGGACTGTGGTTTGTCAGTGGCCTTGACCCAAGGAAAGTTGTCAAACTCTGACATTTTGAACAATCTCTCAGGTTGCTTGGCTCATCTTTCTTATGTATAGTGTTCTGATCTGGTAGAGTTCATTGAGTCTAGTAAATCCTTGTTTGCTGATACTCCTTCCCAGACTCATTTGCTAACACACGATATAAACGTGGGTGACTCCTGAGAAGGACGAGAAGTTCAGATCAGTCCCAGCAGCAAAGGACCATGTGAAGACACTGGAGGAAACAGGTACAAAAATATCTGTATCCACAGTAAAACAAGTCCAACATCCACATGACCAGAAAGAAGACACTGCTACACAACACACAGAAAAATGTCACTGATAGATTTTTACAGAGCAGATAGATAGATAGATAGATAGATAGATAGATAGATAGATACTTTATTAATCCCGAGGGAAATTCGAGCATCCAGTAGCAGTAAACATACATTGAACATAAAATCCAAAAGCTATATAAAAAATAGAAAGTGACTAGAAATAAAATGTTTATACAACTATAAACTATAGAAATAAAAATATAAAGTGACCAGTAGAAGTAGAAGTTTTTTTTTATATAAATATGAGAGCTACAAATGGGAAAAAAATGAATGAAAATCACAGTCACCAGATGTAGCAGAGGTAGACAGACATGGCAATGACAGAGTGTCCAGTAAGTAGTGCAAAAGATTTGTCCATTGTCTATTGTGTCTCCTGCCATCACTGAGAGCTGTTGTACAGTCTGATGGCCAGGGGGACGAAAGAGTTCTTTAGTCTGTTGGTGGAGCAGGACTGAGACAGCAGCCTGCCACTGAACACACTCCTCTGCCTGATGAAGGTGTTGTGCAGAGGGTGGTTGGCGTTGTCCAGTATGGACAGCAGTTTGTCCAGGGTCCTTCTCTCTGCCACTGTCACCAGAGAGTCCAGCTCTGTGCCCACCACTGAGCCAGCCCTCCTCACCAGTCTGTCCAGTCGAGCAGCGTCCCTCTTCTTGCTGCTTCCTCCCCAGCAAACCACAGCATAGAAGAGGACGCTGGCCACCACAGACTGGTAGAACATCTGCAGTAGTTTTTTGCAGACGTTGAAGGACCCCAGCCTTCTCAGGAAGTACAGACGGCTCTGTCCTTTCCTGTGGAGTGTGTCCATGTTTGTTGTCCAGTCCAGCCTGTCGTCCAGCTGCAGCCCCAGATATTTGTAAGTCCGGACCACCTCCACATCAACCCCGTTGATGGACACAGGTTGGAGATGTGATTTCTTCCTTCTGAAGTCCACCACCATCTCCTTGGTCTTGGAGGTGTTCAGCTGCAGATGGTTGGACCTGCACCACCTCATGAAGTCCGCGACCAGGCTCCTGTACTCCTCCTCCTGTCCATCCTTGATACAGCCAACTATCACAGTGTCATCTGAGTATTTCTGCATGTGGCAGAGCTCAGAGTTGTACTGGAAGTCAGATGTGTACAAGGTGAAGAGGACGGGAGAGAGCACAGTCCCCTGTGGTGCTCCGGTGCTGCTGAACACAGTGTCCGACGTGCAGTCCTTCAGTCTGACGTACTGTGGTCTCTCTGTGAGGTAGTCTGTAATCCATCTCACCAGGTGTGAGTCCACCCTCATCTCTGTCAGCTTGTCTCTCAGCAGGAAGGGCCGGATGGTGTTGAAGGCGCTGGAAAAATCTAAGAACCTGATTCTCACAGCACCGCTCTCCTTATCAGTGTTTCATATGTACAGGACACCAAGGTTTTGTAGCAGAAATATAAAGTGTGTTATTCCTGTTAGCATCATCATCCACTCCAACAGCTCCATCTCCAAACACAGAACACTGACAGTCCTGTTTGTTCCCGCTCTAACACTGAATGTAGGATTCAGACTGGCTGGAGTGAAGCAGTGTGCTGTTTGAACAAGCAGAGGGCGGCAGAGGGACTGTTTGATTCTCTCCAGTAGAACATGGAGACAGAAGATTGGATTGAAGGAAACATTCATGTGATTGACATGACAGTGTTGACAGCAGCCAGAAGTGCAAAGATTAAAAGGAAAGAAAGTGTCCAAGTACAGTAAGTGATACTGATCATATCTGCTGAATATCATGAAAGTAGAGATAGAGAGAGATCCAGTCTGAAAAGAAGGAGGAATGAAATGATTCATGGAGGAGGAGATTTTCATTTTCTTTCTTCTTTTCATTGATCAAACTCATCATTGGAGTTTTTCTTTGAATGTTAAAGCTGCAGATGTGAACAGCTCCAGTGGTAATGAACAAGCAGCTGACACCATAATGACTCTGTTTGTCCAGAACTTGGTGGATGTTCTGCATCCAGAGCTCAGAGCTGTTTTTCTCAACCATTGTGTGTCATTTGTGTCTGGATGCCTTTGTACTTCCAGTGACTCACCACAGGATGTTAAAGTCGATCATTCAGCCACCTACTATTGCTCCTGCTCTGACATGTTTGATCAATCCAGACCTGATCAGCTCTGATCATTTTGTTGCTGCCTGAGGCTGAAATGGAGAAGCAAAGAGAAGCAGCGTCATCCTGTGGTGAGTCACTGGAAGTACAAAGGCATCCAGACGGCTCGCTGGAGGTGAATTTCTCTTCAGCTGGAAAGTGGAGGAGAGCAGGAGGCTGCATGTGGAAGAGACAATAAGCTGCAGCCCACTCTGTGTATCACAGCTTGATTTTTTCTCTTTCCTCTTCCATCAATCATCTCACCACCCCTCCCATTTATGTGCTGACACTTCAGATGGAGCTGATCGCTAGACTGGGAACTACTGGACTTAACTATCAAACTGTAGATAAAGATGTTGAAAGTGGCTCCATCAGTAAAATGCTGCTGAAGCTTTGGTTGATCAGGATCAAAAACAGACATAAAAAGCTCCTAAAAATTAAGCTTCAAATGAAAGATTAAATTATTTTGAGCATTTCCAAAGGTATTTCTCTTCCATATGTTATGTTCCAGGTGGAGGTATTTCAGGGCAGCAGTTAACGACTGAATCAGCAGAAAATAAACTGGTTTAAACTGGTTTCAGGATTAAATTTGGATTTACTACAGTAGACGCAGAAGTGGTCGACATAAACTTTAAACATGAAACAAAAACAGTGTCAGAGTGAATACATTTAGTCATCAATTAAAATAAAAAATAATATATACTTTAAGATAAATCATTTAGTTGATTTTTGTTTTGTCTTCATGGACTTTAGAGTTAATATTCCTGCAGGTAATTGATGATATGATCCGAAGTGAGATTTAAAAATGTAGCGGAACAAAATGTTAACTGTCCTCCTCTGTCGGAACTTTATAGTGTTACACCAGGCGGAAGTGGTTTGTTTTTTAAACTCCGTTAGTAGTGTTGTTGTGTTTCTGTGTTTGTGGACTGAGCTGGAAGACGGTTGTGTCGTGTCGTCGTGTCCCAGATAAATATTAGAGCTGTTGAAGTAACAATGTCTTCAGCTGAGAGTTTGAGAGAGTTGATCATCGAGCGACTAACTGCTGCTGCTGAAGAAATATTCAGACTCTTTGAAAGAACTGTCGTCCAGTACGAGGAAGAGCTCGATCGTCAGCGCAGACTGCTGGATATCACCTGGAAACCCGAGATAAAGTTCCACAGAATAGGTGAGTAGAACTAGAATGGTCTAAATCAGGGGTCTGCAACCCGTGGCTCCGGAGCCGCATGTGGCTCTTTCATCCCTCTGCTGCGGCTCCCTGTGGCTTTTGAAAATAAATAATGATGTTAATTAAAATGTTTTTTTTTTTTTTTAGTTTTTAAAATGTAATTCTACATTTAACGATTATGGAGATAAAACGTATTTATTTATTTTTGGATTATGCGTCGCAACCGGCAATGTGCGACAACCGCCGGCACGCGATTCCTTGAACTTTTCGACCCGTGGGATGCTATCCCCGACTTTAATGTTATCATGTAGAAGTAGGCTCTTGGAGTCCTGTCGATCGGATCCACATACGTATGTGAGCAGCTCTTCTCTAACATGAACTGCATTAAAAACAAACATCGCTCACACCTGACAGATGACGGTTTACAGTCCTGTGTGAAGATGAGGGTGACGTCATAGAGCCCGCTGTGCAGGTGCTGAGTAGCGATGGAAAAAGATTCGGGATCCGGCTCATTTAACTGGCCATCTTGAATCGAGAGTCTATTTAACCGGCTCATTTGAGTCCTACTACATTTGATTGATATATAATCAATAACGGCACCATTCAAACATCTTGCATGTCACTCGGCAGAGAAACAAACCGTACTTGACCAAGCAGCGCAAATTAAGGTACTCAGCCACTCATTCATTTATGCACAATATGCAGAGAAACGAAACTTAACCGACCCATAACCGCTGCTCGTGGATTCCTGCTTAACCGTAGGTCCTCATTCAATTTTATTGCACAGCCCAATTTTGAGCTTTGGGTTTATGTAAGCGCTATTTGATATGATTTTCAGTGGCCACGTTTACATGATCACTCTGATAAATGACAATAATTTTGGGTGAAGTGACTCTTACAACCTGGCTCATATCAGTAATGATCCGAATCCCTCAAAAGATCCGGGTTTTACACTAGCGCTGAGGTTCAGGAGCAGAAATCAGATTAACCAAGTATGATATGGAGCTTCAGCTTTTTAAAAAAAATAAAAATAAAAATAAAATGAATGATAATAATAGTACATACAATACTCAAATAGACATTGAGTATTGTATGTGAAAGTAAGTTCATTGACTTCATAAATTCAACACACCATAGTTTGTTCATACATGGCGTATAGGCAAAAAACGTTATATGCAGTGTTATCTTTATTTTAAATGTCAAAGGGTTTTGCAGCCCCCTTAGTTTTCTTTTCTGTGGGAAATGGGTCCAAATGGCTCTTTGAGTAGTTAAGCTTGCTGACCCCTGGTCTAAATGAACTAACTAATGAATGGAAACACACAGTATGGAGAAGACACAGAGGAAAGACACTCAGCTACAAGACTGATAACATGCTAAGAGGCTAACTAGCACAGCTAACGCTACATGGATTTAAACTAGAACATATTTGCTCAGATGTGTTTTCCTGTCATCACATTAGTAACCTTTATGTTGTGTCTCTTTGTCCCTCCAGACCTCCCACAGCAATATGTCTGTACGGAGGAGGAGGTTCTCACTGACCATCAGCTCTGGAACCAGGAGAGGAACTCCAGTCCGGACCAGGAGGAACCAGAACCTCCACAGATGAAGGAGGAACAGGAGGAACCAGAACCTCCACAGATGAAAGAGGAACAGGAGGAACCAGAACCTCCACAGATGAAAGAGGAACAGGAGGAACCAGAATCTCCACAGATGAAAGAAGAACAGGAGGAACCAGAACCTCCACAGATTAAAGAAGAACAGGAGGAACTAGAAACTCCACAGTTGAAAGAGGAACAGGAGGAACTCTGCAGCAGTCAGCAGGGAGAACATCTTGTTCTGAAGCAGGAGACTGATTCCTTGATGGAGACTCCTACTGATGAGGAAAGTGAGCACAGTGAACCAGAACCAAACAGTGACCAGCTCCTCTCTAACAACCCTCCTGTAGCTGAGAGCCCAGATCAGGAAGGAAGCAAACATGTAGACTCAGGATCAACTAGAAATGCAGAGCTGAATCCAAAGAAGAGACGTCACAGAGACACAAGACACAGTAACAATGTAGACAACTCTCCCATGTCAGAGAGTCAGTGTGATACTGACACATGTGGTAAAGTCTTCAGGCAACGTAGTAAATTAACCAGACACTTGAAGACTCACGCAGGTGAGAGACTCTACCTTTGTAAATTATGTGGGAAAAGATTTATTAACTGGTCATCAATTAGACATCATATGAAAACCCACCCAGGCGAGAAGCTGTTCTCTTGCAAGACATGTGGGAAATGTTTCAGTCAAAATAGTCATTTGATTAAACACATGAGGACTCACACAGGTGAGAAGCCGTACGGTTGTAACACATGTGGTAAAACCTTCACTGAAAATGGTAGTTTAACGAAGCACATGAGGACTCACACAGGTGAGAAGCCATATCGTTGTGACACGTGGTAAAACCTTCACTCAAAGCACTCATTTAACTAATCACATGAGGACTCATACAGGTGAGAAGCCGTACGGTTGTGACACATGTGGTAAAACCTTCACTGAAAGTGGTAGTTTAACGAAGCACATGAGGACTCACACAGGTGAGAAGCCATATCGTTGTGACACATGTGGTAAAACCTTCACTCACAGTACTACTGCAACTAAGCACATGAGGACTCGCACAGGTGAGAAACTGTTGTCCTGAAACATCTGTGGGAAAAAAATCTCTGGGAAGCTGAGCTTGAAAAACACATCAGAATTAGTAGGGAGTAAACGTTGTAGCAGATCAGTGTTGTTTTTGGCAGCCATTTTAGATTTAGTCTTAGTCTTAGTCTTTTGGACGAAATTTCTTATTAGTTTTAGCCACATTTTTGTCATTTCTATATGTGATGGTTTTAGTCTAGTTTTCGTCGACGAAAACTCAAAAAGGTTTTAGTCTAGTTTTTCAATTTTAGTTAAAAGAAAAAAGTATTTTCATCAATAATTACAATAACAACGGAATGGTTTTAGACAGACAAGTTTTCCACCCAACAGCAAATACTTTCTGAACTGCTATAAGGATTATGCATTACACACAGATAAAATGGTAACAGTGTATATATAGTCATATTAATTGGTGCTACAGTGTTAAAAGCTCTATCATCTTTGTTTTTATTTTTATCAAGAAAACTGGTGCACTGCACCTTTACAAAAGTAGCGCTGTCTCTTTAAGAAAGACGGTAGTCTTGACTTGTTGAAGTTGTGCGTGGCTGTGGATGTGTGCCGCTGAACTGAGGGCATGTTGGAAATATAAAGTAAAAATAAATAAAGATGAACGTTTGTCTTGCTGTTTGTTTTGGAGTTGCAACAGATAAATGTTTTAGACTAACATCTAAAAAAAGTTTTCAGTGGCACGCGATCCACCCGCACTACCATCGAGATCTACCGGTCGATCGCGATCGACGTAATGAGCCCCCCTGCCATAGATCATCTCGTCGTTTCTGACCACCAAGGCCCTTGCCGCTGCCACTAAGGTCCATCATTTAGTGTGACTGTGACGGCAGGCGTGTTGTGCAGAATGTGCACAGATGCTGGCGTGATGGCATGTGGTGGGCGTGACCAAACAAGGATAGGATGCAGCACCATTGCTGATACTGTTTAGCTTTTGACAGACAATAGGCAGAAATGTCATGTATTTTGAACGTCTGACAGACCCACAACATATTATCATGAAAAAAACGTTCGTCCACGAAATAATTTCGTCATCGTCATCGTCGACGAAAACAACACTGTAGCAGATATCTGCTCTAATTCAGCTGAGTTAAAATACTTAATACATACATATATATATGTATGTATTTTTTTTTCAGACACACATTCTGCAAAAACAAGCCACTCACTTTAAGCATAAAAATATCCACTCTGGACATTAAACAGATGGAAGGAGACATCTCCCTCTGCCTGGGACGACCATCTAACTGACACTTGAGTTTACAACAGGATTTGGAGAGGACCACTTTACGACCACCTTTGTTCGTTAACCTAAAGGTTGTGCAGGAGCCACAGGACAAGGAGAAGATAAGACAACCAGACTGTGTTTTAATGGTGAGAACTGAAAGAACATGGCTAACAAAACAACTCTTCCAGAGACTGTAGTACCATGTAGAGAAACTGACAATGTATCAGTGACTTTACTGCATGTCAGACTGTGTGAGGTTGGTTTATGAAATCTGGTTTTGACCAGTGTCAGACTGCACATTCAGTTTGAGGCTGGTAAACTGTGCAGTGGATATGTAGTGAATCTTCCAGAAGCAAAGAACTAAACTTTAACGAACTGTCTGGAGTTATGGAGCATGTCTTCAACCTGAGCCTTGAGCTGAGAGTGGTACCACAGATTTGGAAGACCTCGTGCGTGGTACCGGTGCCTAAAACATCGCACCCTAAAGACCTCAGCAGCTACAGACTGGTGGCTCTAACATCCCACCTGATGAAGACACTGGAGAGACTGATACTGGGACATCTCCACTCTGAGGTGGGCCCCTCCATGGACCCACTACAGTTTGCCTACCGTCCTAATGTTGGAGTGGAGGACGCTGTTGTCTTCCTGCTACACCGAGCTCTCTCTCACCTGGAAAAGCCTGGCAGCACTGTGAGAATCACCTTTTTTGATTTCTCCAGTGCATTCAACACCATCCAGCCGGTGATTCTGAGGGACAAACTGGAGAGGATGGGTGTGGACCACCAGCTGTCTACATGGATCCTGGACTACCTCACAGACCGACCACAGTTTGTGAGAAACAGGAACTGTGTGTCTGACCTGCTCACCAGTAGCACGGGTGCCCCCCAGGGGACTGTCCTGGCCCCCTTTCTTTTCACCCTCTACACAGCAGACTTCAGACACAACACAGACAGCTGTGTACTGCAGAAGTTCTCCGACGACTCTGCGATTGTTGGCCTCATCAGAGGTGACGACGATGCAGAGTACAGAGGACTGACGGGGAACTTTGTAGAATGGTGTAAACGAAACCACCTCCTGATCAACGCGGGGAAGACCAAGGAGATGGTGGTGGATTTCCGTAGATGTCGTTCTGCCCTCCCCTCACCAGTGAACATCCAGGGAATGGACATTGAGCAAGTGGACTCTTATAAGTACCTGGGTGTTCACCTCAACACCAAACTGGACTGGACTAACCACACTGACGCACTCTACAGGAAGGGACAGAGCAGGCTCTACCTTCTGAGGAGACTGAGGTTTTTTGGAGTGAAAGGGGCACTCCTGAAGACCTTCTATGACTCTGTAGTGGCATCAGCCATCCTCTACGGAGTGGTCTGCTGGAACAGTGGCATCACAGAGAGGGACAGGAAGAAGCTGGATAAGATCATCAGGAAATCCAGCTTTGTCCTGGGCTGCCCTCCAGACTCAGTGGGGGAGGTGGGTGACAGGAGAGTTCTGGCTAAACTGTCCTCCATGCTGAACAATGAGTCCCACCCCCTGCATGGTGACCTGACAGGACTGAGGAACAGCTTCAGTGACAGACTGCTTCACCCTCGATGTGTGAAGGAAAGATACAGAAGGTCTTTCCTTCCTGCTGCTATCAGGCTCCACAACGAACACTCTTAATATGTGCAATAGTATTACACCATAAGTGTAAAAACATTTTTACAATCTGTGCAATATTCCAGTGCAATATCTGTTCCACTATTTATCTTTATAGCTACCCTTTTTGCTCTTGCTGTTTTTATTCTTTCTGTAAGCTGTTGTGAACTGCAATTTCCCCATTGCGGGACTAATAAAGGTGTTCTTATTCTTATTCTTATTATTTTACAGGATATGAAAATAAAGTACTCTGGATGATCTATGAAGTTCTTTGTGGTGTATCATCATTAGTACTGAAAACACTGCTCCCTGTCAACTGGAGTCTTCTCTTTGTTTCTGAGCTTCTATCATTTCATGTTTCTATGTGTTTTTGATTTCATCATTTTTTTCTACTTTCCTACTTTAGAGGTGACACAGACCAAGAGGAGTTATTCTAAGAGTTTATTTTATAGTTCTCTGTGTCACCAGAGTTTTAAATATAAAAGTTTTGAGTCCACAGTTGGGAAGTAAGTTGTTGACTGAAGCTATTTGAAATACGGATGTTTACTGCCATCTCGTGGCCAAAGTCTGGAACTGCGGTACTGCATTTTAAATGGTTTGAGTGACGGTTTATGTGATTAGAATAACTAATATAAAGTAGATATACAGTCATAAATACAATATAACGAGGGCATTTCAGGGCATCACTGCCACGCTAGAAAAACAAAACAAACAAATAACAGATCAGTGTTAGTGAAAGTGAGTTAATACGTTTTAACGTGAATACTGATTCATATGTATGTATATCTTTTACTATGAGGTAGAAGTGCTTTTATTCTGTGAATAAAATAGTGAAATACATCCGTTTCACTGTTATCAATTCTAACAGTTTCACCATTGATGGTATTTAAAGCATTAAAATGGATTCATTACCATGTGTGTTGTGTTCATCTTAGTTATTTTCAACCCACAGTTTTCCATTAAGGGGATTGACTTTCTAACGGGGAATGACACTTAGCTTTATTGTGTGACACTGATTCCCATTAGACAGTCTCCAAATGAGCTTGACTGGAAGTTTCCAGCAGTTCCAGCAGCTTGTGCTGTTACTAGATCTCCGCTCAAATTATATCAGCTAATCAGAAGCTTCTAAAGCCATGACATAATTTTCTGGAAACGTTTAAGCTGTTTAAAGGCACAGTCAACTGAATATATGGAATTAAGATATAGTGAAGAAGAAGTGAAATAATCTATCTGTAGACAATTGATGGAAAAATGACTTGAGTCACAAAGGAAGCTTCCTCAGGAGTCACCCACGTTTATATCGTGTTTTAGCAAATGAGTCTGGGAAGGAGTATCAGCAAACAAGGATTTACTAGACTCAATGAACTCTACCAGATCAGAACACTATACATCAGAAAGATGAGCCAAGCAACCTGAGAGATTGTTCAAAATGTCAGAGTTTGACAACTTTCCTTGGGTCAAGGCCACTGACAAACCACAGTCCCTCACTTCAGCACTGGACAGCTCCTCTGAACCCTCTCTACTGCCAGGTTAACACAAGGAGAGGTAACTTCAGCACTGGACAGCTCCTCTGAACCCTCTCTACTGCCAGGCTAACACAAGGAGAGGTAACTTCAGCACTGGACAGCTCCTCTGAACCCTCTCTACTGCCGTCTTTGAACTCGTGACATCCTCTGCAACTTCTGAAGAACACAAGTGACCAACACTAGAATCAGAAAAGAAAAAACTGTCACTCACATCAACTTCCTCCTGGTCCAGTTTACGTGTAGATCAAGTAACAGCACAAGCTGCTGGAACTGCTGGAAACTTCCAGACAAAGACTTAATGCAACAGCACACCAATATCTTTCATGCCAAACCAGATCTTACAGTAGATCCATTATCAAAGGGTCAAACTCCCTCCAAAATGAAAGATCTTCACTGGGATTTTATGGTCGTTACCAACCAACAAGAAAACACCATCCATAACAAACGGAGCCAAGTCAGTGGACAACTCTTCAGACGCCACAGGTTTGTTGACCAAAGCTACTGGTTTTCCATGTGGCTTTTTCAATAACAGGCCATCCTGACACAATATGGCCCTTTTTTCTTACAACAGTAGCACATTAAATTGTCCACTCCCTTCACGTCCTCCTTCACAGTCTGAACCTCAAGCTCAGAAGACCCAGAACTCCTGGCACCTTCATGACACCCTTTCCACGACCACTGTGACCATCAAGAGGCTGAAAGGACGATCCACACAAACAGACCTGAGTGAGAACATCCTCATCAACCAAACCTGCAGCCTTAGAAACATCACTGACTTTCTGTTCATTTAAATGTGTTGACTCCCTCTCTGGTAGACAGCATATTGAGTGATCTAACACAAGCAGTATAATTAGGACTGTGGGTTGAAAATAATTAAGATGAACTCAACACACCTAGAATCAGACAGGTAGAGAAATATGGCTTTTAAACACAGGACTCACTTTCACTGACAATGATCCGTTTTTTCTGGCGTGGCAGCGATGCATTGAAATGTCCTCGTTCTATTGTATTTATGATATATTTGTCTGTGTGGTTACTTTTTATTTTTTACCGGAAGTTCATTTTCTACTCTCACCTCTAACCACTGACTGTATATCTACTTTATACAGTCTTTTGACGAACTTGATGATTAGTATGTGTTGCAGTTCCTCGATTTGACCAGTAGAGGGTAGTAAATGTTTAAAATGTCCTGTTAAATGTCAACTCAACATGAAGTAAACTGTCATTAAAACTGCACTAAGTGTTGAGGTTTAATCAACAACAATGTCCATTTTTAATAATGACAATAATACCAATTTATTCATGTTGATTTGGACAGTTATTAAGTTATTATAATCACATAAACACCGCTCGTTTCAAGTTATTTAAAATGCAGTACCGCAGTTCCAGACTTTGGCCACGAGATGGCAGTAAACATCCGTATTTCAAATAACTTCTGTCAACAACTTACTTCCCAACTGTGGACTCAAAACTTTTCTATTTAAAACTCTGGTGACACAGAGAACTATAAAATCAACTCTTAGAATAACTCCTCTTGCTCTGTGTCACCTCTAAAGTTGGAAAGTAGAAAAAACTGATGAAATCAAAAACACATAGAAACATGAAATGATAGAAGCTCAGAAACAAAGAGAAGACTCCAGTTGACAGGGAGCAGTGTTTTCAGTACTAATGATGATACACCACAAAGAACTTCATAGATCATCCAGAGTACTTCATTTTCATATCCTGTAAAAGTTTAGTTCTTTGCTTCTGGAAGATTCACCACATATCCACTGCACAGTTTACCAGCCTCAAATTGAATGTGCAGTCTGACACTGGTCAAAACCAGATTTCATAAACCAACCTCACACAGTCTGACATGCAGTAAAGTCACTGATACATTGTCAGTTTCTCTACATGGTACTACAGTCTCTGGAAGAGTTGTTTTGTTAGCCATGTTCTTTCAGTTCTCACCATTAAAACACAGTCTGGTTGTCTTATCTTCTCCTTGTCCTGTGGCTCCTGCACAACCTTTAGGTTAACGAACAAAGGTGGTCGTAAAGTGGTCCTCTCCAAATCCTGTTGTAAACTCAAGTGTCAGTTAGATGGTCGTCCCAGGCAGAGGGAGATGTCTCCTTCCATCTGTTTAATGTCCAGATTGGATATTTTTATGCTTAAGGTGAGAGGCTTATTTTTGCCGTACATTGCGTCAGAAATCAAAACTTTATTTCAACTTATCTGAGAGAATGATTAGATCTGAATATCTGCTGTCAGATTGAAATCAAGACCATGAAAGCACACAGCAGCTTCATCTGAGCTGTCAATCAGCAGCAGCAGTCTCATCTGTGGGCTGCAGGGGCTGATGGGAGCTTTGAGGACCTGCTAGAAACCACGTGGCCTCGTCTGATCTCACAGCTCGTCCTTGTTGGGCCTCAGCTGCATCAGAGCTCCACTTCTCCCCAGGTTCACCAGAGGATACACCACTGCACAAAATGCTTTTCCTCCCAGCTGCTGCTCTGTGCTGTCTGTGTTCAGGTGAGTGTTTCCAACAAACTCCACCTTTAACAAACACTGTCTCACTAACCTTCATCTATCTGTCTGTGTCTCTACAGCGCTGGTTGCCATGGCAGCAGAGCTGACCCAGGACCAGTTAACATTGACCAGGAGAGTTGGTCAAACAGTCTCCTTCAGATGTGGAGGAACTAACCAGTGTACTACTTATATATTTTGGTACCAGAAGAAAGAAACAGAAACATTCAGAGTGATTCTTCATATTGATAGAAGCAACGGTAGAATTTATAAAGGTTACAATCATCCTCAGAAAAATGATTTCTCAACTGTGAATAAACAAAACGGTTGTGAGCTGAACATTACCAACATTAAAGTCGATCATTCAGCCACCTACTACTGCTTCTGTATGAAGGATGTTCCCCACAGTGAGAAATGATGTGAGCAGCCTGAACAAAAACCAACAGATGAACAGATGTCAAACAGTGTTTGTGACAGGAAGAGAGCAGTAAACCACAGCCCAGGTTCACATATTTCACCTCCATCTCAGACAGAGTCCCAAACATACTGAGCTGAGGGAGATTCTTCTTTCCTGCTCTCACTATTTATTTGACATCAGATTTATTGATGTTGTTAGCAGATATTTCAACAGTTAGAAAAAAGATGAAAACAAGACAGAGAAGAACAAAGAGCAGAAATACAAAGTCAATCAAAAGAATTCAATCAAAGAGCAGAAGATATATTCATGGTACAGGCTTTCTCTCAAAAGTTTGACTCCAATGCACAAGTCAGGCTGTGAATAATCAGCCAAGGAGAGTGCAGACTAGTGCAGGATAAGATTCAGCTTGGCTCTGGTAAAGTTTAGGTGTTGCTCCAGGCTCTGTGTTGGGACCTGAACCTGGTGGTGTGCTATGGAAACTCACTAAGTTAACTACATGGCTGTCTTTGTCTTAGAAACAGAGGAAAGCACCTGAACTCTAAGTCCCACAATCTTCCAGGAGTGAAAAATGACCCAGCAGTTATCATTGGCTGACAGTGGCATGTGACCTCTGAGGTCATCAGGTCATATAAAATTCTCTGCTTGGCTTTTGTTCTCCTCTTCTCCTCCACTCCTCTCCTCAACTCCACACCTCTCCTCTGGAGACACCCAGCTGCTCGGCTCCAGCTGGGTGTCTTTTGTTGCTCTTTTCCTCTCTGTCCTTTTTGGGATATCTTTTTGACCCTTTGACAAAGGCCCAGTTGGGGTATCCACATGTCTTGAGTGTCCATTTGATGTGTTTCTATTCTTTCTCCTTGCCATCCAGTCTTGTGGGTACAGACTGTGCTGAAGAGTTCTGATGACCCCTAATTTGTGTTCCAGGGGGTGGTGGGAATCAAATAATAAGTGCTGAGCAGTGTGAGTGGGTTTTCTATACACTTCAATGTTGAGGCTTCTGTCTTCCTCCACATGCACCAGACAGTCCAGGAAAGCCAAACTACCTCTGCTGATGTCCTCCTGAGTGAACTTGATGTTGCTGTCCACTGCATTGATGTGCTGTGTGAAAGATTCCACTTCCTTTGTCTTGAGTTTAAACCAAGTGTCGTCCACATACCTGAACCAGTGGGTGGGGGTGTTTCCTGTGAAAGAGTTCAGGGCTCTGGTCTCGACCTCCTCCATGTAGAGATTGGCCACGATCGGTGACACTGGTGAACCCATCTCACAGCTGTGTTTTTGCCTGTAGAATCCTACTTTTTATGAACCTTTTTTGGATAGTTAGATCGTATGTTTTTATTTTTATTCTTGTTAATAAATGTATTTTAAACATACCTGTTGTCTGTTTAATGTTGCACAAGAGTGAATTTTGCCAACCTCTACATTGTCAAGAACTCCAAATTCTTTTAACTAGTTAACTATTCATTCATTCATCTTCTGTAACCGCGAATTCCTGTTAAGTGTCGCAGGCAGTCAAGATTCATTCATTTGATAGTATTAAGGTTTTTAAAACCATTTGTTTAAAATGAGCAAATACCATGGAAACTATCTATGATACTTTGATTATAAATCAAAGTGTAGCACCTGTCCCATGTAGCTATTAATAAATGGAGTTAAATATAGTTTGGGTGTTCTAGTACTATGGGCTCTTTTAATGTTGTGCTTCATCATATCAACAAGAACTTTTCATCTTTTACCTTTACTGAAATAATACAAATAAATGAACTGGTTGGTGCCTCCACTTAGTAGAATATATTGACTCAGTCTAAATCCTACTAAGAATATATTGGAAGTGCATCTGTTTTAAATCCTCTCCTCTTATCAAACTGTAAACTCAAGTGACTCAAACTGAATTTTAAATGCAATATTAAAAATACACAGGAAATAAAACAAAGGTAAATAAAATCTTTTAACTTTAACACACATTCACTCTGCATTAAACCAAAAAATAAAAGGAATGTCCATTCAAATAAAACGGTGCAGGCCTGAGTCGATGCTTGTGAGCGTTGGAGTCTGAGACTTAGTGACCACTTCACTGATCAAACACTAAAATAAAATGATGCAGTTGTTTAGTCCTCACACTCTCCCTGTCCATTCAGTTTAGCATGCTGAGAGTGGGAACTGGTGAGGGGAAACAATGAGGGAACAGGTGACAGAAAGATGAGGAGAGACCCAATGGATGTCAGTTCCAGGAAACACTGACACTAGTTAGTGGGAATTAGTTATTAACTTTAGCTTAGCTTAACAGCATTAACACACATTAGCAATGTTCAGTAACTTTAGGCTACAACATTACAACAGATGATCAGTTTCCCATTGAGATCAGGCATGTTCCTGACTAGTTCTCTCTCCATAGAAAGCATGGTCAGTGCACTGGAACACATTCACATTGTATTACAGCGTTTGTTTATACTGTGGTTGAAGGTGATAGGAAAAAATACCTTTCTCATTTTAGTGGTAGGTTACCTGAACTGTTCGTGCTCATCCTCCAACAGTGACTGAGATGTTTCAGTCTGAACCACAGATGTTGACCTGCTGGTGGCGCTAGATAAATAGTCTCAATCAACAAAGTCAATTAAGGAAGTTGATCCTCGAGAAAGGTTGATGTCAATCCATCATCCATCCTTTAGTCCAGATCCAATCCATGATGACTAAAGTAGTGGACTGAGCAACCACTGACATTAACATCAGAGCCATGCTGCTAGTGTGGCTAAAAGAAAAGAGAAGAAGAGACAGTCATGTTGATGTGAACATTAGAGAAACACATCATGGAGCTGAAATATGATCCTACTTCCTCATTTGGACTCGTTCACCTCAGCTGACTCTCTCAACGGCACACAGGTTTTTGTATTAGTCTTTTTCACTGTGTGGCTATGGCTACGACTACCCCATCTTTGGCTCTGGAACTAAACTGTATGTAACAGGTAAGAAGAAACATTTCTTTTCCTTCAGTTGTTTTATTGTAGAAGCTGAAAATGTGTTTAAAGTCAGTTTGTGCTGCTTCAGCCTTTCCATGTTAGTTTTTTCCTCATTAGTAGAGAATTCATCCTGCAGCCATTGTTCCATAAGAAAAGCTCAATCATTTCTGAAAACATGTTGAAATCTGACTGAACAACTAAAGTTCTTCTTTATTTCTGTAAATATTAGTGACGTTCCAAACATTTAGGATTTGATCATCTCAGTAATTCTGTGACATGTGTTGTTGAAAACAAGATGATATTTGATGTTCAACTATTTCAGATTGTTTTGAAGTGTCTATCGATTGTATTGGATCATTTCTGAAAGTTAGAACCTTGTCAGATCTAATGGCTGTCAGTTATTATTTATCTGATGGTAAATGTGTCTTTAATTGATAATGGATTCATAGAAAAAGAAAAAACACAAAGTGAATGTGATATTAGAAGAAATAGAATTGACTCAAACAATGTTTTATTACTATCATCAGCATAAAGTATTTAAACATTTGAACATAACTGACACAAACTTGTATATTGATGTGTTTTATTAGTGATTAAAGTCTGTGCTCTTAAATGTGGAATATTCAATACATATTGGAATCAGTGAAATGACAAACGTACAACTGAAAAACACAATTCAGGGATTTGGAAATGATTTAATTTAATTTAATTTAATTGATAATAGTACTTGTTTTATTCTTTTTAAAGGAATAGTTGCATATTTAAATTCAGGCTGCTCTTCATTAACTTGCACATTTGTGAACGCATCATTAATGCTGAACTGTATGTAGAGGTTTTGGAGCAACAAATGCTGCTATCCAGATGACGTCTTTTTCTAGAAGGCTTCTCTTAAAATAAAATAAAATAAAATAAAATAAAATAAAATAAAATAAAATAAAATAAAATAAAACAGGAGCAGCTAAAGTCTTGTATTAAATCAGATTGTAAAATATTTCTCGT
The DNA here is from genome assembly GCF_963514085.1 of Chelon labrosus. NCBI lineage: Eukaryota > Metazoa > Chordata > Actinopteri > Mugiliformes > Mugilidae > Chelon > Chelon labrosus. The sequence goes on along the minus strand of NC_140342.1, from coordinate 27,493,119 downwards.
TCTAAACTACAGCGCTAGTTGATAAAAGACGACGTGATCAGACGTAACAGCCGTAACATTATGACCGGTGAAGTGGTTAGATGACTGGGTCAGAGCATCTCCAGATCTGCAGCTCTTGTGGGGTTTTCCTGGTCTGCAGTGATCAGTATCTATCAAAAGTGGTCCAAGGAAGGAGAAGAACCAGAGACAGGGTGGTCATGGGCAGCAAAGGATCATTGACCCTTGCGGTCCCATCCAACAGACGAGCTACTGTAGCTCAGACTGCTGAAAAGGTTAATGCTGGTTGAACTTTGTTCTGTATTGATGAGTAGTTTAGTGATCAGAGTCCATGTAGTTTCCAGGATCAGACTGAATGCAGAGCAGTGCTGGAAGCTGCTGTTGACTGTGTGAATGTGTGTGTGCTGTCAAACTTCAGATGAGCAGGTAGTGAAGCCCGTGGTGAGCGTGTACCCAGCAGCATCCAGAGCCCACCTGGAGGGGAAGAGCTTCCTGCTGTGTCTGGCCTCATCCATGTTTCCTCCTCTGGTCCAGTTCTCCTGGAAAAGACAGAAGAAAAACGGCCCTCTGGAGGAGCTGACCCCTGCTCAGGGAGAGCAGCTGGAGCTCAGAGAGTCGGGACGCAGCGCCTCCATCAGGCTGGTGGATGGAGATGATCTGGACAAGTATAAATATCACTGCTACGTCAAGCACGAGGGGGAGACAGTGGAGGACACAGTCGAGGACACAGTGAAGGCAACAGTAGAGCCCCAACCACAACAAGGTAATGAAGGCTTGGTGACTGTGTTCAGCAGTGATTCAGCTTCATGTGGAGACGCTGTCAAAGAGAGCAGAGGAGCAGAGGACTGACATTTCTCACTGCAGCTCCAAACATTTGACTCCTTTTCTGTTTCAGAGCTTCCAGCTCCAGCAGCCTCCTGTCCTCCAGAGAGAGAGCCAGCAGACCTGCCAGCTCTGCAGCAAGGTCAGTGTAAGATCACCTGCTGCCTCTCTGCATGGACAGCTCCAATGTCCAATGAGGACACTAGAACAACTTTACAGGATTAATCTGACACTTCCACTAATTCATGTCTGTCTGTCTGTCAGTGTCCTTCCAGTCTCAGTGCAGGGTGAAGCTGCTCTGTCTGCTGTACACAGTGCTGATAGTGAAGAGTCTGGTGTACTGCTGTGGACTCTCTCTGCTGATGAGCCTCAGAAACAAGGGACCGTCCACCAACTCCACACATGCTGACTGACTGTTTTCTGCTGGTCTTTTCTCTCCATCAGATCTCATCAGTTCATCTCATTCATCACTTTGATCAGTATTCACAAATGTTAGTCATGATGCTTTGGTTGTAATGTAGAGTCAGATAGATTTATCAGAGTTTCTTTATCAAATCTCTTAAATGTAACTTCTAAATATTACACCAGTTGAAGAATTAACTTCCTTGTAGATGTTTCAACATTTAATAAAACATGTGTTTGCTTTATTTTTATTTTTATTATCGAAATACAATGCAGTGTGTTCATCCTTTTATTCTGTTCTATTAAAATACAACAACTTTAAAACAATAATGGTGTTTTGTTTTTCTTCTTGTCTAAAGAATCATTATGTTGACACACCAAAGTAATTTGATGATTCTTCCTAAGACATTTTAAATCAAAATGAATATCTAGTGTTTGTGGTTGTTCCACCAGTTTCAGTTCTGTGTCTTCCGATGATTTAGTTTGTGTATTAGTTCTCTAATATAAATGTGTCAGTGTGGATGTCAAACTCTACGCTGACGACACTGTTGTTTACACAGATGAACAAAGAGCAGAGCTGATTTGAAGCTACGACTGTTAAAAACTATCATCCAGCGGTTTGATGAGTCAGTGCTGAAGTTTGAATGTTGATCAAATGAAGGATGTGTTTAATTAACAGTCATGAAATAGTTTCATTAGCAGCAGGTCAGTGTGTCAGTGGAAATTCAACTGTTCGAGAGCTGAACACTGAAAGTTCATGGTCCTCTAACTGGACCTGTTAGTGGATAAATCCTGATCAGTCATTAATCACAGAGGTGTCTGATCAATAAAATAACATTTAATTAATGTTCTTATTGTTTATTTCAAAGTGTAAAGTGCATCTTTAATCATCCAAACCTCTAAATACCCTGAACATGTTACCAGGACATGAGCTTCAGGTGGGTGATCGGACTCAGTTCAACTCTGTGTGGGTGGAGGGCTCAGAGGAAAAAAGGTTTACAGAAAACAAGAGAAAGGGAGGGGAGGTGATGAGTGTGTTCAGCAGCAGATATGAATCTGTTCTCAGTGGTTATTAGGACAGAAAACAAACTGCTGACAGCCAATCAGACTTCCTTCCTGCAGCAGACGGGCTGTGTGGGTTTGTGCTCTGCAGCCTCCACACCGTTAGCTGTGGCTTTACACTTTAATGACACAATGACAGTTTCAACCACCAGCTGTGGTTAAAGAATCTTTCCAGGAAGCACCTGTGTTCTTCATCTGAGAGAGAAACACATTTACATTTATTATTAAACATTACAATCAGTAATTATGTTTATTTTTTTCTTCAATGAAATGAAACTAATTATTTTATTGTGGTGTGTTTAAAATCTTCCATCCTCTCATAAATTTCTCCTCTCTGATAAATAGAACTTTAAAGAAGTTGAACTCTTTGCCTGCAAAGTGTTTAAATTGATCCCATGAGAAGATTTTCAACTTCTATAGGAAACAATAATGCTTCCTGTTCTTTCTCATTAATCAGAACCAAACACAAGCCTCACTGAGACAGAGACACAAACCCATGAGATAAACAAGTCATGCTGTTGTTCTGAAGCAGGCGTCCATGTTGGTTCACCTCAAGTCTCATTATTTCACTGAGTTATAGTTGACAAAAAAAGTCTGAACGTTCCAGTCAGTTCTAATCCACCATGAGTTCACCTCATTAACCACACTGACCCACATTTCTCATGGAAATTCTATTCCAGCTTCATTTTTTATCAGTGCAGCAGTCTGTGCTTCATTCACAGGGTTCATAGACGTCACATCCAGGAACTGGAAGCTGCTTAAGCTTCAACTTTATTTACTGACGTCCAACAGTTCCTAATATACGAGCTAAAGTATTTGACTTGCTTTGTTAAGACATAAAAAAGCAGTTTATCAAAGCCAGACTCTGGGATTGTGTCAGTTTCTTGTGTTTATTGAGTGTGTTCCAGTGAAAGAAAAGAGCAGCCTGGTGGAGTCCGCATTTATTAGAAAGAAACACAAGAGCAGAAGAAACAGCCTGCTGGAAACTGATGATGATTATTATACAAGTCACAGTTGAAAGTGGAAATAAACTAGACTACTAGAGAATGAAGACGTCATAAGAGCAGATTTCTATGTGAATATATGTGTTTCTATTTCCAGGATGACAATCAAGACGTGAATGAAAAGATACAGATTACAAAGAAGCACATTACAACAAGATTTGTGAATACTGATCAAAGTGATGAATGAGATGAACTGATGAGATCTGATGGAGAGAAAAGACCAGCAGAAAACAGTCAGTCAGCATGTGTGGAGTTGGTGGACGGTCCCTTGTTTCTGAGGCTCATCAGCAGAGAGAGTCCACAGCAGTACACCAGACTCTTCACTATCAGCACTGTGTACAGCAGACAGAGCAGCTTCACCCTGCACTGAGACTGGAAGGACACTGACAGACAGACAGACAGACAGATATGAATTAGTGGAAGTGTCAGATTAATCCTGTAAAGTTGTTCTAGTGTCCTCATTGGACATTGGAGCTGTCCATGCAGAGAGGCAGCAGGTGATCTTACAGTGATCTTGCTGCAGAGCTGGCAGGTCTGCTGGCTCTCTCTCTGGAGGACAGGAGGCTGCTGGAGCTGGAACCTCTGAAACAGAAAAGGAGTCAAATGTTTGGAGCTGCAGTGAGAAATGTCAGTCCTCTGCTCCTCTGCTCTCTTTGACAGCGTCTCCACATGAAGCTGAATCACTGCTGAACACAGTCACCAAGCCTTCATTACCTTGTTGGCTTTGGGGCTCCACTGTGGCCTTCACTGTGTCCTCCACTGTGACCTCCACTGTCCCCTCCTCGTACTTGACGGAGCAGTGATATTTATACTTGTCCAGATCATCTCTATCCACCAGACAGATGGAGGCGCTGCGTCCCGACTCTCTGAGCTCCAGCTGCTCTCCCTGAGCAGGGGTCAGCCCCTTCAGAGGGTCGTTCTTCTTCTGTCTTTTCCAGGAGAACTGGACCAGAGGAGGAAACATGGATGACGCCAGACACAGCAGGGAGCTCTTCCCCTCCAGGTGGGCTCTGGATGCTGCTGCTGGGTACACGCTCACCACGGGCTTCACTACCTGCTCATCTGAAGTTTGGCAGCACACACACATTCACACAGTCAGCAGCAGCTTCCAGCACTGCTCTGCATTCAGTCTGATCCTGGAAACTACATGGACTCTGATCACTAAACTACTCATCAATACAGAACAAAGTTCAACCAGCATTAACCTCTTCAGCAGTCTGAGCTACAGTAGCTCGTCTGTTGGATGGGACCACAAGGGTCAATGATCCTTTTCTGCCCATGACCACCCTGTCTCTGGTTCTTGTCCTTCCTTGGACCACTTTTGATAGATACTGATCACTGCAGACCAGGAAAACCCCACAAGAGCTGCAGTTCTGGAGATGCTCTGACCCAGTCGTCTAACCACTTCACCGGTCATAATGTTACGGCTGATCGGTCTACATATTCAGTAGACATTATAATATATCTTCATGTAAATTTCTGTTTCCAAAATAACTGATGCTATATAAAATCAATCAGAACAGATCCAGTGGTTGATCAATCATCAGTTGTATAATCAAGCCTGCTCCCAGTAGACCAAACACACGCTGGACAATCACAACACAAACTGGAATATCCTTAATATATTTGGAAGAACTTCTGTTTGCATATCATTTATTCTTTCATGTGCAATATACATACATACATACGTAAGTAGGATTTCTATTGTATTTCAGTTTCTATTCTTTGTATTTATTTAATGTTTTATTACTTCTTTTTATCTCCTGTGTGCTCTGTCCTTAAACTGTCTACTGCTGCAACGCTGCAAATTTCCCCACGGTGGGATAAATAAAGGATTATTTTATTTTATCTTCATCAAAAGACATTATTTGCTGGTTTTGAATTTGAATCCAACAACACGTTTCAAAGAAGTTGGGACAGAAACATTTCGACTGTGTTTCATCACATCGTCTTTTATCAACTCACAGCTGCTGTAGTTTAGAACGGGAAATATTTTACAATCTGATTTAATATAAGATTTTAGATGCTCCTTTATTTTATTTTATTTTATTTTATTTTATTTTATTTTATTTTGAGAAAGGCCTTCCAGAATAAGACGTCATCTGGATAGCAGCATTTGTTGCTCCAAAACCTCTACATATGGTTCAGCATTAATGGTGCTTTCATAAATGTGCAAGTTAATGAAGAGCAGCCTGAATTTAAATAAGCAACTATTCCTTTAAAAAGAAAAAAAATATATTATCTATGTACTACTTTCTATTAAATTTAATTAAATTAAACCTTGTTAAGCTGTGACATGAAATCAAAAGAAGCAACTATTTTTAACTTTTGTATTATTTTGTATTAAATTAAATATTTAAATCATTTCTAAATCCCTGAATTGTGTTTTTCAGTTGTACGTTTGTCATTTCACTGATTCCAATATGTATTGAATATTCCACATTTAAGAGCACAGACTTTAATCACTAATAAAACACATCAATATACAAGTTTGTGTCAGTCATGTTCAAATGTTTAAATACTTTATGCTGATGATAGTAATAAAACATTGTTTGAGTCAATTCTCTTTCTTCTAATATCACATTCACTTTGTGTTTTTTTCTTTTTCTATGAATCCATTATCAATTAAAGACACATTTACCATCAGATAAATAATAACTGACAGCGATTAGATCTGACAAGGTTCTAACTTTCAGAAATGATCCAATACAATCGATAGACACTTCAAAACAATCTGAAATAGTTGAACATCAAATATCATCTTGTTTTCAACAACACATGTCACAGAATTACTGAGATGATCAAATCCTAAATGTTTGGAACGTCACTAATATTTACAGAAATAAAGAAGAACTTTAGTTGTTCAGTCAGATTTCAACATGTTTTCAGAAATGATTGAGCTTTTCTTATGGAACAATGGCTGCAGGATGAATTCTCTACTAATGAGGAAAAAACTAACATGGAAAGGCTGAAGCAGCACAAACTGACTTTAAACACATTTTCAGCTTCTACAATAAAACAACTGAAGGAAAAGAAATGTTTCTTCTTACCTGTTACATACAGTTTAGTTCCAGAGCCAAAGATGTAGTAGCCTCCTCCACACAGTGAAAAAGACTAATACAAAAACCTGTGTGCCGTTGAGAGAGTCAGCTGAGGTGAACGAGTCCAAATGAGGAAGTAGGATCATATTTCAACTCCATGATGTGTTTCTCTAATGTTCACATCAACATGGCTGTCTCTTCTTCTCTTTTCTTTTAGCCACACTAGCAGCATGGCTCTGATGTTAATGTCAGTGGTTGCTCAGTCCACTATTTTAGTCGCGTGAGCCCCCGTGAGCCAACTCCACTAGAGCGCTCAGCAAGCTCCATGACGTCATCAGAGACAGCTCATCCTGATGACGTTATTCTCACAATGGGAGACTTCAATCAGTGCAAGCTATGGACTGTATTCCCCAAATATCACCAACATGTGGACATTGCCACCTGCAAGAAAAACACCTTGGATCATGTATACAGTTACATATGGGGTGCATACAGGGTTGCACACCACCCCCACTTCAGACAAACAGACCACATCTCTTCCTGTACCCAGCCTACAGATAAAACCAACAAAACCCGTCACCAAATATGTCAAACTCTGGAGCACCCTGCAGGACTGTTTTGCTCCGCAGAACCTTCCTCCCCACCACCAACCATCTCAATGGCCATCAGGCAGACCGGGCATTTTCCTGGTGGGCCGACAGTCCCGACACTTTTTTTAAATTTACATATTGTTCTGAGCAGCCCGTTAAACCAGTAGATCAGCGGGCAGATTGACACTGGTCTGACCTAATCCCATTGTTAAACGCCAACCCCTTTCGGTTTGGTCCTGCCAGTGTAATGCATTAGGCAAAAAAAAAAACAAAAAAAAACAGTCAGCTCAGGTGTTTGTTTCCAGGAAATTCAGGATTAAACAGTTACTGTTTAGTCCTGTTATGTTACTTGATATTACTTAATATTGTAATTTGTGTTTAAAGTGAGCAGTAAACTCTGACAGCCTCGGTTTTCCTGCCAATATGGAGGTCTCAACAAAAAAGTCACTAATATTCTGGCTAATGTTCTGTGGCCAAGTTAGTTTGTATTGTAAAAGCAGGTTAAATTATCTAACGTCCTTATCACTAGCGGCTATTTATTAGACACTGTGTTCACTGACTGGATGAGAAAATAAGCCTAGGTTAGTACTGTTATGTCTTCCATCCTGAACTAAATAGTCTTGTGTGAGAACACTTTTTAAAACCACCATTCACCAACAACAACAGTCAGTCAGCGGGCAGCATTCTGATTTCATTATCAGGCTATTCATTGTTTAACTAGTAGGCCCAGACTAAGCTACTTTTTAGACCTGGGAAATGATTTTGGGCCAGTTTTTATGAAACTTAGGTGGCTAAAGACAATGTAGACCAGGGGTGTCAAACTGATCCGTGAAAGGGCCACTGTGGCTGCAGGTTTTCATTCCAACCATGCAGCACCCATGCAGTGGGTGTGGCTGGCAAGTTTTTGTTTCAATCAAGCAAGAGGACACCTGAAATGACTGTGTGAAGGCAGTTCAGTTGATTGATTGAGCCAAGTCAGGTGTGCTGCTGCATGGTTGGAATGAAAACCTGCAGCCACAGCGGCCCTTTCACGGATCAGTTTGACACCTGTGATGTAGACTAAAGTGAAAGAACATCACACTTTAAAATGACATCAGTTTGTTCATTATTGTCAGTGTTATGTCAATGCAGCTGTGTGTCTGTTTATCAGAGAATCCAATAATTCTTCATCCTTATGTAAAAAAAAAAAAAAAAAAAACTCAGGAGGAGAGTGTTAGTGAGAGAGAGGAGAGCAGAGAGCAGGAGGACATAGATTACTTTGTCCGTCCTGATCCTTCTATGTTACACATCTTTTTAGATCACCACTCACAGCAAGATGACAAAAATCCGGTAGAACAAAGTATTAACCAGTAAAAACAGATGAATGCTGCTTTAAGAATTATTACTGTGATGGAGTGGTGGAGTATACATTTTTGTAGGGTTAATAAATTACACTTTTTGGAAGAACTGAATGTGTCCACTCTCACTGATTCCTGGTAACTCATTGCATTGCTTAAGGTACATGGTTTTAAAGAGTTGCACAGTTGTTATACACGTTCAGGAGACCAAAAGACTGAAAAGGTGTGTGTTATTGAATGTGGTGGGCCGGTCTGGTTTAAAATGCCAGGGCTGAATTTTTGTCCCAGTCCGTCCCTGTCTACAGCTGCATTGTTCAGAGCATCTTGATCAGCTGCATCTCCTTGTGGTACAGCAGCACTACGGCCATGGACCAGAAACGCCTGCAGAGAGTGAAGAAGACTGCTGAGAAGATCACCAGGACTTCACAGGCGAGTCCTCAGGGGAGCTGCCTCCATCACAGAGGACCCCACCACCTGCGGCCTGAGGGCAGGAGTGGAACAGTCTGTGTTGTTGGTAGAGTCTAAAATGCAGCACCTCAAGACTGAAGAAGTCCTTTTTCCTCACTGCCATCAGACTCCCAAACAGCTGACAGGAGTCTAGAATCATAGACTAAAATCATGAACTACTTCATGTCATACAAAGTTTCAGTGAATGTGTGTTTAAGTTAAAACATTTTACTTTTATATTTCAAAAGCATAGCTACATGGGACAGGTGCTACACTGATGATTGTCTGACTAGCTCCATCATCAGATCAACATTTGTCTGATACTTTGATTTATGACCAAAGATCGTAGATAGATTCTATGATATTTGCTCATTTTAAATACACTACGTGTCCAAAAAAAAAAAAATAAATAAATAAAATCTCCACCTGGATTTAACTAAGCAAATAGGTAGGAGCCTCCTATTGGATAATTACTGCATGGGTGATTATCTTTCAGCTGGCAACAAGTTATTTAACCCCAACTGATACAATGGGTAGCTTCTCATTTCTTAAACAACCATGTCTAAAGACACATCCTGTGGTCGTGGAAAAGATGTTAGTCTGTTTGAGAAGGGTCAAATCATTGGCATGCATCAAGCAGAGAAAACATCTAAGGAGATTGAAGAAACTACTAAAACTGGGTTAAGAACTGTCCAACGCATTATTAAAAACTGGAAGGACAGTGCACTGAAAAAAATAATCCTTTGGATTTACTTGATTTTAATCCGTACATCGGTCCCACATGATAAGAATGTGGATGAATGACAAAATGTCCTTCTTTTACTCAATGAATTATTACTTGTTAAACCAAAATATTTCAATCATGTTGAGGTATTTAAAATAATCAAGTTGAGACTTGATTTGTTAATGTCAATATTATTTAAATGTATTATGTAAATTAAAAGCAATTTTATTTTGTTTAATCTCTAAATGTAATTTGATTTGTTACAGGCAGCCGAATGCACTGTAGACATCAGTTTGTGTTGTGTGCAAATACAAAAATCAAAACCGATTGCATTGCATTGAAAAAATGTACTGTATTCTTGCATTAAAACTTTGAAAATCACACACATACATCAACTTTAGCATTGGAATACAAAGCTGTAACCATTCAAAATTCATTCATTCATTCATCTTTTATACGCGTTTAGTCCTGTTAAGGGTCACGGGGGTCTGCTGGAGCCTATCCCAGCTGTCATCGGGTGAGAGGCAGGGGTACACCCTGGACAGGTCGCCAGTCCATCGCAGGGCTAACACACAGAGACAGACAACCATTCACACTCACACGCACACCTATGGCCAATTTAGAATCACCAATTAACCTAATGAGCATGTCTTTGGATGGTGGGAGGAAGCTGGAGTACCCAGAGAGAACCCACGCAGACACAGGGAGAACATGCAAACTCCGCACAGAAAGGCCAGCCGGCCCATTGATTCGAACCGGTGACCTTCTTGCTGTGAGGCATCAGTGCTAACCACCTCGCCACTGTGCCGCCCACCATTCAAAATTCAAACCCCAAATCAAACATTGCAGTACATTCAAAAACTGAACAGTTAGTACTGCACAAGTGTATCCTCAACAGCACATACAAAATAACAACAGTAATAAAGTACTTTTTACTGTGAACAAGTAAACAAAATACGCCACCATCTGAATTGAGCAAGTAAGAGCTAATGTTCACACACAATGTTCACAGTTACTACTGCAAGTAAGTGCATCCTCAACAGCAAATACAAAATACAGTAATAAAAGTATGTTTTTACTGTAAACCAGTAAACAAAATATGCAAAATCTGAATTAGGCAAGTGCTAGTGTTCATAAAAAAAATTAACCATGACGGTTAACCCTGTGAACACCATTTTACATGATGACAAATCAAAGTAGATTTGCAAACAAAAAGTAATAAACCCTGCATCAACTCGTCATGGAGAAATAACACAAATAATAAAAAAAAAAGGGTGCAGTCATATCAGTGTGACCAGTTCACTGAGAGAGCCTGTTTTTCAGAGCAAGTGCTTTGTTGGAAAGCTTACCTCCATCCAGTTCCATCCAAATCTTTTGGATAACCTCGAAGGTGTAGCAGAGGTCAGCAGGGTAGCTAAGGTTGAGCACATACATCAGTCCAAACAGCATAGCAACAGCTAATGCTACATTATCAAGATCTTGTAACACCTTGGTGCCTTCAAGAACAATGCCAATTTCCTCTACTTCATCACTTGAAGCATGTTCTTTGACAACATAGATCCCAACAGTGGTGTCTTCAATGGCCTCATTGATGGTGTTGTTATCCAGGCTCCAAGGTTAGCCAAATCAAAACTATTCACCAGGCTCCATCGAGAAAATGATAAAAATAAAACAGTGATACTATAGATCTAGGTAAGGTGAAAGTTAGAATCAAGGCAAATATAAAATAAAATGGAAGCATGATCTGTTCCATGAGAAACCACTTTTAATGCAGTCTGAGCCACTTTGTTGCACATTTACAGATCCATGGCTGTGTATGAACACAGGATTCTCTTTCAGCTCATACACAGATGAGACAGCTGGCAGGCCATGAGATATTTGCTGAATTTGACAAAAAGCCTTAAAGGCCATTCTACCTTTAAGGTCATTTAGCATCAACCAGAAACACTGTATAGATTTTTTGTAGACCATGAGCCACTCTCGTCCAGCATCTACATCATCACACTGAAAGGACATTTTCTAGATTAGTGTCTTAATTCAGCTCATGTGCCTTAACTTAACATCAATTGGTGTTAAAAAAAAATAAATAAATAAAAAGCTTTTCCCCTAGCCGTCCTCCTCTCCTTTGGAACAGCCTGGTCAGATTGTCAGAGTGGAGGTCTAGCTGAGACGGGAACTTGGACTGAAGTGGAACGGTGGTGATTCTCTTGAATTCAGCGTTGATCTGAAAAAGCACAGAGGACTCACGGAGAATGTCACCACTCATTTGATGACAGTATATCTGTACCCACAAGTTCACCTGACAGTGATGAAGAGTCATTTGCTGAGCAAGGACTTGATGCTTGGAGGGGTAGGACTGTAAAGCTCTCATGTTGCATTGTGGGCGCTGACAGATCAATTACTCTTAGAGTCCCTCTGTCCTCCACCTCTGAAACTGAAGTTAGCTTCATAAACTCATTCCCAAACAATGAGTCCATAAACTGAAGTCTGAAGTTTCCCTGAAGGTTACACTGTTTTTTGACTTCAGCCATAAGGTCTTCCAGAGATTCAGGGAGTCCATGTGCAAGACTCAGCCTCTGAGAGCTGCCATCAGTCAGTAAGATCTTCACGATCACAGGCATGGCCATCTTCAAAGCCCTTTATTCTGCAGAAACACAAGGAATATTAATCAGACATCAATATAATTTAAAATGTCAAATCCAGTATAAAATATAGTAGTATGGTGGGAAAAAAAAATAGAATAGTCAATTAATATTTATTTAATTGAATTTCAGACATTGTAGCACTTTAAGGACCTGAGGACACCATGCACAGAATTTTGAAGCTAGGTTAGAACAAATTAAGACCCCAAGAATTCAGGAGGATAACCAAAAAAACAAACAAACAAACAAACAAACAAAAAACACAATCCTAAACATGTCATGACTTCATACAAGTCCTTATTTCCCCTCCCCACCAACCATAGTCACAGTCTGGAGCAAATTCACTCAACACAGCCGGCTAGCAGCTGCTCTCTAACGGCTGTAGCGACTTCTTGCTGAAAAGCATGGAGACTTTCCCGCAACCCTCCGTTAGCGGGTTAGATCTGTTACAGTCTGCAGTCTTTCCCGAGGACTTCTACTTGGTCTGTTTTTGGCATCATAACGCCACCCTCTGTTTCGGAGGGACACTGTCTGGCAACATTAAAACGGCAGAGACTAAACTCGATTACAATGAGTTTGTTTTTTTTAAATTTGATTAATTTCAATCAATGTGCAAGAAACTAGTTATTTCAACATTCTTTACTTGATTAAACCATGTTCACAAACAGAATACAAATTAATTGTGTTGCTTTGACTAATTTCACTTTTGTAAATTCAAAGACCCAATATTTCCATTTTTCAGTGTGGAGAACCATCACCACTGAGAATCTTTGGGATGTGCTGCAGAAGGCTTTGTGCAGTGGTCAGACTCTCCATCATCAATACAAGATCTTGGAGAAAAATGAATGCAGCACTAGATGGATGACATTTTGTGATTTAGTTAGCATGGATGCTAGAAAGAGGAACATGAACTATTGAATAAAACTTTATTTATGGGTCTTTTGTTTTGGGGAGGTGTGAGAGTATTTCTAAAATTCTAGGTTTAACCATTTGCAGTCTATGAAGGACAAACACAGCAGGGGCCTCTGGACTGGGTGTGGAAGGAGAGGATGAGGAAGAGGAGGAAGATGTGGTTGTTTTATTTGTGTCAGCAATCAGCATTGAGTTAGAGACTGTCCAAGAGTCTGGAATAACCAGGGTGGACAGAAGACAGCAGAGGACTGATGGTGAACGAGGCTGGGGACAGATCTGGATCAGAGGGACTCTGTGGACAGTAAGAAGACATCCTCAGGACAGATGGAGAGTTTGAGAAAGGTGATAGAAGATGAGAGTGAAAGTGATTTACTGAGTATGTGATGATTGTATTTGATGAAGATAAATGTGATGCTGATGGCTACAAAATAAATATGATGCATGGTGGAATGGAGATTTCTATTTCAGGGCCTGGAGCTACAGACTGATGAATGAAAGGAGAGAACAAATTCACTAGATCCCAAACTGATCAAGTATCTGTGGGATGATCCACAGAGGCCCCTCCCCTCAAAGGCCCCCCACTAACAACATTCTGTTACCAGACACCACAGGACACCCTCAGAAGGCCCATGTCCATTCTCTGATGAGTCACCACAAGGGAGACCTGCACAATATTAGGAACGTGGTCATAATGTTATGCCTGATCGGTATGGAGCTTCATCTTCATCTGGAACATTTGTCTGAAATCATTTATTCTATTGAACTTTGACTTTTAAAATCTCTTTGTGTTCTTTTGCTCTTTCATTGAATTCTTTTGATTGACTTTGTATTTCTGCTCTTTGTTCTTCTCTGTCTTGTTTTCATCTTTTTTCTAACTGTTGAAATATCTGCTAACAACATCAATAAATCTGATGTCAAATAAATAGTGAGAGCAGGAAAGAAGAATCTCCCTCAGCTCAGTATGTTTGGGACTCTGTCTGAGATGGAGGTGAAATATGTGAACCTGGGCTGTGGTTTACTGCTCTCTTCCTGTCACAAACACTGTTTGACATCTGTTCATCTGTTGGTTTTTGTTCAGGCTGCTCGAATCATTTCTCACTGTGGGGAGCAGACTTTCTACAGGAGCAGTAGTAGGTGGCTGAATGATCGACTTTAACATTCTTTATCTCCAACTCCCAGCCGTTCTGATTATTTACAGCTGAGAAATCATCTTTCTGAGGATGACCGTAACCTGAAAATATGTCACCATCACTTTTATCAATATAAAGAATCACTCTGAATGTTTCTGTTTCTTTCTTCTGGTACCAGAATATATAATCACTACTACACTGGCCAGTCCCTCCACATCTGAAGGAGACTGTTTGACCAACTCTCCTGGTCAATGTTAACTGGTCCTGGGTCAGCTCTGCTGCCATGGCAACCAGCGCTGTAGAGACACAGACAGATGGATGAAGGTTAGTGAGACAGTGTTTGTTAAAGGTGGAGTTTGTTGGAAACACTCACCTGAACACAGACAGCACAGAGCAGCAGCTGGGAGGAAAAGCATTTTGTGCAGTGGTGTATCCTCTGGTGAACCTGGGGAGAAGTGGAGCTCTGATGCAGCTGAGGCCCAACAAGGACGAGCTGTGAGATCAGACGAGGCCACGTGGTTTCTAGCAGGTCCTCAAAGCTCCCATCAGCCCCTGCAGCCCACAGAGGAGACCGCTGCTGCTGATTGACAGCTCAGATGAAGCTGCTGTGTGCTTTCACGGTCTTGATTGCAATCCAACAGCAGATGAAAAGAATCCAGGTCAGAAAGATGCAGATGTTCCCACAAACACATTCAGGTTGGTGGTGAAAGTTAATACTCTTCTATTAAAGGACTGTTCTCCTGAAAACATGTTAACACTTTGAACATAATCAGTTCAATGACTCTTAAAGGTGACATTAGGATTATTTCAAATGAAAAGATCTTTAAAAGCCTTTAAATAGTGAAATGTAATACAGGACATACAGGAGGAATTTGACAAGTGAAAGCAGAAGATCAAATGTTATACTTCAACTCCTAAAAGTAGAATCAAAGCTCAGTGACTCTGAGAGATTTTGCTCAGTTAGAAGAGATTTCCTGCTCTGACATGTTTGATAAATCCAGACCTGATCAGCTCTGATCATTTTGTTGCTGCCTGAGGCTGAAATGAAGAAGCAAAGAGAAGCAGCGTCATCCTGTGGTGAGTCACTGGAAGTACAAAGGCATCCAGACGGCTCGCTGGAGGTGAATTTCTCTTCAGCTGGAAAGTGGAGGAGAGCAGGAGGCTGCATGTGGAAGAGACAATAAGCTGCAGCCCACTCTGTGTATCACAGCTTGATTTTTTCTCTTTCCTCTTCCATCAATCATCTCACCACCCCTCCCATTTATGTGCTGACACTTCAGATGGAGCTGATCGCTAGACTGGGAACTACTGGACTTAACTATCAAACTGTAGATAAAGAAGCTGAAAGTGGCTCCATCAGTAAAATGCTGCTGAAGCTTTGGTTGATCAGAATCAAAAATCTCATCATGTCACATTTCAGACATCAGGAACAGAGACAGGTGACTACATGGAGCTGATAATACTTGTGGACTTTAATTACTGTGCTGGAAAAACTTCATGTGACTCTAAAAACTCTAAACGCACAGAAAACACTGGCAGGTCGCTGGTAAATGATATATATTGTCCATTGTGAAAATGTATCTAACAGCTTTTTAGTCAATGGTTAATTTACAGATTCAGACATGAAAAGCTCCTAAAAATTAAACTTCAACTAAAAGATTAAATTATTTTGAGCATTTCCAAAGTTATTTCTCTTCCATATGTCATGTTCCAGGTGGAGGTATTTCAGGGCAGCAGTTAACGACTGAATCAGCAGAAAATAAACTGGTTTAAACTGGTTTCAGGATTAAATTTGGATTTACTACAGTAGACACAGAAGTGGTCGACTTAAACTTTAAACATGAAACAAAAACAGTGTCAGAGTGAATACATTTAGTCAGCAATTAAAATAAAAAATAATATATACCTTAAGTTAAATCATTTAGTTGATTTTTGTTTTGTCTTCATGGACTTTAGAGTTAATATTCCTGCAGGTAATTGATGATATGATCCGAAGTGAGATTTAAAAATGTAGCGGAACAAAATGTTAACTCTCCTCCTCTGTCGGAACTTTATAGTGTTACACCAGGCGGAAGTGGTTTGTTTTTTAAACTCCGTTAGTAGTGTTGTTGTGTTTCTTAGAGGTGTGCGATACTGATAAATTTGGTATCGATCCGATACCAAGTAAATACAGGGCCAGTATCGCCGATACCAATACCGATACTTTTTAATAATTACGGTGGATGCACCATCAGTCTGAATCAATCTCAATCTGAATGAATTTTCATGACATTTAAGTGTTTTTGTGATTTGCCTTTTGGATTATTAAGCAGTTAAAATCCAGTACAGAATTTGGGCAAAGTTTATAAGTAAATAGAAAATACTTTATTATCACAACAAAGTTTTTGTTCAGAAACAACACAAAATGATCATTTGAGGACAAATAAAAAATTATTTTTCAGGCAGAGTGTTCAGAAACTACAATGCAATTACAAAACTAAATCTCTTGCACTTCTTTCTGGATTATTTTTTCTTAAATAAACAAAGTGTACAAAATTACCACTCCACAACAAATATTATAAATAATGTAAGGAAGTGTTTAGGAAGTGCAATACAATACACAAAAAAGACAACATTTCTCCCCTTTAGTGTACTTTTTTTCTTCTTTTCAGGGGTCTGTCAGGGCCAGGTGGGCGGGGGATTTTAAAAATGTCCATATGCTTATACAAGTTTGTTGTGTAACCACTGTATCTTACAGCCTTTTTACAAATAGTACAACTTGCTATCGTTTCATTTTCGGCCCGATAATATAACCAAACAGCCCTACTCTTTCTCTCGTTGTGCGTAATGCGCTGCTGCTGGCCGGGCCCGGCTGGTAGCGGTGGGCAGTGTTCGGCGATGCGGAGTCACGTGACGGTACAACAAACACAGGAGAAGGGGAGGAGGAGCAAAGTGAGCCTGCTCTGCTCTGTGACAGCAGCGGCATTTAGATAAACAGAGTCAGGTGCTTCTTTCATGAAACGAGAGAAACTGAAACTTAAGTATCGATCTCATTACATTGGTATCGATCAATCTCGATACCAACGTTGGTATCGATATTATTGATATTTGGATCGATCCGCCCACCACTAGTGTTTCTGTGTTTGTGGACTGAGCTGGAAGACGGTTGTGTCGTGTCGTCGTGTCCCAGATAAATATTAGAGCTGTTGAAGTAACAATGTCTTCAGCTGAGAGTTTGAGAGAGTTGATCATCGAGCGACTAACTGCTGCTGCTGAAGAAATATTCAGACTCTTTGAAAGAACTGTCGTCCAGTACGAGGAAGAGATCGATCGTCAGCGCAGACTGCTGGATATCACCTGGAAACCCGAGATAAAGTTCCACAGAATAGGTGAGTAGAACTAGAATGGTCTAAATGAACTAACTAATGAATGGAAACACACAGTATGGAGAAGACACAGAGGAAAGACACTCAGCTACAAGACTGATAACATGCTAAGAGGCTAACTAGCACAGCTAACGCTACATGGATTTAAACTAGAACATATTTGCTCATATGTGTTTTCCTGTCATCACATTAGTAACCTTTATGTTGTGTCTCTTTGTCCCTCCAGACCTCCCACAGCAACATGTCTGTACGGAGGAGGAGGTTCTCAGTGACCAGCAGCTCTGGAACCAGGAGAGGAACTCCAGTCTGGATCAGGAGGAACCAGAACCTCCACAGATGAAAGAGGACCAGGAGGAACCAGAACCTCCACAGATGAAAGAGGAAGGAGGAACAGGAGGAACCAGAACCTCCACAGATGAAGGAGGAACAGGAGGAACCAGAACCTCCACAGATGAAAGAGGAACAGGAGGAACCAGAACCTCCACAGATGAAAGAGGAACAGGAGGAACCAGAATCTCCACAGATGAAAGAAGAACAGGAGGAACTCTGCAGCAGTCAGCAGGGAGAACTTCTTGTACTGAACCAGGAGACTGATTCCTTGATGGAGACTCCTACTGATGAGGAACGTGAGCACAGTGAACCAGAACCAAACAGTGACCAGCTCCTCTCTAACAACCCTCCTGTAGCTGAGAGCCCAGATCAGGAAGGAAGCAAACATGTAGACTCAGGATCAACTAGAAATGCAGAGCTGAATCCAAAGAAGAGACGTCACAGAGACACAAGACACAGTAACAATGTAGACAACTCTCCCATGTCAGAGAGTCAGTGTGATACTGACACATGTGGTAAAGTCTTCAGGCAACGTAGTAAATTAACCAGACACTTGAAGACTCACGCAGGTGAGAGACTCTACCTTTGTAAATTATGTGGGAAAAGATTTATTAACTGGTCATCAATTAGACATCATATGGAAACCCACCCAGGCGAGAAGCTGTTCTCTTGCAAGACATGTGGGAAATGTTTCAGTCAAAATAGTCATTTGATTAAACACATGAGGACTCACACAGGTGAGAAGCCGTACGGTTGTGACACATGTGGTAAAACCTTCACTGAAAGTAGTAGTTTAACGAAGCACATGAGGACTCACACAGGTGAGAAGCCATATCGTTGTGACACATGTGGTAAAACCTTCACTCACAGTACTACTGCAACTAAGCACACGAGGACTCACACAGGTGAGAAACTGTTGTCCTGAAACATCTGTGGGAAAAAAATCTCTGGGAAGCTGAGCTTGAAAAACACGTCAGAATTAGTAGGGGGTAAACGTTGTAGCAGACCAGTGTTGTTTTTGGCAGCCATTTTAGATTTAGTCTTAGTCTTTTGGACGAAATTGCTTATTAGTTTTAGTCACATTTTTGTCATTTCTATAGGTGATGGTTTTAGTCTAGTTTTCGTCGACGAAAACTCAAAAAGGTTTTAGTCTAGTTTTAGTCAGTTTTAGTTAAAAGAAAAAAAAAAGTATTTTCATCAATAATTACAATAACAACAGAATGGTTTTAGACAGACAAGTTTTCCACCCAACAGCAAATACTTTCTGATCTACTATAAGGATTATGCATTACACACAGATAAAATGGTAACAGTGTATATATAGTCATATTAATTGGTGCTGCAGTGTTAAAAGCTCTATCCATCTTTGTTTTTATTTTTATCAAGAAAAACTGGTGCACTGCACCTTTACAAAAATAGCGCTGTCTCTTTAAGAAAGACGGTAGTCTTGACTTGTTGAAGTTGTGCGTGGCTGTGGATGTGTGCCGCTGAACTGAGGGCATGTTGGAAATATAAAGTAAAAATAAATAAAGATGAACGTTTGTCTTGCTGTTTGTTTTGGAGTTGCAACAGATAAATGTTTGAGACTAACATCTAAAAAAAGTTTTCAGTGACACGCGATCTACCCGCACTACCTTCGAGATCTACCGGTCGATCGCGATCGACGTAATGAGCCCCCCTGCCATAGATCATCTCGTCGTTTCTGACCACCAAGGCCCTTGCCGCTGCCACTAAGGTCCATCATTTAGTGTGACTGTGACGGCAGGCGTGTTGTGCAGAATGTGCACAGATGCTGGCGTGATGGCATGTGGTGGGCGTGACCAAACAAGGATAGGATGCAGCACTATTGCTGATACTGTCAGACAATAGGCAGACATGTCATGTATTTTGAACGTCTGACAGACCACCCACAACATATTATCATGAAAAAAACGTTCGTCAACGAAATAATTTCGTCATCGTCTTCTTCGACGAAAACAACACTGAAGCAGATATCTGCTCTAATTCAGCTGAGTTAAAATACTTAATACATACATATATATATGTATGTATTTTTTTTTCAGACACATTCTGCAAA
The DNA here is from genome assembly GCF_963514085.1 of Chelon labrosus. Lineage (NCBI taxonomy): Eukaryota > Metazoa > Chordata > Actinopteri > Mugiliformes > Mugilidae > Chelon > Chelon labrosus. The sequence continues at coordinate 27,473,237 of NC_140342.1, read as the reverse complement.
AACAAGCTGCTCACTTTAAGCATAAAAATATCCACTCTGGACATTAAACAGATGGAAGGAGACATCTCCCTCTGCCTGGGACGACCATCTAACTGACACTTGAGTTTACAACAGGATTTGGAGAGGACCACTTTACGACCACCTTTGTTCGTTAACCTAAAGGTTGTGCAGGAGCCACAGGACAAGGAGAAGATAAGACAACCAGACTGTGTTTTAATGGTGAGAACTGAAAGAACATGGCTAACAAAACAACTCTTCCAGAGACTGTAGTACCATGTAGAGAAACTGACAATGTATCAGTGACTTTACTGCATGTCAGACTGTGTGAGGTTAGTTTATGAAATCTGGTTTTGACCAGTGTCAGACTGCACATTCAGTTTGAGGCTGGTAAACTGTGTAGTGGATATGTGGTGAATCTTCCAGAAGCAAAGAACTAAACTTTAACGAACTGTCTGGAGTTATGGAGCATGTCTTCAACCTGAGCCTTGAGCTGAGAGTGGTACCACAGATTTGGAAGACCTCGTGCGTGGTACCGGTGCCTAAAACATCGCACCCTAAAGACCTCAGCAGCTACAGACCGGTGGCTCTAACATCCCACCTGATGAAGACACTGGAGAGACTGATACTGGGACATCTCCGCTCTGAGGTGGGCCCCTCCATGGACCCTACAGTTTGCCTACCGTCCTAATGTTGGAGTGGAGGACGCTGTTGTCTTCCTGCTACACCGAGCTCTCTCTCACCTGGATAAGCCTGGCAGCACTGTGAGAATCACCTTTTTTGATTTCTCCAGTGCGTTCAACACCATCCAGCCGGTGATTCTGAGGGACAAACTTGAGAGGATGGGTGTGGACCACCAGCTGTCTACCTGGATCCTGGACTACCTCACAGACCGACCACAGTTTGTGAGAAACAGGAACTGTGTGTCTGACCTGCTCACCAGTAGCACGGGTGCCCCCCAGGGGACTGTCCTGGCCCCCTTTCTTTTCACCCTCTACACAGCAGACTTCAGACACAACACAGACAGCTGTGTACTGCAGAAGTTCTCCGACGACTCTGCGATTGTTGGCCTCATCAGAGGTGACGACGATGCAGAGTACAGAGGACTGACGGGGAACTTTGTAGAATGGTGTCAACGAAACCACCTCCTGATCAACGCGGGGAAGACCAAGGAGATGGTGGTGGATTTCCATAGACGTCGTTCTGCCCTCCCCTCACCAGTGAACATCCAGGGAATGGACATTGAGCAAGTGGACTCTTATAAGTACCTGGGTGTTCACCTCAACACCAAACTGGACTGGACTAACCACACTGACGCCATCTACAGGAAGGGACAGAGCAGGCTCTACCTTCTGAGGAGACTGAGGTCTTTTGGAGTGAAAGGGGCACTCCTGAAGACCTTCTATGACTCTGTAGTGGCATCAGCCATCCTCTACGGAGTGGTCTGCTGGAGCAGTGGCATCACAGAGAGGGACAGGAAGAAGCTGGACAAGATCATCAGGAAATCCAGCTCTGTCCTGGGCTGCCCTCTGGACTCAGTGGGGGAGGTGGGTGACAGGAGAGTTCTGGCTTAACTGTCATCCATGCTGGACAATGAGTCCCACCCCCTGCATGGTGACCTGACAGGACTGAGGAGCAGCTTCAGTGACAGACTGCTTCACCCTCGATGTGTGAAGGAAAGATACAGAAGGTCTTTCCTTCCTGCTGCTGTTAGGCTCCACAACGAACACTCTTAATATGTGCAATAGTATTACACCATAAGTGTAAAAACATTTTTACAACTCAATCTGTGCAATATTCCAGTGCAATATCTGTTCCACTATTTATCTTTATAGCTACCCTTTTTGCTCTTGCTGTTTTTATTCTTTCTGTAAACTGTTGTGAACTGCAATTTCCCCATTGCGGGACTAATAAAGGTGTTCTTATTCTTATTCTTATTATTTTACAGGATATGAAAATGAAGTACTCTGGATGATCTATGAAGTTCTTTGTGGTGTATCATCATTAGTACTGAAAACACTGCTCCCTGTCAACTGGAGTCTTCTCTTTGTTTCTGAGCTTCTATCATTTCATGTTTCTATGTGTTTTTGATTTCATCAATTTTTTCTACTTTCCAACTTTAGAGGTGACACAGACCAAGAGGAGTTATTCTAAGAGTTGATTCTATAGTTCTCTGTGTCACCAGAGTTTTAAATAGAAAAGTTTTGAGTCCACAGTTGGGAAGTAAGTTGTTGACAGAAGTTATTTGAAATACGGATGTTTACTGCCATCTCGTGGCCAAAGTCTGGAACTGCGGTACTGCATTTTAAATGGTTTGATTGACGGTTTACGTGATTAGAATAACTAATATAAAGTAGATATACAGTCATAAATACAATATAACGAGGGCATTTCAGTGCATCACGGCCACGCTAGAAAAAACAAAAAAAACAAATAACACATCAGTGTTAGTGAAAGTGAGTTAATACGTTTTAACGTGAATACTGATTCATTTTTCTTTTTCTGGCGTGGCAGTGATTCATATGTATGTATATCTTTTACTATGAGGTAGAAGTGCTTTTATTCTGTGAATAAAATGGTGAAATACATCCGTTTCACTGTTATCAATTCTAACAGTTTCACCATTGATGGTATTTAAAGCATTAAAATGTATTCATTACCAGGTGTGTTGTGTTCATCTTAGTTATTTTCAACCCACAGTTTTCCATTAAGTGGATTGACTTTCTAACGGGGAATGACACTTAGCTTTATTGTGTGACACTGATTCCCATTAGACAGTCTCCAAATGAGCCTGACTGGAAGTTTCCAGCAGTTCCAGCAGCTTGTGCTGTTACTCGATCTCCGCTCAAATTATGTCAGCTAATCAGAAGCTTCTAAAGCCATGACATAATTTTCTGGAAATGTTTAAGCTGTTTAAAGGCACAGTCAACTGAATATATGGAATTAAGATATAGTGAAGAAGAAGTGAAATAATCTATCTGTAGACAATTGATGGAAAAATGACTTGAGTCACAAAGGAAGCTTCCTCAGGAGTCACCCACGTTTATATCGTGTGTTAGCAAATGAGTCTGGGAAGGAGTATCAGCAAACAAGGATTTACTAGACTCAATGAACTCTACCAGATCAGAACACTATACATCAGAAAGATGAGCCAAGCAACCTGAGAGATTGTTCAAAATGTCAGAGTTTGACAACTTTCCTTGGGTCAAGGCCACTGACAAACAACAGTCCCTCACTTCAGCACTGGACAGCTCCTCTGAACCCTCTCTACTGCCAGGCTAACACAAGGAGAGGTAACTTCAGCACTGGACAGCTCCTCTGAACCCTCTCTACTGCCAGGCTGACACAAGGAGAGGTAACTTCAGCACTGGACAGCTCCTCTGAACCCTCTCTACTACCGTGTTTGAACTCGTGACATCCTCTGCAACTTCTGAAGAACACAAGTGACCGACACTAGAATCAGAAAAGAAAATGAAACTGTCACTCACATCAACTTCCTCCTGGTCCAGTTTACGTGTAGATCAAGTAACAGCACAAGCTGCTGGAACTGCTGGAAACTTCCAGACAAAGACTTAATGCAACAGCACACCAATATCTTTCGTTCCAAACCAGATCTTACAGTAGATCCATTATCAATGGGTCAAACTCCCTCCAAAATGAAAGATCTTCACTGGGATTTTATAACCCAGTGAAGATAACAAATGGAGCCAAATCAGTGGACAACTCTTCAGACGCCACAGGTCTGTTGACCAAAGCTACTGGTTTTCCATGTGGCTTTTTCAATAACAGGCCATCCTGCCACAATATGGCCCTTTTTTCTTACAACAGTAGCACATTAAATTGTTCACTCCCTTCACGTCCTCCTTCACAGTCTGAACCTCAAGTTCAGAAGACCCAGAACTCCTGGCACCTTCATGACACCCTTTCCACGACCACTGTGACCATCAAGAGGCTGAAAGGACGATCCACACAAACAGACCTGAGTGAGAACATCCTCATCAACCAAACCTGCAGCCTTAGAAACATCATTGACTTTCTGTTCATTTAAATGTGTTGACTCCCTCTCTGGTAGACAGCATACTGAGTGATCTAACACAAGCAGTATAATTAGGACTGTGGTTTGAAAATAATTAAGATGAACTCAACACACCTAGAATCAGACAGGGAGAGAAATATGGCTTTTAAACACAGGACTCACTTTCACTGACAATGATCCGTTTTTTTTCTGGCGTGGCGGCGATGCATTGAAATGTCCTCGTTCTATTGTATTTATGATATATTTGTCTGTGCCGTTACTTTTTATTTTGAAACCGGACGTTCATTTTCTACTCTCACCTCTAACCACTGACTGTATATCTACTTTATACAGTCTATAGACTAACTTGATGATTAGTATGTGTTGCAGTTTCTCCCTTTGACCAGTAGAGGGTAGTAAATGTTTAAAATGTCCTGTTAAATGTCAACTCAACATGAAGTAAACTGTCATTAAAACTGCACTAAGTGTTGCGGTTTAATCAACAATAATGTTTATTTTTAATAATGACAATAATACCAAGTTATTAATGTTGACTTGGACAGTTATTAAGTTATTATAATCACATAAACACCGCTCGTTTCAAGCTATTTAAAATGCAGTATCGCAGTTCCAGACTTTGGCCACTAGATGGAAGTAAACATCCGTATTTCAAATAACTTCAGTCAACAACTTACTTCCCAACTGTGGACTCAAAACTTTTCTATTTAAAACTCTGGTGACACAGAGAACTATAAAATCAACTCTTAGAATAACTCCTCTTGGTCTGTGTCACCTCTAAAGTTGGAAAGTAGAAAAATTTGATGAAATCAAAAAACACATAGAAACAAAGAGAAGACTCCAGTTGACAGGGAGCAGTGTTTAATGATGATACACCACAAAGAACTTCATAGATCATCCAGAGTACTTCATTTTCATCTCCTGTAAAAGTTTAGTTCTGTGCTTCTGGAAGATTCACCACATATCCACTGCACAGTTTACCAGCCTCAAAATGAATGTGCAGTCTGACACTGGTCAAAACCAGATTTCATAAACCAACCTCACACAGTCTGACATGCAGTAAAGTCACTGATACATTGTCAGTTTCTCTACATGGTACTACAGTCTCTGGAAGAGTTGTTTTGTTAGCCATGTTCTTTCAGTTCTCACCATTAAAACACAGTCTGGTTGTCTTATCTTCTCCTTGTCCTGTGGCTCCTGCACAACCTTTAGGTTAACGAACAAAGGTGGTCGTAAAGTGGTCCTCTCCAAATCCTGTTGTAAACTCAAGTGTCAGTTAGATGGTCGTCCCAGGCAGAGGGAGATGTCTCCTTCCATCTGTTTAATGTCCAGATTGGATATTTTTATGCTTAAAGTGAGCAGCTTGTTTTTGCCGTACATTGTGTCAGAAATCAAAACTTTATTTCAACTTATCTGAGAGAATGATTAGATCTGAATATCTGCTGTCAGATTGAAATCAAGACCATGAAAGCACACAGCAGCTTCATCTGAGCTGTCAATCAGCAGCAGCAGTCTCATCTGTGGGCTGCAGGGGCTGATGGGAGCTTTGAGGACCTGCTAGAAACCACGTGGCCTCGTCTGATCTCACAGCTCGTCCTTGTTGGGCCTCAGCTGCATCAGAGCTCCACTTCTCCCCAGGTTCACCAGAGGATACACCACTGCACAAAATGCTTTTCCTCCCAGCTGCTGCTCTGTGCTGTCTGTGTTCAGGTGAGTGTTTCCAACAAACTCCACCTTTAACAAACACTGTCTCACTAACCTTCATCTATCTGTCTGTGTCTCTACAGCACTGGTTGCCATGGCAGAAGAGCTGACCCAGGACCAGTTGACATTGACCAGGAGAGTTGGTCAAACAGTCTCCTTCAGATGTGGAGGAACTGACCAGTATGGTAGTAGTTATGTAGACTGGTACCAGAAGAAAGAAACAGAAACATTCAGAGTGATTCTTGCTATTAAGAGATACAGTGGTGACATAGATAGAGAAACTTACGATCATCCTCAGGAAAATGATTTCTCATCTGTGAATAATCAGAACGGCTGGGAGTTGGAGATAAAGAAAGTTAAAGTTGATCATTCAGCCACCTACTACTGCTCCTGTTGGAAGGTTCATCATGAGAAATGATGTGAGCAGCCTGAACAAAAACCAACAGATGAACAGATGTCAAACAGTGTTTGTGACAGGAAGAGAGCAGTAAACCACAGCCCAGGTTCACATATTTCACCTCCATCTCAGACAGAGTCCCAAACATACTGAGCTGAGGGAGATTCTTCTTTCCTGCTCTCACTATTTATTTGACATCAGATTTATTGATGTTGTTAGCAGATATTTCAACAGTTAGAAAAAAGATGAAAACAAGACAGAGAAGAACAAAGAGCAGAAATACAAAGTCAATCAAAAGAATTCAATCAAAGAGCAAAAGAACACAAAGAGATTTTAAAAGTCAAAGTTCAATAGAATAAATGATTTCAGACAAATGTTCCAGATGAAGATGAAGGCATAACATTATGACCACCTTCCTAATATAGTGTAGGTCTCCCTTGTGGTGACTCCACCCTGGTTATTACAGACTCTTGGACAGTCTCTAACTCAATGCTGATTGCTGACACAAATAAAACAACCACATCTTCCTCCTCTTCCTCATCCTCTCCTTCCACACCCAGTCCAGAGGCCCCTGCTGTGTTTGTCCTTCATAGATTGCAAATGGTTAAACCTAGAATTGTAGAAATACTCTCACACCTCCCAAATACAAAAGACTCAGAAATAAAGCTTCATTCAATAGTTCATGTTCCTCTTTCTAGCATCCATGCTAACTAAATCACAAAATGTCATCACACAGTCAAGAGGACGGGTGGTAGCTAAATCATTTGTGGACAAGACGGAATAAAGGTCATGATGTCATTATCAATAGTCTTACCATTTACTGAGGTAGTTGAATAATTTTGTGAATGATCAGTTCAACAACTGTTACTAAACAAATAGTAAGACAGACAGATAGATAGATAGATAGATAGACAGATAGACAGATTTGTTCAAGGTATTCCAACTTTGAGTCCTCCTTCTGGATCAGCTTGTCCAGTTGTGAGGTGTCCTTCGACCTTCGCCTCCTGAGGAAATAGAGATGGCTTTGACCTTTGTTGTATACTGAGTCTATATTCTCTGACAAAATAAAATGATGCTGTTGTTTAGTCCAGATCCAGTCCATGAGGACTAAAGTAGTGGACTGAGCAACCACTGACATTAACATCAGAGCCATGCTGCTAGTGTGGCTAAAAGAAAAGAGAAGAAGAGACAGTCATGTTGATGTGAACATTAGAGAAACACATCATGGAGCTGAAATATGATCCTACTTCCTCATTTGGACTCGTTCACCTCAGCTGACTCTCTCAACGGCACACAGGTTTTTGTATTAGTCTTTTTCACTGTGTGGAGGCTACGAGTATGACATCTATGGCTCTGGAACTAAACTGTATGTAACAGGTAAGAAGAAACATTTCTTTTCCTTCAGTTGTTTTATTGTAGAAGCTGAAAATGTGTTTAAAGTCAGTTTGTGCTGCTTCAGCCTTTCCATGTTAGTTTTTTCCTCATGAGTAGAGAATTCATCCTGCAGCCATTGTTCCATAAGAAAAGCTCAATCATTTCTGAAAACATGTTGAAATCTGACTGAACAACTAAAGTTCTTCTTTATTTCTGTAAATATTAGTGACGTTCCAAACATTTAGGATTTGATCATCTCAGTAATTCTGTGAAAACAAGATGATATTTGATGTTCAACTATTTCAGATTGTTTTGAAGTGTCTATCGATTGTATTGGATCATTTCTGAAAGTTAGAACCTTGTCAGATCTAATGGCTGTCAGTTATTATTTATCTGATGGTAAATGTGTCTTTAATTGATAATGGCTTCATAGAAAAAGAAAAAAAAAAAAAACACACAAAGTGAATGTGATATTAGAAGAAATAGAATTCACTCAAACAATGTTTTATTACTATCATCAGCATAAAGTATTTAAACATGACTGACACAAACTTGTATATTGATATGTTTTATTAGTGATTAAAGTCTGTGCTAAAATTTGGAATATTCAATACATATTGGAATCAGAGAAATGACAAACGTACAACTGAAAAACACAATTCAGGGATTTGGAAATGATTTAAATATTTAATTTTATTTAAAATAGTACATAGACGATATTTTGTTTTTCTTTTTAAAGGAATAGTTGCTTATTTATATTCAGTCTGCTCTTCATTAACTTGGTGAACGCACCATTAATGCTGAACCGTTGTTCTGACTCCTGTCAGTCACAAGATAGCTTCGGATAACACAAGGGTCATGGAGGCCTTTCCTATTGGAGAACGAGCGAGTGACTTTAAAGATCTAGATTTGGGAGCAGAAGTCTATTGCAGACGCTTCAACTATGGCGATAGGTGCTGTTGCCTACCTACGGGCCTTGGACTTTGATGGAAAATGGCATGTAGGGTTTGTAACAGGAAAATCAAAGCTGGCACTATACCCCATGCATACTGTACCTCGCCTGGAGCTGTGCGCGACAGTCTTGGCGGTCGAGCTGGCAGAAGCTATCCAATCTGAAATAGATGTAGAGTTGCAAGCAGTCAGGTTCTTCACAGATAGTCGCATAGTGCTGGGCTATATCCACAACAGTTCACGAAGGTTTTATACCTAGCTAACCGAGTAGCTCGCATTCGAGGCGCTACTGAACCAAAACAGTGGCAGTATGTGTTGACTGACCAAAACCAAAACTGACCAGGGAACCAGGCTGATTCCAGCAGCGTACCTGTCCACATCCAGTTGGTTGCCTGCCCCCCCTTTTCTCAGTCAGTTAAACACAGATCAAAATGGTGAAGCAGAAATATTTGAGCTTGTAGACCCAAACAAAGTCAAAGACAGTCGGCAACAAGATACGTCTCTTGTAACAAAGATCACAGAGCAGTCTCTTGGATCATCAAGATTTGAACGCTTCTCTGCTTGGAAGAGTCTAGTAAGAGGTGTAGCAACTCTCATTCATGTTGTCAAGTCATTCTCAAGACAAGCTAAGACTGATAGTTGTAAGGGATGGCACCAATGCAGTCAGCTGCTCAGCACAGAGCGTTCTCAAGCGAAGGTGGATATCTTCAAATATGTGCAAGAGGATGTGTTTGAGGAGCTAAAATGCTTAACGCAGGGTACCAAAGTGAGCTGCCAAAGTCCCCTTGCAAAGCTGGATCCCTTCATTGACAAGAGCGGTTTGATTAGAGTTGGAGGTCGGATACACAGGGCAGATTTGCAAGACCAAGAGAAACATCCACTCATCCTACCAGCAGGCCATCATGTGACAACTCTCCTGGTTCGACACCATCATGATAAAGTAGCCCACCTTACCATCTGTAAGAAGTTGAGAGGCAAGAGAGAAGTACAAAAGATGTCTGATCTGCCAGCTGACAGGTTGGCAATGGACCCACTCTTTACTCATGTAGGGCTTGACGTTTTTGGCCCGTGGACCGTCATCACTCAGCAGACACGAGGTGGAGCTGCTGAGAGCAAGAAGTGGGCGGTCATTTTTACTTGTCTAAGTACAAGAGCTGTGCACCTTGAAGTCTTGGAATGTATGTCAACCTCGAGCTCCATCAACGCCTTGAGGCGCATTTTATCCATACGTGGACCTGTCAAACACAGGAACAAATTTCATCGGTGCATGTAGAGAACTTCAAGTTAACACAGATGACCCTGAGATCAAGAACTACCTGCAGGAGCAGGAATGTACATGGACCTTTAATGCTCCTCATTCCTCGCACATGGGAGGAGCTTGGGAGAGGCTAATAGAAGTGGCAAGACACATCCTAGATGGACTGCTACTGAAAGATGGTGCTACCAGACTGTCTCATGTAGTCCTATCAACCTTGATGGCTGAGGTTATGGCCATCATGAATGCTCGACCACTGGTTCCAGTTTCATATGATGCTGACATACCTGAAATGCTCTCACCTGCAACTCTGCTCACCCAGAAGGCAAGCGTTACTCCTGCACCTCCAGGAGACTTTGAATTGGACCATCTATGCAAGGTACAATGGCACCAGGTCCAGAGCTTTGCACAGTCCTTCTGGAAAAGGTGGAGATTGGATTACCTGGTGTGGCGTACTTCGATGCCACCATGAGTCCTTCAGCAGAGAATCACCCGGAGAGCTATGACGTTTCAGTTCTTTTATTTATAGCACAACACACTATACAACATTTGTGGTCGTTCGCAGGCTGGATCTCCTTTCTCCGCTGCCGACAGTCATGAGTGTGTCTTTCTGCCTTGAGTCCTCCAGGTCCAACACGCTACTGTGTTTTAAAAGGAGAGAGTGATAAGTTCAACAGGATGCAGGTGTGCCAATCACTCTCACCTTGTGCTGCTCTCATGAGCCCTCTCCACACCTCTCTCCTGCAGCTGATGCACCACGACCCCTCCACACCTGGCAACACTTCAACCAAGGAGGAAGTGGACCTTGGAGAAGCCTGACCTCAGGGAAGGGGATATTGTTTTGGTAAAGGATGTTCAAGCAAAACGTAACGAGTGGCGTCTTGGACAGATAGTTAAGGCCATTGCCAGCTTGGACGGCAATGTCAGTAAGGTCATAGTAAAATCTCTTAGCCAAGGGGTAATTAAGGAGTATCTTAGACCTGTTAGTGATGTTGTTTTACTTATGCCGCATAAAAAGAGTAAGTAGTGGTATAACATTTCTATACCAATAACTGTATGTAGAGGTTCTGGAGCAACAAATGCTGCTATCCAGATGACGTCTTATTCTGGAAGGCCTTTCTTAAAATAAAATAAAATAAAATAAAATAAAATAAAGGAGCAGCTAAAATCTTATATTAAATCAGATTGTAAAATATTTCCCGTTCAAAACTACAGCAGCTGTGAGTTGATAAAAGACGATGTGATGAAACACAGTCGACATGTTTCTGTCCCAACTTCATAGAAAAGTGTTGTTGGATTAAAATTCAAAACCATCAAATAATGTCTTTTGATGAAGATAAAATAAGATAATCCTTTATTTATCCCACCGTGGGGAAATTTGCAGCGTTGCAGCAGGAGACAGTTTAAGGACAGAGCACACAGGAGATAAAAAGAAGTAATAAAACATTAAATACATAAAAAGAATAGAAACTGAAATACAATAGAAATACTTACGTACCAGAGCAGTGCTGTTGACTGTGTGAATGTGTGTGAGCTGTCAAACTTCAGATGAGCAGGTAGTGAAGCCCGTGGTGAGCGTGTACCCAGCAGCATCCAGAGTCCACCTGGAGGGGAAGAGCTCCCTGCTGTGTCTGGCCTCATCCATGTTTCCTCCTCTGGTCCAGTTCTCCTGGAAAAGACAGAAGAAGAACGGCCCTCTGGAGGAGCTGACCCCTGCTCAGGGAGAGCAGCTGGAGCTCAGAGAGTCGGGACGCAGCGCCTCCATCAGGCTGGTGGACGGAGATGATCTGGACAACTATATATATCGTTGCTACGTTGAGCACGAGGGGAGGTCAGTGGAGGTCACAGTGGAGGACACAATGAAGGCCACAGTAGAGCCCCAAAGCCAACAAGGTAATGAAGGCTTGGTGACTGTGTTCAGCAGTGATTCAGCTTCATGTGGAGACGCTGTCAAAAAGAGCAGAGGAGCAGAGGACTGACATTTCTCACTGCAGCTCCAAACATTTGACTCTTTTTCTGTTTCAGAGTTTCCAGCTCCAGCAGCCTCCTGTCCTCCAGAGAGAGAGAGCCAGCAGACCTGCCAGCTGATCACTGTAAGATCACCTGCTGCCTCTCTGCATGGACAGCTCCAATGTCCAATGAGGACACTAGAACAACTTTACAGGATTAATCTGACACTTCCACGAATTCATATCTGTCTATCTGTCTGTCAGTGTCCTTCCAGTCTCAGTGCAGGGTGAAGCTGCTCTGTCTGCTGTACACAGTGCTGATAGTGAAGAGTCTGGTGTACTGCTGTGGACTCTCTCTGCTGATGAGCCTCAGAAACAAGGGACTGTCCACCAACTCCACACATGCTGACTGACTGTTTTCTCCTGGTCTTTTCTCTCCATCAGATCTCATCAGTTCATCTCATTCATCACTTTGATCAGTATTCACAAATGTTAGTCATGATGCTTTGGTTGTAATGTAGAGTGAGATAGATTTATCAGAGTTTCTTTATCAAATCTCTTAATTGTAACTTCTAAATATTACACCAGTTAAAGAATGAACTTCTTTCTAGATGTTTCAACATTTAATACAACATGTGTTTGCTTTCTTTTTCTTTTTATTGTAGAAATACAATGCAGTGTGTTCATCCATTTATTATGTTCTATTAAAACTATAAAATAATAATGCTGTTTTGTTTTTCTTCTTGTCTAAAGATTCGTTATGTTGACACCCCAAAGTAGTTTGATGATTGTTCCTAAGACTTTTTAAATAAAAATGAATGTCAAACTCTACGCTGACGACACTGTTGTTTACACAGATGAACAAAGAGCAGAGCTGATTTGAAGCTACGACTGTTAAAAACTATCATCCAGCGGTTTGATGAGTCAGTGCTGAAGTTTGAATGTTGATCAAATGAAGGATGTGTTTAATTAACAGTCATGAAATAGTTTCATTAGCAGCAGGTCAGTGTGTCAGTGGAAATTCAACTGTTTGAGAGCTGAACACTGAAAGTTCATGGTCCTCTAACTGGACCTGTTAGTGGATAAATCCTAATCAGTCATTAATCACAGAGGTGTCTCATCAATAAAATAACATTTAATTAATGTTCTTATTATTGATTTCAAAGTGTAAAGTGCATCTTTAATCATCCAAACCTCTAAATACCCTGAACATGTTACCAGGACATGAGCTTCAGGTGGGTGATCGGACTCAGTTCAACTCTGTGTGGGTGGAGGGCTCAGAGGAAAAAAGGTTTACAGAAAACAAGAGAAAGGGAGGGGAGGTGATGAGTGTGTTCAGCAGCAGATATGAATCTGTTCTCAGTGGTTATTAGGACAGAAAACAAACTGCTGACAGCCAATCAGACTTCCTTCCTGCAGCAGACGGGCTGTGTGGGTTTGTGCTCTGCAGCCTCCACACCGTTAGCTGTGGCTTTTCACTTTAATGACACAATGACAGTTTCAACCACCAGCTGTGGTTAAAGAATCTTTCCAGGAAGCACCTGTGTTCTTCATCTGAGAGAGAAACACATTTACATTTATTATTAAACATTACAATCAGTAATTATGTTCAATTGTTGTTTTTTTTTTGCAATTAAATGAAACTAATTATTTTATTGTGGTGTGTTTAAAATCTTCCATCCTCTCATAAATTCCTCCTCTCTGATAAATAGAACTTTAAAGAAGTTGAACTCTTTGCCTGCAAAGTGTTTAAATTGATCCCATGAGAAGATTTTCAACTTCTATAGGAAACAATAATGCTTCCTGTTCTTTCTCATTAATCAGAACCAAACACAAGCCTCACTGAGACAGAGACACAAACCCATGAGATAAACAAGTCATGCTGTTGTTCTGAAGTAGGCGTTCACCTCAAGTCTCATTATTTCACTGAGTTATAGTTGACAAAAAAAGTCTGAATGTCCCAATCAGTTCTAATCCACCATGAGTTCACCTCATTAACCACACTGATCCACATTTCTCATGGAAATTCTATTCCAGCTTCATTTTTTATCAGTGCAGCAGTCTGTGCTTTATTCACAGGGTTCATAGACGTCACATGCAGGAACTGGAAGCTGCTTAAGCTTCAACTTTATTAACTGACGTCCAACAGTTCCTAATATACGAGCTAAAGTATTTGACTTGCTTTGTTAAGACACATAAAAAGCAGTTTATCAAAGCCAGACTCTGGGATTGTGTTGGTTTCTTGTGTTTATTGAGTGTGTTCCAGTGAAAGAAAAGAGCAGCCTGGTGGAGTCTGCATTTATTAGAAAGAAAGACAAGAGCAGAAGAAACAGCCTGCTGGAAACTGATGATGATTATTATACAAGTCACAGTTGAAAGTGGAAATAAACTAGACTACTAGAGAATGAAGACGTCATAAGAGCAGATTTCTATGTGAATATATGTGTTTCTATTTCCAGGATGACAATCAAGACGTGAATGAAAAGATACAGATTACAAAGAAGCACATTACAACAACATTTGTGAATACTGATCAAAGTGATGAATGAGATGAACTGATGAGATGTGATGGAGAGAAAAGAGCAGCAGAAAACAGTCAGTCAGCATGTGTGGAGTTGGTGGACGGTCCCTTGTTTCTGAGGCTCATCAGCAGAGAGAGTCCACAGCAGTACACCAGACTCTTCACTATCAGCACTGTGTACAGCAGGCAGAGCAGCTTCACCCTGCACTGAGACTGGAAGGACACTGACAGACAGACAGACAGATATGAATTAGTGGAAGTGTCAGATTAATCCTGTAAAGTTGTTCTTGTGTCCTCATTGGACATTGGAGCTGTCCATGCAGAGAGGCAGCAGGTGATCTTACACTGACCTTGCTGCAGAGCTGGGAGGTCTGCTGGCTCTCTCTCTGGAGGACAGGAGGCTGCTGGAGCTGGAAGCTCTGAAACAGAAAAGGAGTCAAATGTTTGGAGCTGCAGTGAGAAATGTCAGTCCTCTGCTCCTCTGCTCTCTTTGACAGCGTCTCCACATGAAGCTGAATCACTGCTGAACACAGTCACCAAGCCTTCATTACCTGGTTGGCTTTGGGGCTCTACTGTGGCCTTCACTGTGTCCTCCACTGTGACATCCACTGTCTCCTCCTCGTGCTTGACAGAGCAGTGATATTTATACTTGTCCAGATCATCTCTATCCACCAGCATGATGGAGGCTCTGCGTGCCAACTCTCTGAGCTCCAGCTGCTCTCCCTCAGCAGGGGTCAGCCCCTTCAGAGGGTCGTTCTTCTTCTGTCTTTTCCAGGAGAACTGGACCAGAGGAGGAAACATGGATGAGGCCAGACACAGCAGGGAGCTCTTCCCCTCCAGGTGGGCTCTGGATGCTGCTGCTGGGTACACGCTCACCACGGGCTTCACTACCTGCTCATCTGAAGTTTGACAGCACACACACATTCACACAGTCAACAGCAGCTTCCAGCACTTCTCTGCATTCAGTCTGATCCTGGAAACTACATGGACTCTGATCACTAAACTACTCATCAATACAGAACAAAGTTCAACCAGCATTAACCTTTTCAGCAGTCTGAGCTACAGTAGCTCGTCTGTTGGATGGGACCACAAGGGTCAATGATCCTTTGCTGCCCATGACCACCCTGTCTCTGGTTCTTCTCCTTCCTTGGACCACTTTTGATAGATACTGATCACTGCAGACCAGGAAAACCCCACAAGAGCTGCAGTTCTGGAGATGCTCTGACCCAGTCGTCTAACCACTTCACCGGTCATAATGTTACGGCTGATCGGTCTACATATTCAGTATACATTATAATATATCTTCATGTAAATTTCTGTTTCCAAAATAACTGATGCTATATAAAATCAATCAGAACAGATCCAGTGGTTGATCAATCATCAGTTGTATAATCAAGCCTGCTCCCAGTAGACCAAACACACGCTGGACAATCACAACACAAACTGGAATATCCTTAATATATTTGGAAGAACTTATGTTTGCATATCATTTATTCTTTCATGTGCAATATACATACATACATACGTAAGTAGGAGTTATATTGTATTTCAGTTTCTATTCTTTGTATTTATTTAATGTTTTATTCTTCTTTTTATCTCCTGTGTGCTCTGTCCTTAAACTGTCTACTGCTGCAACGCTGCACATTTCCCCACGGTGGGATAAATAAAGGATTATCTTATTTTATCTTCATCAAAAGACATTATTTGCTGGTTTTGAATTTGAATCCAACAACACGTTTCAAAGAAGTTGGGACAGAAACATGTCGACTGTGTTTCTTCACGTCGTCTTTTATCAACTCACAGCTGCTGTAGTTTAGAGCGGGAAATATTTTACAATCTGATTTAATATAAGATTTTAGCTGCTCCTTTAATTTAATTTAATTTAATTTAATTTAATTTAATTTAATTTTTTTAATTCATTTCATGTCATTTTATTTTATTTTACTAAAGGCCTTCTAGAGTAAGACGTCATCTGGATATCAGCAGTTGTTGCTCCAAAACCTCTACATACGGTTCAGCATTAATGGTGCATTCACAAATGTTCAAGTTAATGAACAGCAGCCTGAATTTAAATAAGCAACTATTCCTTTAAAAAGAAAAATATAAATATTATCTATGTACTACTTTAAATGAAATGAAATGAAATGAAATGAAATGAAATTTAAATTAAATTGTCATTTTGTCATTTCACTGATTCCAAAATGTATTGAATATTCCACATTTAAGAGCACAGACTTTAATCAACAACACATCAATATACAAGTTTGTGTCACTCATGTTCAAATGTTTAAATACTTTATGGTGATGATAGTAATAAAACATTGTTTGAGTCAATTCTATTTCTTCTGATATCACATTCACTTTGTGTTTTTTTCTTTTTCTGTGAATCCATTATCAATTAAAGACACATTTATCATCAGATAAATAATAACTGACAGCCATTAGATCTGACAAGGTTCTAACTTTCAGAAATGATCCAATACAATCTATAGACGCTTCAAAACAATCTGAAATAGTTGAACATCAAATATCATCTTGTTTTCAACAACACATGTCACAGAATTACTGAGATGATCAAATCCTAAATGTTTGGAACGTCACTAATATTTACAGAAATAAAGAAGAACTTTAGTTGTTTAGTCAGATTTCAACATGTTTTCAGAAATGACTGAGCTTTTCTTATGGAACAATGGCTGCAGGATGAATTCTCTACTAATGAGGAAAAAACTAACATGGAAAGGCTGAAGCAGCACAAACTGACTTTAAACACATTTTCAGCTTCTACAATAAAACAACTGAAGGAAAAGAAATGTTTCTTCTTACCTGTTACATACAGTTTAGTTCCAGAGCCAAAGATGGGGTACCTGTAGCCTCCACACAGTGAAAAAGACTAATACAAAAACCTGTGCGCCGTTGAGAGAGTCAGCTGAGGTGAACGAGTCCAAATGAGGAAGTAGGATCATATTTCAGCTCCATGATGTGTTTCTCTAATGTTCACATCAACATGACTGTCTCTTCTTCTCTTTTCTTTTAGCCACACTAGCAGCATGGCTCTGATGTTAATGTCAGTGGTTTCTCAGTCCACTACTTTAGTAGCGTGAGCCCCCGTGAGCCAACTCCACTAGAGCGCTCAGCAAGCTCCATGACGTCATCAGAGACAGCTCATCCTGATGACGTTATTCTCACAATGGGAGACTTCAATCAGTGCAAGCTATGGACTGTATTCCCCAAATACTACAAACATGTGGACAGAAAAAAGAAAGAGTAAATAAAATAAAGTAAAAAAATAAGTAAAATAAAATTAAAATAGTATAAGCAAAAATGTACAAATTAGCGTATGGACAAATCTACAGGAAATAGAGACGGAAGAACATATATACACAGGGATGATAAGGTGCTATCGCGTTAACATGAATAACATGGAGTTGTCTGTTACAGAAAGGTGAGTTGTTGTACAGCTGGACTGAAAATGGTATGAATGAAGTCCTGTAGCGTTCACTGTGGGAGTGGAGCTGGATCAGTCTGTTGGAGAATGAGCTCTGCAGCCCCTCTATTGTCTGGTGTGGTGGACGTGACTGATTGTCCATGATGGAGAGCACAGTTACATATGGGGTGCATACAGAGCTGCACGCCACCCCCACTTCAGACACACAGACCACATCTCTTCCTGTACCCAGCCTACAGATAAAACCAACAAAACCCGTCACCAAATAGTTTAAACTCTGGAGCACCCTGCAGGACTGTTTTACTGGGACAGACTGGGATGTGTTTAAAGCTGCAGCCACACTGGAGGACTCTTCTGTTAGCACACAGGACTATGCTGAGTATGTGACAACATCCCTGGATGAGCCCTCAGAGCATGTGCCAACGAGCTGACAGACATTCTCTCCTCCATCTTCAGCTTCTCTCACAGCACCGGCCCCTCAAGCTTCAAGACAACAGCGATCGTCCCCCCTTCCCCATCAACCTGCCTGAATGACTACAGGCCAGTAGCAATCACTTGAATCATCATGAAGTGCTTCCAGAGAGTGGTGCTGGCCCACATTCTGGAGGGAGCCTACAGGAGGGAAGTTGCCAGTCTGATGGCATGGTGTCAGGACAACAACCTCACCCTCAACACGGACAAGATCAGAGAGATGATAGTGGACATGAGGAAGGACAGAAACCCTCATCAGCCAATTTGTATCCACAAGTTGAAGAGGAAAGGGTGAGCAGCTTCAAGTACCTGGGGGTCCACATCACTGAAAACCTCACCTGGACACTGAACACCACCAGGGGTGGAGCAGCAATTTTAAAAGTGAGGGGTTCTTGGGGTAGTACATGAGCACTGCAACCACCTTTGGCCCCTGTTTCAGTCTCCAAAACTAATGCAACGCATTTCTAGATTTTCTTCATGAGGATATGCAAATAATATTACATTCAAAATATACATTATAGCACAACGCTATATAACCCAAGATATTTACAATCATATACCATGGTATTAAGCAATTAATTTATGTTTTATTAGGATTTTATTAAGTGTGAGTGACAAG
The DNA here is from genome assembly GCF_963514085.1 of Chelon labrosus. Lineage (NCBI taxonomy): Eukaryota > Metazoa > Chordata > Actinopteri > Mugiliformes > Mugilidae > Chelon > Chelon labrosus. The sequence goes on along the minus strand of NC_140342.1, from coordinate 27,454,521 downwards.
AACACTGCGTTCCCTCCCTCTCCTCTCATGTTCTCCTCTTCTTCTTCTCTCCCTCATCTTCTCCATTCTCTCCTTTGTCCTGACTCCTGGACTTCCCTTCCTCATCCTACATAAAGAACTCAATGTTAATATTCCTGAACATGGAAGTGTTGAAATATTTTATGTGAACTTAGAAGAAACCTCTACAGGCTTCATTTTGATGAGGAAACATTAATTTTGTCAAGAAGGGGTGGCGGGGTTTGGAGTTCAGACCCTAACGCAGGACTTCAGAGGCAGGAGTAGGCAAAAATATATTTAATGCAAGCAAAAACAAAACTTACAAAAACTAAAGATGCTGCTGATAAGGCAGGAAATCCAAAAAGCAAAACTCAAAAACAAGAACAAAACTATGACTTGGCATGGAACTATGGCATGGAACATGAATAAACTATGTCGTGAAACGTGGGAAACAAGCAGTATGACGTGACAGGGACAAAGAGGAAGGCAGGGCTATATATACACACACGAGGAGCAGGGGTGACGAGACACAGGTGAAGCAAATCAAGAAACGAGACAAGGTGAAACCAATAACCTAATCAAAAGTAAAAAAGACATGGAGTAATAAAACAGGAAATTCAGAACTTAACAAAATAAAACAGGAAGCAGAAAACCTAAACACTAAACCATGACTATGAAAAAACCAAGACTTAACAAAATACAATAAACAGAAAATCCAAGAAACTAAACCATGACAGAAAACATGACAGAAAACATGACATGGAGCAACACAAAGGAAAACCAGAACTTAACAAAATAAAACAGGAAGCAGAACAGAAAAACTAAACACTAACCATGACTGAAACCATGACGAAAGACATGACAGAAAACGTGACAAATTTCTTTTGTTATTCTTTTATCTGCTTTTTATTATTTCACATATATTTTGTTGTTCTAATCTGTTTTAACTAATCTTTCATCCTAGCCTTTATCGTACTCTATATTATTATTTTATTCCTCTTATTATTTAAGATTTTAATAGTTTTATTGCATTTTATTGTCATCATTTCTATTCTTTTCTAGTTTCTGAGAGCAGTAACAGGGATGAGTTGATGTAGGGGATTTTCTTCATTGAAAGAAGATTTTAAGCTCCAACAAACAGCTTTAAGTTACGTAAATGAACACCTACATGGCATTAATGCAAGAATATGTACTACTTTAAAATTGAATTAGTGCATTTATGGATTGACAGCTTTCTGTTTCCCTCCTGTCACCTAACTGCGCGACAACTTGAGAGGAAAAATAAGTCAAGGGGGGTGAAATCACCTTGTTGAAAAAGTGGGCGTGTTGCAACACCCCCATCCCCCACAGGTGTGACGCCCATGAACACCACACAGCTGGTTAAGGCCCTGTCCACACGTACCAAAACGATCTTTTCCCCTCTCCGTTTTCCCTGGCATCGTTTCAAGAATATTCGCGTACACACGGATCAGTTTCAACACAACTGAAAACGCTACTTCATATTCCAGGCCTATAGGTGGCGCTGTTTCGGTTTCAGACATTCACCAAAAACGAAGAGGAAGAGGCGGAGCATGCGCATAAAGCTTGAGCGCTGTTTACAAAATGTTGCTTATGTGGTTGTCCATCAGCCTTGTTTGCTCAGCGTGGTGGCACAGGAGCATGATATTTTGCCCTAGTAACCCTAATCTCCAGCAGGAACACGAGCATGTAGTCCGCCATTGTTGTTGATGTTGTTACGAGACGTCTCGCGGGAGGTGGAAGGCTGCTCGAGGGGTGTGGCGATGACATTATCGAAACGCATGTATGCGTTTTTCCCCGTCCACACGAAAACGAAGAGCTGCGTTTGCGAATTTTTCCACCCTGGGACCAGGTTTCAGAAAAGTGCGTTTTAGGGCAATGCGTTTACAGGATTCTTGTGGACGATCGGCCAAAACGATGCCAAACATCTGCGTTTAAACCAAAAAGCGTCTCCGTGTGGACGGGCCCCTAAAAGGCTCAACTGTGTCTATACTTCCTGAGGAGGCTGAGGAAGTTCAGCATGATGCCAAAGATCCTCAGCAACTTCTACAGCCAGGGACGGACTGGCCATCTGACATACCGGGCATTTTCCTGGTGGGCCGACAGTCCCGACACTTTTTTTTAAATTTACATATTGGTCTGACCAGCCCATTAAACCAGTAGATCAGCGGGCTGATTGACACTGGTCTGGCCTAATCACATTATTAAACACCAACCCCTTTCACTTTGGTCCTGCCTGTGTAATGCATTCGGCAAAAAAGAAAAAGAAAAACAGTCAGCGCAAGAGTTTGTAGTCTTGAATGTGAAAATACTTTTTAAACCCACCATTCACCAACAACAACAGTCAGTCAGCGAGCAGCATTCTGATTTCATTATTAGACTATTATTGTTTGTGGGGTGAGTAGTAGGCTAGCCCAAGGCTAAGCTACTTTTTGGCCCTGGAAAAATGTGTTAGGCAGTTTTTATGTAGGTGGTTAGGGACAATGAACAGAAATGAAAGAAAATCACACTTTCACTTTAAATTTATTTTAAATTAAAAAATTAAATTATATCATTTTGTCTATTGCATGTTATGCCAATGCAGCTGTGTGCCTCTTTACAAGAGAATCCAACAATTCTAGGCGTATTTGAAAATGTAAAGTCACCACTCACCAACATGAAGAGTGAGTCAGTGAGCAGCATTCTGATTTCATTATCAGGCTATTCATTGTTTAACTAGTAGGCCCAGGCTAAGCTACTTTTTAGACCTGGAAAAATGATTTTGGGCCAGTTTTTATGAAACCTAGGTGGCTAAAGACAATGTAGACTAAAGTGAAAGAACATCACACTTTAAAATGACATCAGTTTGTTCATTGCCAGTGTTATGTCAATGCAGCTGTGTGTCTGTTTATCAGAGAAAAAATAACCCACAGTCTCTATTTATGTTTTGTTGAGCTAGGTTGAGATAGCATCCCCAGTAGAGGAGAGTGTTAGTGAGAGAGAGGAGAGAGTCAGAGAGAGAGGAGAGCAGAGAGCAGACTGCTGAGAAGATCACCCAGAATACACAGGAGAGTCCTTAGGGGAGCCGCCTCCATCACCAAGGACCCCACCCACACCCGACCTGGACTGTTCCACTCCTGCCCTCAGGCCGCAGGTACTAGAGTGTGAAATGCAGCACCTCAAGACTGAAGAAGTCCTTTTTCCTCACTGCCATCAGACTCCTAAACAGCTGACAGGAGTCTAGAATCATAGACTAAAATCATGGACTACTTTATCTCACATAGTGTTTCAGTTTTTTACATTTCAGTTAATTGTGACACTCATTTGCACGTAGATATTTGCACTAATTTTTTTATATTCTTTGTTATACGTATCTGTTCATATTCTATTTCTAGGATTGTTATATTGTTGCATTTGGGTGGATGATAAAAGAAGAATTTCATTGTACAGGGAAACATGTTGTGTTATATATTCTGTATGTGATGATAAACTCTTTGAATCTTAGCCCACATGGACTGGATCTGGACTAAAGGATGGATGATGGATTGACATCAGCCTTTCTAAGACATTCTTGGTCCCCAGAGGATCAACCTCATTAAATGACTTTGTTGATTCAGACTTTTTATCTAGCGCCGCCAGCAGGTTAACATCTGTGGTTCAGACTGAAACATTTCAATAACTGTTGGATGGATTGTTATTTAATCTGGTCCAGACGTTCATGTTCCCCTGAGGATGAACAACACGGGCAGTTTTGGTGATCAGGAACTCCTTCCTACGAATTTTAAAAAATGAGGGAAAAGGAAGTTTTTCTGTCACATCAAAGCAATCAAAGCATTTCTCTGAAACTCACTGAGTCAGGAAGGTCTGAATGCACTGGCCATGCTTTCCATGGAGAGAGAACTAGTCAGGAACATGTCTGATCTCAATGAGAAACTGATCATCTGTTGTAATGTTGCAGCCTGAAGTTACTGAACGTTGCTAATGTGTGTTAATGCTGTGAAGCTAAGCTAAAGCTAATAAGTAATTCCTACTAACAATCGTCAGTGTCTCCTGGAGCTGACATCTATTGGGTTTATTATCATCTTTCTTTCACCTATTCCCTCATCGTTTCCCCTCACCACACCCTTCCCACGCTCAGCATGCTAAACTGAATGGACAGGGAGAGTGTGAGGACTAAACAACTGCATCATTTTATTTTGCTGTTTGATCAGTGAAGTGGTCACTAAGTTTCAGACTCCAACGCTCACAAGCATCGACTCAGGCCTGCACCGTTTTATTTGAATGGACATTCCTTTTATTTTTTGGTTTAGTGCAGAGTGAATGTGTGTTTAAGTTAAAAGATTTTATTTTTATATTTCAAAATAACTATAATTTGTCTGATACTTTAATTTATGACCAAATATCTGCTAAACAACATTCTGACTTTCTATCTGTTTAGTTTCTCCTGCAACTTGTTCAGGTTCCTGATCATTTATTTCATTCCATCTGTATTTTTTTTCCATCTCTGACACAACAACAGACTCTGGTTCATGAAACAGTCAAAGCTACATATCAGTCAGATTTAGTTTTGGGTGGATTAGTTTGGATCATGAGGTTCTGGTAACAGTGCTGCAATGTGTAAATCTGGTTTGGTTCATATTATTTTTCTGATCATATCAGGGTTCTTCTTGGTTTTACTGTGTTCCATAACATAATTCCTTTAAACGAGAGAACAGAAAGAACCCAAGAAAAATGTGGGGAAGTTTCTTTTACTCCACTTTGTAAATAGAAAATGTGTCAGTGACATAAATAGATTTCATGTTATTTGCTCAATTTAAATATATGACTTTAGAAACCTAAAAACTATCAAATGGGATTGAAGTGATTCTAGACTGTGAGTGTTCTGGAGGATATTTAATTCATGTTCAGGAACATTATTTAGACTTTATTCCATCTTGCCCACAATGATTTAGCTACCACCCGTCCTCTTGACTGTGTGATGACATTCTGTGATTTAGTTAGCATGGATGCTAGAAAGAGGAACATGAACTATTGAATGTAGCTTTATTTCTGGGTCTTTTGTTTTTGGGAGGTGTGAGTGTATTTCTACAATTCTAGGTTTAACCATTTGCAGTCTATGAAGGACAAACACAGCAGGGGCCTCTGGACTGGGTGTGGAAGGAGAGGATGAGGAAGAGGAGGAAGATGTGGTTGTTTTATTTGTGTCAGCAATCAGCATTGAGTTAGAGACTGTCCAAGAGTCTGGAATAACCAGGGTGGACAGAAGACAGCAGAGGACTGATGGTGAACGAGGCTGGGGACAGATCTGGATCAGAGGGACTCTGTGGACAGTAAGAAGACATCCTCAGGACAGATAGAGAGTTTGAGAAAGGTGATAGAAGATGAGAGTGAAAGTGATTTACTGAGTATGTGATGATTGTATTTGATGAAGATAAATGTGATGCTGATGGCTACAAAATAAATATGATGCATGGTGGAATGGAGATTTCTATTTCAGGGCCAGGAGCTACAGACTGATGAATGAAAGGAGAGAACAAATTCACTAGATCCCAAACTGATCAAGTATCTGTGGGATGATCCACAGAGGCCCCTCCCCTCAAAGGCCCCCCACTAACAACATTCTGTTACCAGACACCACAGGACACCCTCAGAAGGCCCATGTCCATTCTCTGATGAGTCACCACAAGGGAGACCTGCACAATATTAGGAAGGTGGTCATAATGTTATGCCTGATCGGTATGGAGCTTCATCTTCATCTGGAACATTTGTCTGAAATCATTTATTCTATTGAACTTTGACTTTTAAAATCTCTTTGTGTTCTTTTGCTCTTTGATTGAATTCTTTTGATTGACTTTGTATTTCTGCTCTTTGTTCTTCTCTGTCTTGTTTTCATCTTTTTTCTAACTGTTGAAATATCTGCTAACAACATCAATAAATCTGATGTCAAATAAATAGTGAGAGCAGGAAAGAAGAATCTCCCTCAGCTCAGTATGTTTGGGACTCTGTCTGAGATGGAGGTGAAATATGTGAACCTGGGCTGTGGTTTACTGCTCTCTTCCTGTCACAAACACTGTTTGACATCTGTTCATCTGTTGGTTTTTGTTCAGGCTGCTCGCATCATTTCTCACTGTGGGTACCAGACTTCCAACAGGAGCAGTAGTAGGTGGCTGAATGATCAACTTTAACATTCTTTATCTCCAACTCCCAGCCGTTCCGATTATTCACAGATGAGAAATCATCTTTCTGAGGATGACCGTAACTTGAATCTATTTCACCATTACTTTTTTTAATATCAAGAATCACTCTGAATGTTTCTTTTTCTTTCTTCGGGTACCAGTATACATAAGTACCACACTGGTCAGTTCCACATCTGAATGAGACTGTTTGACCGACTCTCCTGGTCAATGTTAACTGGTCCTGGGTCAGCTCTGCTGCCATGGCAACCAGTGCTGTAGAGACACAGACAGATGGATGAAGGTTAGTGAGACAGTGTTTGTTAAAGGTGGAGTTTGTTGAAAACACTCACCTGAACACAGACAGCACAGAGCAGCAGCTGGGAGGAAAAGCATTTTGTGCAGTGGTGTATCCTCTGGTGAACCTGGGGAGAAGTGGAGCTCTGATGCAGCTGAGGCCCAACAAGGACGAGCTGTGAGATCAGACGAGGCCACGTGGTTTCTAGCAGGTCCTCAAAGCTCCCATCAGCCCCTGCAGCCCACAGATGAGACTGCTGCTGCTGATTGACAGCTCAGATGAAGCTGCTGTGTGCTTTCATGGTCTTGATTTCAATCTGACAGCAGATGAAAAAAATCTGGGTCACATGATGCAGAAAGACTAAAAAACATTCATGTTCCCACAAACACATTCAGGTTGGTGGTGGATTTAGTAACACAGACTGTTGATTGTGTTACACTGACAAGTGTCATGAAGAGAAAAGACTCAAATGAAAAACAAGAACCTTAATTTATTATTGATCACTTAGAGAGAACTGAGAGTTCTTTGGTTTTGATTCAATGAGGCAACAGTTTTTTAACTCATTCTAAAAATTCAAAGCTGAACTTGAACTGCTGAAGTGTTGTTGTAGATAAACTTTTGTACTGATGGTGGCGCTAGAGGAAAGGTCAGGAGGTCACCATTGTTATGACTGTGAGTCATGTATGTGTGAGTGTCTGTCTGCTGCTGTGCTCCCTCACATCATTTCATCAGTTTTAACTTCTGTCTCCAAGAAGTTTCAACCCCATTCACACCTTGAGACTGGAGCCTCTGACTGATAATGGTTGTTAAAGCTCCATTCATAGGGACAGAGGACAGGGACAAACAGTCCCCCCTCAATGACAGGTAAGTATCTAGGCGTTAATGGAATTAGCTGCACCAGTTTCTGATCATTACAGAAAGAAGTCAAGCTAGTTTCTGATGGGTTATACCCACAGAGTTTCCTATTTAAACCTCAGCTTCCCACCAGTCCCTTAGAACTGAAGAAGCTACTCAGATGAGTGGTGAAACGTCTTCTCAACAAACTCTACAAGACCGGTTGCCTTTTTAACGCTTTTTGGATATACCATGACCTGGATGACTGAGAACCTTCACAGACGTCCTGTGGTTATTCACGGTTCCCAGAGGATGAACCCTAACATTTATGGTGTTATGACCGGCCTAGGGGAAACCAGTACACAACACAAAAAGCTGACTCTCCCCTTTTCCCTGCTCCCAAAATGAACCAGCACTCCACCAACTTGCAGTCCAAAAACCAATCTTTATTTGCATCGTTATACATCTTCAGGGTGAGCATAGCCAAAACAACAAACAAACCAAGTGACCAACATAATTACTAACTCAACTACCAAACAAATATGAAATAAAATACACTCGTCCTTCCCTGACTCCCTAACTAGTGATGGGACGTCCTGTGCCGAGGCTTCGGAGCATGTGCAGAGAAATCACTCCATGAGTCTTCATCATGACCCACCAGTATTTATGTTACAGCGCTAACATCAACTCTTTTCATTTCCTCCTGGTATCATGGTTTAGTAGTGTTATAGGATCTTTAGTACTGAATGCAACACTGTCAAACCAAACCCCTGTCCACTCAGTCTCAGCTCTCCCAAAGAGCAGAGACAACCAACCAGTGACAGTGTTTCTGTAACTAATGAAGCAATAAAGTGGTTCATAATATATAAAGAAAAGTAGATAAAGAAATCACGTGACCAGACCACGCATCAGCACAGAGGTTTGAAACAACTGCTTCATGAGCATGACATTAATAGACCTCTATTACCATTACCCACATATTAATCAAAAACAGATTAGATAAATGAATGAATGAACCACAGAAAATGAAATGAAGGTGTTTTTATTTCTGTTCTGGTCTGGGATTATTTCCATGTTGACACTGTGGCAAGACAGTCAAGAGGCCATCACACATGGTTGAAATGACAATAAAGGTTGTGAGGAGCAGGGGGTGTGGGTGCAGATGAAGCCTCAAGAAATGAACCGTTTTATGAACCAATTTGATGGAAAGCTTCAAGGCTTCATGGGGCTTCATCTGGCCATCACCATCCCTGACCAAAAACAGGAGCGGTGGTAAAACATTCAGACCTTGGAGTGTACAATACTGTCAGAATATGGAGTGGTTCAGCTCTTGGTGGGTCACAGGAAAAGATGGACAAGTTTGTACATTCATCACTGCACTGAACAGCATACACTACATTACTCTGTTTCTTCCTCTGTGTTTTGTCTTTGGGGTGGACCAGTTTTTCCCTAAGTCGACAGGACACTGATGGAAGTCTGTCCATCAACATCAGCGTCCTAATAAGCTGCTGCTAGAAGAACTAAGTCCTGACCTGACATCAGTCCAAGATTTGACTTTGAAAATGGAAGAAAGTGAAATGATGTGGTGAAATCTGCTGGAAGGTGTTAAACAACAAGTGCTGCTGGAAGTGTTTTCATTAAGAGAACATTATCATTGTGGAGCAGGAATAGACTTTATTCCAGCAGCAGCTCAGAGCAGAGGAGCTTCATCTTCATCTGGAACATTTGTCTGAAATCATTTATTCTATTGAACTTTGACTTTTAAAATCTCTTTGTGTTCTTTTGCTCTTTCATTGAATTCTTTTGATTGACTTTGTATTTCTGCTCTTTGTTCTTCTCTGTCTTGTTTTCATCTTTTTTCTAACTGTTGAAATATCTGCTAACAACATCAGTAAATCTGATGTCAAATAAATAGTGAGAGCAGGAAAGAAGAATCTCCCTCAGCTCAGTATGTTTGGGACTCTGTCTGAGATGGAGGTGAAATATGTGAACCTGGGCTGTGGTTTACTGCTCTCTTCCTGTCACAAACACTGTTTGACATCTGTTCATCTGTTGGTTTTTGTTCAGGCTGCTCGTATCATTTCTCACTGTGGGGAGCATCCTTATAACAGGAGCAGTAGTAGGTGGCTGAATGATCGACTTTAACATTCTTTATCTCCAACTCCCAGCCTTTCTGATTATTCACAGTTGAGAAATCATTTTCTTGAGGATGATTGTAATATCTACGTATGTCACCACTACCAGTAATATAAAGAATTATTCTGAATGTTTCTGTTTCTTTCTTCTGGTACCAGAATATCCAATCATCATCACACTGTTCAGTTCCACATGTGAAGGAGACTGTTTGACCAACTCTCCTGGTCAATGTTAACTGGTCCTGGGTCAGCTCTGCCGCCATGGCAACCAGCGCTGTAGAGACACAGACAGATAGATGAAGGTTAGTGAGACAGTGTTTGTTAAAGGTGGAGTTTGTTGGAAACACTCACCTGAACACAGACAGTACAGAGCAGCAGCTGAGAGGAAAAGCATTTTGTGCAGTGGTGTATCCTCTGGTGAACCTGGGGAGAAGTGGAGCTCTGATGCAGCTGAGGCCCAACAAGGACGAGCTGTGAGATCAGACGAGGCCACGTGGTTTCTAGCAGGTCCTCAAAGCTCCCATCAGCCCCTGCAGCCCACAGATGAGACTGCTGCTGCTGATTGACAGCTCAGATGAAGCTGCTGTGTGCTTTCATGGTCTTGATTTCAATCTGACAGCAGATGAAAAAAATCTGGGTCACATGATGCAGAAAGACTAAAAAACATTCATGTTCCCACAAACACATTCAGGTTGGTGGTGAATTTAGTAACACAGACTGTTATCTGTTGTTGAAGAGCTGAGATGAAAATACAAAACTACAAATCCACACAGCTCCTCAACTCTGATTGAACTCTAACTATTTGACATTTAAAGAGATGAAAGCATTAAAAATCCTTGACAGAGCAGCTTTACTGTGTAATATGTAGTATTACTGTGCAGCTTTAATATCTCTCAGGACATACAGGAGGAATTTGACAAGTGAAAGCAGAAGATCAAATGTTTGACTTCAACTGTTTATGTGATATAATAACTTAATAACTGTCCAAATCAACGGCCATAACTCGTTATTTTCATTAATAAAAATAAAATAATTGAAAAATGTGATGAATTAATTCTTTAATTTATCTCACACTAGAATAAAACTGCAACACTTAGTGCAGTTTTAAAGACAGTTTACTTCATGTTGAGTTGACGTTTGACAGGAAGACATTTTAAACATTTACTACCCTCTACTGGTCACAGGCAGGAACTGCAACACATACCAGTCGTCAAGTTAGAAGTGACAGCATAAAATAAACTTCCGGTATTTACTTTCAAAATAAAGAGTAACCAAACAGACAAGTATATCATAAATACAACATCACGGGATCATTTTTATGGAAGCTTATTGCTGCCAAAAAAAATGAAGCAGATCAAAGATCACGTTACTGATACTGATCCGTTTTTCTTTTTTCTGGTTGGCAGCGATGCATTTCCATACATTACAAATCTAAATTTGAATAACCAGAGTGTAAAGTGCCACGTGTGTTGAGTGTTCTTTTTTTTTTAGTGTTCAACTTAAATATCTAAAACCCACAGTCCTAATTATTCGCTCTGCTATTATACGCTCACCTCATTCCTGGGGGCGCTGATGTAGAAACGATTATGGGTTCAACTTTCGGTGACACACCGGAAGTAGCAGTGAGCCATTGGTTGCTAGCGGTTTTCGTTTCCCGTAGTGGATTATTTGGAAATTTACTGGTCTTTACTGTTCTTTACTAAACGATTATCAGCTCCCGCAGCATTTAAAAATGTTCTTGCGCAGCTCGGGAACATGTTGCGCTGTTCTCGGTTGTACTAATAACCAGGCGAAGCTGAATCTGTGGCTACAAGAGCAGTGTTTTGAACATGCACCCCGGACGAATGTTGTTGTGAGAGTCGGTACAGTTTCCATCGCCTACCGAGGGATGAGGAACTCAGAAGGATGTGGCTGAAACAACTCAACTTGGAAAAAATAAATAATATATACAGTAGCAGTCAAAGGTTTGGACACACCCTCTAATTTAAGGTTTTTTCTTTATTTTCATGACAATTTACTTTGTAGATTCTCACTGAAGACGTCAAAACTAGGAATGAACACATATGGAATTATGTAATAAACAAAAAAGTGTAAATAACTCTAAATATGATTCATATTTTAGAGTCCTCAAAATAGCCACCCTTTGCTTTGATTACTGCTTTACACACTCTTGACATTCTCTTGATGAGCTTCATGAGGTCGTCACCTGAAATGGTTTTCCAACAGTCTTGAAGGAGTTCCCAGAGATGCTGAGCACTTGTTGGCCCCTTTGCCTTCACTCTGCGCTCCATCTCATCCCAAACCATCTCCATTGGGTTTAGGTCAGGTGACTGTGGAGGCCAGGCCATCTGGTGCACTCTCCTTCTTGGTCAAATAGCCCTTACACAGCCCGGAGGTGTGTTTGGGCTCATTGTCCTGTGTCCTGGTTCAGTGTGCCTTCAGTTTTGAATAGATCCCCAACAGTGTCACCAGCAAAGTCCCCCCACACCATCACACCTCCTCCTCCATGCTTCACGGTTGGAGCCATGCATGTAGAGACCATCCCTTCACCTTCTCTGCGTCGCACAAAGACACGTTGGTTGGAACCAAAGATCTCAAATTTGGACTCATCAGATCAAAGCACAGATTTCCACTGGTCTGATGTCCGTTCCTTGTGTTTCTTGACCCAAACAAATCTCTTCTGCTTGTTGCTTTTCCTTCGTGGTGGTTTTCTAGCAGCTATTTGACCATAAAGGCCTGATTGGTGCAGTCTCCTCTGAACAGTTGATGTAGAGATGTGTCTGCTACTAGAACTCTGTGTGCCATTGATCTGGGCTCTAATCTGAGGAGCTGTTAACTTGTGATTTCTGAGGCTGGTGACTCAGATGAACTTCTCCTCAGCAGCAGAGGTGACTCTTGGTCTTCCTTTCCTGGGGCCGTCCTCATGTCAGCCAGTTTCGTCGTAGCGCTTGATGGTTTTTGCAGCTGCACTTGGGGACACAGTCAAAGTTTTTGCAATTTTCCAGACCGACTGACCTTCAGTTCTTAAAGTAATGATGGACTGTCGTTTCTCTTTACTTAGCTGATTGGTTCTTGCCATAATAGGAATTCTAACAGTTGTCAAATAGGGCTGTCAGCTGTGTACCAACCTGACTTCTGTACAACACAACTGATGGTCTCAACCCCATTAAAGAGGCAAGAAATTCCACAAATGAACCCTGACAAGGCACAGCTGTGAAGTGAAAACCAGTTCAGGTGACGACATCATGAAGCTCATTGAGAGAAGTCCAAGGGTTTGCAGCGCTGTCAACAAAGCAGAGGGTGGCTACTCTGAGGACTCTAGACTATGAATCATGTTTAGAGTTATTTCAAACTTTTTATATTTACTACATAATTCCATATGTGTTCATTAATAGTTTTGATGCCTTCAGTGAGAATCTACAAGGTAAACAATCATGAAAATAAAGAAAAACCATTAAATGAGAGGGTGTGTCTGAACTTTTGACTGGTACTGTAATATTTAGTTCAATAATAGAATAATTCCACTTTCTCTGTGCATCAGTGCATGATGTCCCTGTCTTTCCCTGTCTCACAGCATTCTCAACCTGAATTGAAAATAAATTAAAGATTCATTCGTTCATTCATATCTATTTATTCCATTCATAGATTAAACACATGACATGATTATATACGTAACACCATCAATGAAAAGGAGCAGGAAGAAGAAAACTTATGATACCTGCCCCTTTCTAGTTTTAATTACATTTAATTGACTCATTGACATTTAATTGACTACAAAAATAATGGTTTGTTGCAGCCCTCCATTGAAAGCAATGAAAATGATCATTAAAACTAGCAGAACAATCAACATGTACCTTCCAGAGGACGGCAGCAGCGTGGCTGCAAGCTCTGCCGATGATGACACTAATACCAAGGCTCGGTGATGAGGGACTTTAAGACTTTGTCTGGGCTCTACGTCTGATTTAAGCTAAATAAGATTGTGTCCCACGATCTCTTTTAACCAAACGCGTCCAACCTTATTACTGTGCAGGTACTGATGCGCCTCAGAGCTTTTTAGATGATGCCTCCCTGTCCGAAGCGGCAGAGTTAAAGTAGCTAACTATGCCACTGTATGTTATTTTAGGCCACTTCTTCATGTCATCCTCCCACCCCTCTATATTATTAGGCAGCGGGATTGTAATGTTGTCTTGTTTGAGCTGTGACAGCTGGTGTTCCCACATCGTTTACGTGTCGAAGTAGTCAGAGAAAGTGGATTCGCGCTGACAGCTAGCATGTAAAAACGCCGCTTCAGGTTCGTACCGGAAGTCTCTATCATTATTCACGCAAGGGCTCATTGGAGCAAGGAATAAGGTGGATACGCTCTGCTAAAGGCTTCGGTTTCTTGTGTTAGCCTGGCAGTAGAGAGGGTTCAGAGGAGCTGATGTTAAATCAAGCCTACCGTCAAAGGCTTGATTTAACATCATGGGAAAATCAGAAGAAATCAACCAAGACCTCAGAAATCAAACTGTGGACCTGGACAAGTCTGGTTCAAGCTTGGGAGCAATTTTCCAAATGGCTGAATGAACCAGAACCAGAATGCTTTTATTTTCATTCCATGTCGACATACAATGAGCTTACGATGACTCTCCTTGGAAGACAAAGTCTCTGTTGAGTCTTCTTGACGGTAGCAGTAGAGCTCATAGTCCATTTAAGGTCCTTGCAGATGTTGACCCCCAGAGATTTCAGACTAGGCTCCCTCTCCGCCTCCACTCCCCCTATTTCCAGTGGCCTGAGCTCCCCTTTATGTTGCCGTCCTGTCAGAGAGAGGTTGTTCTGATCACACCACTGAGTCAGACTGTGTACCTCATCTCTATAGGCCACCTGGTTGCCTGTATGTGAGAGGGGTACAGTCATGAGTGTACAGGGCGTAGAGGAGAGGACTGTGGTGCTGAGGGTCAGGGTTGTTGAGGTGTGGGGACCAAGTCTCACCTTCTGTGGGCGTGCACTGAGAAAGTCCAGGATCCAGTGGCCCAGGTGACTGCTGAGGCCCAGTTCCTGCATTTTTGTGAGCAGCTTGCTGGTATTATGGTGTTAAAAGCTGAGCTGTAATCTCCAAAAAGCATCCTGACATATGAGCCCCTCTCCTCTAGGTGTGTTAGTGCAACATAGATGGCTGTGTTAATGGCATCCTCAGTAGATCTGTTGGCTCTGTATGCATACTGGTGTGGGTGGAATGCAGGGGGGAGAGATGATTTAAGGTGGCCTAGGATCAGTCTTTCAAAGCACTTGGAGACTACAGATGTGAGAGAAACAGGCCTGTAGTCGTTGAGGGAGGTGGGCATTGGGATGATAGTGGTGGTTTTCAGGCAGGCTGGCACGGTGGTCTGTGCTAGGGAAAGGTTCAAAAATGTCTGTAAATACCCCTGTGAGCTGGTGAGCACAGTCCAGGAGCACCCTGCCTGTGATCTGATCCGGGCCGGCAGCCTTGTTGGCATTAACTGTTCTCAGGATCTGCTTAACTCCCTCTAGCTGGAGGGTAAGTGGCTGATCAGCAGGGTCCAGTTGGGGAGAGGCTCAAAGAAGTGGTTGAGCTCCTCTGCTAGCGATCTGTTAGCTGCCATCGCTGGATCCCTGCTGCCCCTGAAGTTTGTCAAATGCTGGATTCCCTGCCACATGCGTGCTGTGTCCCTGGAGGTGGAATGGTCTACGATCCTCTCCTTGTAGGACCTCTTAGCTGATCTGATGCCCTGTTTAAGGTTGTGTCTTGCAGCGCTGTACAGTTCTTTGTTGCCAGATCTGTGGATCAGGTCCCGCTGCTTGAGGAGACTCTGAACCTCCTTAGTCATCCAAGGTTTCCAGTTTGGAAAAAACACAGATGCACTTGTTGAAAGGCTCTGTAGCCTTTAGGAATATTAGGATACACACAGTCCAGTGAGTTGAGCATTTAACATGTTGTACAAACTGTGGACCTCCACAAGGCTGGTTCAAGCTTGGGAGCAATTTCCAAATGTCTGAAGGAACCACGTTGATGTGTACAAATAATACTACACATCATGGGACCAGGACACCATCATAGTGCTCAGGAAGGAGACACATCCTGTCTTCTAGAGATGAACGGACTTTGGTACGAGAAGTTCAGATCAGTCCCAGCAGCAAAGGACCATGTGAAGACACTGGAGGAAACGTGTACAAAAATATCTGTATCCACAGTAAAACAAGTCCAACATCCACATCACCAGAAAGAAGACACTGCTACACAACACCCAGAAAAATGTCACTGATAGATTTTTACAGAGCAGTGTTTCATATGTACAGGACACCAGCGTTTTGTAGCAGAAATATAAAGTGTCTTATTCCTGTTAGCATCATCATCCACTCCAACAGCTCCATCTCCAAACACAGAACACTGACAGTCCTGTTTGTTCCCGCTCTAACACTGAATGTAGGATTCAGACTGGCTGGAGTGAAGCAGTGTGCTGTTTGAACCAGCAGAGGGCGGCAGAGGGACTGTTTGATTCTCTCCAGTAGAACATGGAGACAGCAGATTGGATTGAAGGAAACATTCATGTGATTGACATGACAGTGTTGACAGCAGCCAGAAGTGCAAAGATTAAAAGGAAAGAAAGTGTCCAAGTACAGTAACTGATACTGATCATATCTGCTGAATATCATGAAAGTAGAGATAGAGAGAGATCCAGTCTGAAAAGAAGGAGGAATGAAATGATTCATGGATGAGGAGATTTTCATTTTCTTTCTTCTTTTCATTGATCAAACTCATCATTGGAGTTTTTCTTTGAATGCTAAAGCTGCAGATGTGAACAGCTCCAGTGGTAATGAACAAGCAGCTGACACCATAATGACTCTGTTTGTCCAGAACTTGGTGGATGTTCTGCATCCAGAGCTCAGAGCTGTTTTTCTCAACCATTGTGTGTCATTTGTGTCTGGATGCCTTTGTACTTCCAGTGACTCACCACAGGATGACGCTGCTTCTCTTTGATTCTTCATTTCAGCCTCAGGCAGCAACAAAATGATCAGAGCTGATCAGGTCTGGATTTATCAAACATGTCAGAGCAGGAAATCTCTTCTAACTGAGCAAAATCTCTCAGAGTCACTGAGCTTTGATTCTACTTTTAGGAGTTGAAGTCAAACATTTGATCTTCTGCTTTCACTTGTCAAATTCCTCCTGTATGTCCTGAGAGATATTAAAGCTGCACAGTAATATTACATATTACACAGTAAAGCTGCTCTGTCAAGGATTTTTAATGCTTTCATCTCTTTAAATGTCAAATAGTTAGAGTTCAATCAGAGTTGAGGAGCTGTGTGGATTTGTAGTTTTGTGTTTTCATCTCAGCTCTTCAACAACAGATAACAGTCTGTGTTACTAAATTCACCACCAACCTGAATGTGTTTGTGGGAACATGAATGTTTTTTAGTCTTTCTGCATCATGTGACCCAGATTTTTTTCATCTGCTATCAGATTGAAATCAAGACCATGAAAGCACACAGCAGCTTCATCTGAGCTGTCAATCAGCAGCAGCAGTCTCATCTGTGGGCTGCAGGGGCTGATGGGAGCTTTGAGGACCTGCTAGAAACCACGTGGCCTCGTCTGATCTCACAGCTCGTCCTTGTTGGGCCTCAGCTGCATCAGAGCTCCACTTCTCCCCAGGTTCACCAGAGGATACACCACTGCACAAAATGCTTTTCCTCCCAGCTGCTGCTCTGTGCTGTCTGTGTTCAGGTGAGTGTTTCCAACAAACTCCACCTTTAACAAACACTGTCTCACTAACCTTCATCCATCTGTCTGTGTCTCTATAGCGCTGGTTGCCATGGCAGCAGAGCTGACCCAGGACCAGTTAACATTGACCAGGAGAGTTGGTCAAACAGTCTCCTTCAGATGTGGAACTGAACACTGTCATTACGGTTATGTATACTGGTACCAGAAGAAAGAAACAGAAACATTCAGACTGATTCTTGATATTGATATAAGTAATGGTGAAATAGATTCAGATTACGGTCATCCTCAGAAAAATGATTTCTCAGCTGTGAATAAACAGAACGGCTGGGAGTTGAAGATAAAGAGAGTTAAAGTCGATCATTCAGCCACCTACTACTGCTCCTGTGTGATGGTTGATCCCCACAGTGAGACATGATGCGAGCAGCCTGAACAAAAACCAACAGATGAACAGATGTCAAACAGTGTTTGTGACAGGAAGAGAGCAGTAAACCACAGCCCAGGTTCACATATTTCACCTCCATCTCAGACAGAGTCCCAAACATACTGAGCTGAGGGAGATTCTTCTGTCCTGCTCTCACTATTTTTATATATATACCGTAAATCCTCTAATACAGGCCCGGGCCTTTATTTTACTCAAGCGCATCGCGGCCTTTATTGGAAGGAGGCCAGAATTAGAGGCAGGCCTCAATTTCTATTTGAGCAAAACGAACTACCAGTAGAATGAATAAAAACAAGATTTTGTGTCTATTTGAACCTATAAAATACTAGGTTAATTTATTGAAAACGTAGTTACCATAACATGGTATGCATACAGAACATTAACAACAAATGAGCGGCGCGACGCGGTCGGGGCGCACTGAGGACAGTCCGCCGCCGGTCGGCAGTCGCGCCGGGAGCGAGGGGGCCCCGTCCCTCCCCGCAGGGAGAGAGGGCGCAGTGAGCACTGATTCCACGACCCCAGGGAAGCGGCGAGGTGAGATGCGGGGGGTCGCTGTAAAGCTCGCGGCCGGAGCCGGCGAGCCACCTTCGCCCCGAGCACTTCCAGGCCGACCCAGTGCCGGTCGCGGCGCACCGCCACGGAGGAAATGTGCCCGGCGGGGGCCGACCGACGCCGGGGAGAGGTCCCGCACATCGTGCCGCCGAAACCCTGACCCGCCGAGATGGTTCTAATAATAGCCCCGGCCACTATTAGAGACCGGCTTTTATTTACCTCCGCTGACGAGACCGGCCAATGTTGGAGACCCGGCCGCTAATGGAATACAGGCCAATATTAGAGGATTTACGGTATATATATATACACATATATACATATATACATACATATGACTTGACTCTGTTAGCCAGGAAGTGAGGTGTGATTCCACTCCCATGTCTGTGATCTTGTCCTTCAGTAACAGGGGCTGGATTGTATTGAATGAGCTGGAGAATTCAAACAACATGATCCTCAGAGCAGCATTCCTCGCTCCCCTATCCTCTATTGTTGGAGAATCAGAGCACAGTTCTGGTAAACAGGAACACAGTAAAACCAAGAAGAACCCTGATATGATCAGAAAAATAAATTGAACCAAACCAGATTTACACATTGCAGCACTGTTACCAGAACCTCATGATCCAAACTAATCCACCCAAAACTAAATCTGACTGATATGTAGCTTTGACTGTTTCATGAACCAGAGTCTGTTGTTGTGTCAGAGATGGAAAAAAATACAGATGGAATGAAATAAATGATCAGGAACCTGAACAAGTTGTAGGAGAACCAAACAGATAGAAAGTCAGAATGTTGTTAGTTTAGCAGATATTTGGTCATAAATCAAAGTATCAGACAAATTCAAATGTTGATCTGATGATGGAGCTCGTCAGACAATCATCAGTGTAAAATGTTTTAACTTAAACACACATTCACTTTGCACTAAACCGAAAAATAAAAGGAATGTCCATTCAAATAAAACGGTGCAGGCCTGAGTCGATGCTTGAGAGCGTTTTAGTCTGGTATGTGCAGACATGTCCCCTGCACTTTTTCAAAAGGCCGTTTTGGTCCCCTGCACTTTTTACCGTCCTAAAACAATGTTATGCTTTAGTAAACAGAGACCCCTCAAGCACTATGACCAAGCGGAAAACGGCCGCTCAAGCTCAAGCCAGTTTCCCTTAGTTTAGACCCGCCCACAAGCTCCTCGATTGGCTCTGCCCTTTCTTGTGTGATTGGCCGTCCCCACTGTCACTCCACCTTGATTGCACATAGGTCTTCTAGTCTGCAGTCAGGACTCCTTGTTAACCTGCTACTGTAAATTGGGCGTTTGTTCTGCCTGGGTCACGTCAGCTAGAAGGATTGTAATATCAGAGGTTTCATTTACATTAAAGTTTGAATCGGTGTCCACGTGCGTATGTGCGTGCGTGTGTGTGTGTGTGTGTGTATGTGCGTTTCGTAATTAGGCGCAGATGTCTAAAAAAAGAAAAGTGGACATAAGTTTTTTTCCTCTATAACCGTATCATCAATATTGATGATTGTTGCACTCCAAATTGTCCCACTGTTCATGTCATGCATCCTGAGCTGGACTGAAGTTGACTACCAAGGTGAAATAAGAATTGGGTGATAATGTTTTGCTACATGCTTTACAACCAGTCAAACCAAAAAAGGGAACATTAAACTTAAAAGTAGCAGAAAACTAAAAGAACTACTAGAAAACACAGTTGTAGTGACTTGTTCTTATCAAAATAAAACAACAAAACGAACCTAAGCCACTGAGGGGCTGCTGTACCGGTACTTGAAGAAGTTGACACGTCGTGTTCCTGGTCCAATGAATGAATTAAAACACATGAGCGTCATATGCGGTCACCAACTATTTATTCATGGTTTGCGCTCTTTAACAAATAAGCGACCTCAGCCAAACTGTACACACACTTACATTAACTCTGTAACTTGAGTGTAAAATCAAACCAAAGGCTCACATGTTTGTCACAACGCAAAACAAAAGACGACGACGACGATCAAAAACTGTGTGCTTCCACTGTCAGCAGCACACCTGCGTGCGTAAAAGGAAATTGGTTCTTCTGGCGTCGATGTTCAGCCTTTGCATAAGATGCTCTGAACAAAATGTAGCTGTACTACCGGGAACCAGAAATGCATAGGTTTGAATTATCTTGTCTCCCTTGATGGATTTAACCTGAATTGGCAGAATGGACAAAATGCTATCCTCCCTTCCGGCCCCTGTATGACCACAAGTTTATGTAGAAGGTGGTTTGACATGTCGTGGTTCTTTAGAGTTTTCACCTTCTATGCTGGTTCTTGGCCTTTCTGAAATATGAAGCACCGTAGGATGATTCTGACCACATTCTTTGCAAGTCAGGCGCCTGTCGCAATCCTTGCTCATGTGTCCACTACACAGGCAGTCAAAGCACATCCTTTTCTCCTTCAGAAAGATAATTTTGTCCCGATGCTTCTTCCCTTTCAGCTTTGGACACTCCTCCAATGTTTGAGACTGGGAACAACAGACACATGCATTTTTAGACCTTTCCATTGAGTCCTGCTTCTGTGGGATTGAGCATGAACCTTTGGTTGTGTCAACAACAGTAACTGCAGTGGCAAAATTGTCACCCCTGACTCTGCTAAACTTGGACTGAGACTTGAACCTGTTAACACTCTTTGATGCAGGTGAACCACTTGTCCTGTCCTGGATGTCCCCAAAGAGTGGATCAGAGATGATCTTAACTTGACGTTCAATGAATGAAACAAGATCTTTAAAGCAAGCTCTGCGATTGTACCTCTCCAAGACTTCATGTGCCTTTGTCCTCCATTTTTCTCTGAATTTAAATGGCAACTTTGTCATGATTGCTCTCATGTTGGTTGGCATGTCTAGTTCTTGCATATCGTGAAGCTCCTCCATCACGTTGCAACAACCACGCAAGAACAGAGAAAAGGCTTGTAGTGATTTCACATCCTCTGATGTGGGCCACACCAGAGCCTTTTCTATATAAGCTGCAGCAATCCTGTATTCATTTCCAAAGTGTTCATGTAGAAGTTCTTTAGCCAGTTGATAACCTCGTTCAGGAATCATGTGCTGACAGCTCCTCACCAATTCTCTGGGTTGAGCTTTTGTAAACTGCTCCAAAAAATAAAGACAGTCAGCTTTGTTAGCCTTTGATTCCACTCCATGCTCAAAAGCTCTGATGAAGTTTCTGTACTGGAGAGGATCAGCGTCGAATACTGGAATGTCTCGAGATGGTAAGGACAGTAAGCGTTGTTGTTGAACAAGAGCTGCTGTTATTTCATTCTGTTTATGCATTATGGTGCATAAATCTCCTTGCATTTGTGGAGAATGTAGATGCGGTTGTTCAACTGACACAGGCTGCTCATTATTTACTGGCAAATAAAGAGTTTGATGATGTGTGTCTCCATATTGTGTTGTTCCAAATGTTTCTGTTGGTTTCCTGTGTGTCTCCTGTCCTGATCCAAGGATGCACTGCTTCCTTTTTTCCAGTGGGTGTGTTCTGTGCACTTGAGTGTTTATGACATACTGGGAAATTGGTTTGTGGCATTGCGCTCCATGTCCAGGGTTCATATGACTTTGCTGCAGGGTTCAGTCCTTTGGAATTTGTTTTTTGTCCTTCTGTCCTTTGTAGATATGAATTCATTCCATTTGATGATGCTTGTAATTCACTTCATTCTGAAGCAGTTTGTAAAACTGCTAGTTTTGCTGTGGATGCTGCAATTTCAGCATCAAGCTCGAGCTGCTCCCTCTTCCTTCTCAGCTCTGCGTCCGGTGCATGTTTTTCCTTCAGCGCTGCAGATCAAGTAAGTAGTGCAGCCTTTTCTGCCTCTGCTTTAATGCGGGCAGACGCTGTTGTTTGACTACTTTTGCTGCTTTTACCACTGCATCTGCTTTTTTGGTGAGAACGTTTACTGGCAACATTTGATATACTGTCATCAGGATGAACATCATCAACCACATCACCAATATTTTCATTATTTCTCAACCATTGTTTAACACCATCAATGAAACCATTTTCAACCAACATTTTTGCAGCAAACCATGTATTTTGTTTCTCACTTTCTTCAGGGGGCATTAAAGACACCAGAGAATCATGAGCATTTTTTGCTTCTTCACACAAAGAATTTTTTCCAGTCCACCTTTTACCTCTGCAACACTGTTTTTATGCATATGCTCTTCAGTTACCTTATATTTTTTTACCTTGTTTAAGTTATCCTTTCTTACATTTTGTAACTTCTCCAACTTTTCAACAAAAGCCTTAAGTGTTAATCTAACAGTTATTTTACCTCTACCCAAGTCTGTTTCATTTGAATTTCTCACTTCACTAGAAGCAGTGATAGCGACGTTTTCCACGACCAGTTCATCAGATTTACCGTTATGTCCCTTTTTTCTTTTTTCTTTTTCTTTTTTTCTTTTTTTTTAAATGTTCCACAATGAAATCCAATATAAACGATTAGAAAAGTTCAGTTTTATGCCGCGATCATCATTGTTATTTTTAGCGACCAATGCATTGGAATTACGCTCGCAAAGTCGTGTGCACACCTGTATTTATTTAGTTTTTATTATGGCCATGAAGCTGGTAGCGCTACTGCTCACCTTCATGCAAGCGTGGGCGCCGTGAGATGGTCCGGTGGTAGTACTACCTCGTCGACTGAATCAGGTGATGATCGGTGTCACTCCGGGAAACACAGCTGTGTTGACATCCTCCATGTGGCTCGGGAGAACTCGGAAACCCGGGTTGGCTCCGGCATTGGCTCCGGCGTTGGCTCCGCCTCCGTGCGGTGGCCTTTCCGTGACTAACTAAGACTTCTAATTGAAGCGCAGTTTTTGACTTGATGTAGTTTGTCACAACCCAAAACAAAAGACGACGACCATGATCAAAAACTGTGTGCTTCCACAGTCAGCAGCACACCCAACCTCCTGGTCTATGTAACAATTCCCTGCACACACAGTACACAGCGCCACCTACTGTGGCTTACAGGCATTACACAAAAAATAAACACAAATACACACATAAATAAAAAAAATGGCTCTAACAACAATGAACTGAAATAGAGTTTTATTAAAAATACTTGTGCCCTCTGAAATCAAAATTTCGTCCTTGACTGACGCTAATTAGTGGGAAATAGTTATTAGCTTTAGCTTAGCTTCACAGCATTAACACACATTAGCAACATTCAGTAACTTTAGGCTACAACATTACAACAGATGATCAGTTTTTCATTCAGATCAGACATGTTCCTGACTAGTCCCCTCTCCATGAAAAGCATGACCAGTGCATTCAGACCTTCCTGACTGAGAAATGTCTTGAATGATAGCTAACTGTCTGCTCCAGAGACTGAATTAAAAGATCAAAGGAAATTATATCAGTCCAAGCTCTCCTGGAACACATTCAGATTGCAATACAGTCTCTCTTTACACTGTGGTTGAATGTGATAGAAAATAATAACTGGCCTCAAATAATTTTCTCTCTTTGGTGGTAGGTTACCTGATCACCAAAATGGTCTGTGCTGTTCATCCTCAGGGGAACATGAACGTCAGAACCAGTTTAAATGACAATCCATCCAACAGTTATTGAGATGTTGCAGTCTGAACCACAGATGTTGACCTGCTGGTGGCGCTAGATGAAAAGTTAGAATCAACAAAGCCAGTTAATGAAGTTGATCCTCTGGGGACCAAGAATGTGTTAGAAAGGTTGATGTCAATCCATCATCCATCCTTTAGTTCAGATCCAGTCGATGAGGACTAAAGTAGTGGACTGAGAAACCACTGACATTAACATCAGAGCCATGCTGCTAGTGTGGCTAAAAGAAAAGAGAAGAAGAGACAGTCATGTTGATGTGAACATTAGAGAAACACATCATGGAGCTGAAATATGATCCTGCTTCCTCATTTGGCCTCGTTCACCTCAGCTGACTCTCTCAACGGCACACAGGTTTTTGCATTAGTCTTTTTCACTGTGTGACAGAGACGACTACTACTACTACTACTACATCTTTGGCTCTGGAACTAAACTGTATGTAACAGGTAAGAAGAAACATTTCTTTTCCTTCAGTTGTTTTATTGTAGAAGCTGAAAATGTGTTTAAAGTCAGTTTGTGCTGCTTCAGCCTTTCCATGTTATTTTTTTCCTCATTAGGAGAGAATTCATCCTGCAGCCATTGTTCCATAAGAAAAGCTCAATCACTTCTGAAAACATGTTGAAATCTGACTGAACAACTAAGTTCTTCTTTATTTCTGTAAATATTAGTGACGTTCCAAACATTTAGGATTTGATCATCTCAGTAATTCTGTGACATGTGTTGTTGAAAACAAGATGATATTTGATGTTCAACTATTTCAGTTAAAGTCTATGCTCTTAAATGTGGAATATTCAGTACATATTGGAATCAGTGAAATGACAAACGTACAACTGAAAAACAGAATTCAGGGATTTGAAGGGATTTAAATTTAATTGAATTCAATTTAAATAATTAAACTGAAAATAGTACATATCCAAAAAAGCTTTAAAAAATGTTTAGAAAAGGTAACCCCTTTTTTACAAAAAAAAAAAAAAAACTTTCTTAGACCACTTTTGGAAATATGATCTGGATGACTGAGAACATTAAAAGACAAAATAGTACATAGATAATAATAATATATATATTTTTTCTTGTTAAAGGAATAGTTGCTTATTTAAATCCAGGCTGCTAAATAAGCAGCAAATTCAAAACCAGCAAATAATGTCTTTTGATGAAGATAAAATAAGATAATCCTTTATTTATCCCACCGTGGGGAAATTTGCAGCGTTGCAGCAGTAGACAGTTTAAGGACAGAGCACACAGGAGATAAAAAGAAGTAATAAAACATTAAATAAATACAAAGAATAGAAACTGAAATACAATAGAAATCCTACTTACGTATGTATGTATGTATATTGCACATGAAAGAATAAATGATATGCAAACATAAGTTCTTCCAAATATATTAAGGATATTCCAGTTTGTGTTGTGATTGTCCAGCGTGTGTTTGGTCTACTGGGAGCAGGCTTGATTATACAACTGATGATTGATCAACCACTGGATCTGTTCTGATTGATTTTACATAGCATCAGTTATTTTGGAAACTGAAATTTACATGAAGATATATTATAATGTATACTGAATATGTACACTGATCAGCCATTACATTATGACCGGTGAAGTGGTTAGACGACTGGGTCAGAGCATCTCCAGAACTGCAGCTCTTGTGGGGTTTTCCTGGTCTGCAGTGATCAGTATCTATCAAAAGTGGTCCAAGGAAGGAGAAGAACCAGAGACAGGGTGGTCATGGGCAGCAAAGGATCATTGACCCTTGTGGTCCCATCCAACAGACGAGCTACTGTAGCTCAGACTGCTGAAAAGGTTAATGCTGGTTGAACTTTGTTCTGTATTGATGAGTAGTTTAGTGATCAGAGTCCATGTAGTTTCCAGGATCAGACTGAATGCAGAGCAGTGCTGGAAGCTGCTGTTGACTGTGTGAATGTGTGTGTGCTGTCAAACTTCAGATAAGCAGGTAGTGAAGCCCGTGGTGAGCGTGTACCCAGCAGCAGCATCCAGAGCCCACCTGGAGGGGAAGAGCTCCCTGCTGTGTCTGGCCTCATCCATGTTTCCTCCTCTGGTCCAGTTCTCTTGGAAAAGACAGAAGGAAAACGGCCCTCTGGAGGAGCTGACCCCTGCTCAGGGAGAGCAGCTGGAGCTCAGAGAGTCAGGACGCAGCGCCTCCATCAGGCTGGTGGATGGAGATGATCTGGACAAGTATAGATATCAGTGCTTCGTCAAGCATGAGGGGGGGACAGTGGAGGACACAGTAGAGGCCGAAACACAACCAGGTAATGAAGTCTTGGTGACTGTGTTCAACAGTGATTCAGCTTCATGTGGAGACGCTGTCAAAGAGAGCAGAGGAGCAGAGGACTGACATTTCTCACTGAAGCTCCAAACATTTGACTCCTTTTCTGTTTCAGAGGTTCCTTATGTCCCGTCTCAATACCAAGTGAAGCTGCTCTGTCTGCTGTACACAGTGCTGATAGTGAAGAGTCTGGTGTACTGCTGTGGACTCTCTCTGCTGATGAGCCTCAGAAACAAGGGACCGTCCACCAACTCCACACATGCTGACTGACTGTTTTCTGCTGCTCTTTTCTCTCCATCAGATCTCATCAGTTCATCTCATTCATCACTTTCATCAGTATTCACAAATGTTAGTCATGATGCTTTGGTTGTAATGTAGAGTCAGATAGATTTATCAGAGTTTCTTTATCAAATCTCTTAATTGTAACTTCTAAATATTACACCAGTTAAAGAATTAACTTCCTTCTAGATGTTTCAACATTTAATCCAACATGTGTTTGCATTCTTTTTCTTTTTATTATAGAAAAACAATGCAGTGTGTTCATCCATTTATTCTGTTCTATTAAAATACAACAACTGTAAAATAATAATGGTGTTTTGTTTTTCTTCTTGTCTAAAGATTCATTATGTTGACACCTCAAAGTAATTTGATGATTGTTCCTAAGACATTTTAAATCAAAATGAACATCTAGTGTTTGTGGTTGTTCCACCAGGTTCAGCTCTGTGTCTTCAGATCATTTAGTTTGTGTATTAGTTCTCTAATATAAATGTGTCGGTGTGGATGTCAAACTCTACGCTGACGACACTGTTGTTTACACAGATGAACAAAGATCAGAGCTGATTTGAAGCTACGACTGTTAAAAACTATCATCCAGCGGTTTGATGAGTCAGTGCTGAAGTTTGAATGTTGATCAAATGAAGGATGTGTTTAATTAACAGTCATGAAATAGTTTAATTAGCAGCAGGTCAGTGTGTCAGTGGAAATTCAACTGTTTGAGAGCTGAACACTGAAAGTTCATGGTCCTCTAACTGGACCTGTTAGTGGATAAATCCTAATCAGTCTTTAATCACAGAGGTGTCTGATCAATAAAATAACATTTCATTAATGTTCTTATTGTTGATTTCAAAGTGTAAAGTGCATCTTTAATCATCCAAACCTCTAAATACCCTGAACATGTTACCAGGACATGAGCTTCAGGTGGGTGATCGGACTCAGTTCAACTCTGTGTGGGTGGAGGGCTCAGAGGAAAAAAGGTTCACAGAAAACAAGAGAAAGGGAGGGGAGGTGTTCAGCAGCAGATATGAATCTGTTCTCAGTGGTTATTAGGACAGAAAACAAGCTGCTGACAGCCAATCAGACTTCCTTCCTGCAGCAGTAGGGCTGTGTGGGTTTGTGCTCTGCAGCCTCCACACCGTTAGCTGTGGCTTTTCACTTTAAAGACACAATGAAAGTTTCAACGACCAGCTGTGGTTAAAGAATCTTTCCAGGAAGCACCTGTGTTCTTCATCTGAGAGAGAAACACATTTACATTTATTATTAAACATTACAATCAGTAATTATGTTCAATTGTTTTTTGCAATTAAATGAAACTAATTATTTTATTGTGGTGTGTTTAAAATCTTCCATCCTCTCATAAATTTCTCCTCTCTGATAAATAGAACTTTAAAGAAGTTGAACTCTTTGCCTGCAAAGTGTTTAAATTGATCCCATGAGAAGATTTTCAACTTCTATAGGAAACAATAATGCTTCCTGTTCTTTCTCATTAATCAGAACCGAACACAAGCCTCACTGAGACAGAGACACAAACCCATGAGATAAACAAGTCATGCTGTTGTTCTGAAGCAGGCGTCCATGTTGGTTCACCTCAAGTCTCATTATTTCACTGAGTTATAGTTGACAAAAAAAGTCTGAACGTCCCAATCAGTTCTAATCCACCATGAGTTCACCTCATTAACCACACTGACCCACATTTCTCATGGAAATTCTATTCCAGCTTCATTTTTTATCAGTGCAGCAGTCTGTGCTTCATTCACAGGGTTCATAGACGTCACATCCAGGAACTGGAAGTTGCTTAAGCTTCAGCTTTATTTACTGACGTCCAACAGTTCCTAATATACGAGCTAAAGTATTTGACTTGCTTTGTTAAGACACATAAAAAGCAGTTTATCAAAGCCAGACTCTGGGATTGTGTTGGTTTCTTGTGTTTATTGAGTGTGTTCCAGTGAAAGAAAAGAGCAGCCTGGTGGAGTCTGCATTTATTAGAAAGAAACACAAGAGCAGAAGAAACAGCCTGCCTGAAACTGATGATGATTATTATACAAGTCACAGTTGGAAGTGTTGGGCCTCCACTCTGCCCCTCTCATGCTTGACGGAGCAGCTGTATTTATATGTGCAGTGATCATGCGCATCCACCAGCCTGATGGAGGCGCTGCTTCCCAACTCTCTGAGCTCCAGCTGCTCTCCCTGAGCAGGGGTAAGGTCCTCCAGAGGGCCGTTCTTCGTCTGTCTTTTCCAGGAGAACTGGACCAGAGGAGGAAACATGGATGAGGCCAGACACAGCAGGGAGCTCTGTCCCTCCAGGTGGGCTCTGGATGCTGCTGGGTACACGCTCACCACTACCTGCTCATCTGAAGTTTGACAGCACACACACATTCACACAGTCAACAGCAGTTTCCAGCACTGCTCTGCATTCAGTCTGATCCTGGAAACTACATGGACTCTGATCACTAAACTACTCATCAATACAGAACAAAGTTCAACCAGCATTAACCTTTTCAGCAGTCTGAGCTACAGTAGCTCGTCTGTTGGATGGGACCACAAGGGTCAATGATCCTTTGCTGCCCATGACCACCCTGTCTCTGGTTCTTCTCCTTCCTTGGACCACTTTGGCACACACACACCTGTACCACAGAACCCCCCCTCCCCCACCACCAGCGTCTCATCAGCCCTGGTACACAAAGCCCTGAAGAGGATCAACCCCCACAAAGCAGCAGGGCCAGACAACATCCCTGGTTGAGCCCTCAGAGCATGTGTCAATAAGCTGACTTCCTTTAAGGAAAAGGTACAGAAACATCAAAACCACAACCAACAGACTGAGAGACAGCTTCTTCCCCTGAGCTGTGAAGTCAGTCACGCCCCATCCCGCCCTGCACACACACTCAACCCACTTGGGTGGAGGGGTGTCACTACGGGTGTGTACTCGGAAGTCAATAAATATTTGCGCTCTCCTGTTCACCGGTGCTGGCTTTTAATCATGGGGTAGGGTGAGCATCGGGTGCGAAGTAGAGTTTGTAGTGTGCATATAGTCTGTTGTCTCTCCTGTGTTTAGCCTTCCAAGGCTTATTGTTATAAGCAACAAAAGCAATCGAAACATTTCTCTGAGACTCAAAGAGTCAGGAAGGTCTGAATGCACTGGTCATGCTTTCCATGGAGAGGGAACTAGTCAGCAACATGTCTGATCTCAATGAGAAACTGATCATCTGTTGTAATGTTGTAGCCTGTGTGTGTACTTAATCATCAAGGACGCGACCAGGACACACATCTTGGACTTTATCCTTGTGGGCATCTAGAAAACGTTATAACTAGTGTCAATGTCTCCTGGAGCTGACATCCATTGGGTTTCTCCTCATCTTTCTGTCACCTGTTCCCTCATCGTTTCCCCTCACCAGTTCCCACGCTCAGCATGCTAAACTGAATGGACAGGGAGAGTGTGAGGACTAAACAACTGCATCATTTTATTTTGCTGTTTGATCAGTGAAGTGGTCACTAAGTTTGAGACTCCAACGCTCACAAGCATCGACTCAGGCCTGCACCGTTTTATTTGAATGGACATTCCTTTTATTTTTTGGTTTAGTGCAGAGTGAATGTGTGTTAAAGTTAAAACATTTGACTTATATTTTATATTTATATTTCAAAAGCATAGCTACATGGGACAGGTGCGACACTGATGATTGTCTGACTAGCTCCATCATCAGATCAACATTTGAATCTGTCTGATATTTTGATTTATGAGCAAATATCATAGATTCCATGATATTTGCTCATTTTAAATACATTATTTGGCCAAAAGAAAAGTCTCCACCTGGATTTAACGAAGCAAACAGGTAGGAGCCTCCTATTGGATAATTACTGCATGGGTGATTATCTTTCAGCTGGCAACAAGTTATTTAACCCCAATTGATGCAATGAGTAGCTTCTCATGTCTTCAACAACCATGTCTAAAGACATATCCTGTGGTTGTGGAAAAGATGTTAGTCTGTTTGAGATGGGTCAAATCATTGGCATGTGTAGCACTGGTAACTTAAGTCACTCTGCCAT
Organism: Chelon labrosus; assembly: GCF_963514085.1. Lineage (NCBI taxonomy): Eukaryota > Metazoa > Chordata > Actinopteri > Mugiliformes > Mugilidae > Chelon > Chelon labrosus. Next base: position 27,424,205 of record NC_140342.1, on the reverse strand, counting down.
AGTTTATTGTTGGCCAACCCAAATCACAACCTGAAGGAAAACAGGAACAGGAAACAGCCAATCAGACACCTTCAAAGCACTGGACTTCCTCATTGTCACCTGAGCCAATCACCTGCAGTCTTGCTAATCACCTGCAGTCCTTTCCACCTGGTATTCACCCCTTCCTTTGTTTGAAGTGAACTCAGCTTCATTCAGACACACAGCAGCCACTCGATCGCACCATATCACTCCACATCTGAATCTGTATCGTAAACCAGCAGGAATTTGGAAACAGGACTTCTCCTTGGATTGGTGAGTCACATCTCAACTGAAACAAGTTGGAAACTGTTCAGTACCAGAGCTAACAAATGCTAATGCTAACAGGCCTCCACCATTCCATTACCCAACCATTTCTACTGCTGCCTTGGATTTCTGGATAGTGACTTTTGGCTGAACACTGGTGAGACTGAGGAAAAGCGCATACATTTAATGTGGAAAGACTGATGATGATGATGATGATGATTCTAATAATGCCTGTTTGCAAAACAGGTTAGGCTTTTATGGATGGAGAGATTTGAGATTGATGGCGAGCTACCCCTTTGAAAGAACTGGACAACTTCTGAAGGATTCGAGGATTCACCCATTCACCCACCCCACCTATTGGCAGGCCTCAAGCCTACCTGCTTCATGCCTTTCTCAATGGTGTGGTAGGAACATCACATCCCACACTGCATTCACTGTTCACCTCGTGAACAAAGAACTGCCAATTCATACTGCTTTTGATTTGAGTGATTGAAAGGTTTGAATTTGAGACTTAGAGGTGCATTTAATGAACTTTTACTGAAACCGCTACGAGTAGGACTGAATATAACCTATTGCATTGCAACTGTGAGATTTTTGTGTTATTGTTTTGGCTTTATAATTTTGCTCATTGTTTTTCTTGATGCATTTCAAGTATTTTTTGTTCTAAGAATATTCAATACAATACCGGTAACATCAGTACTGTGTCATGTGCTTCATTGATCTTCACACAGCTCCATGAGTCGAACCTTAGCCCAAAATTACATATAGTAGCCGAGCAAATTATTATTCTTATTCCTCATATCTATTGTGTATTATTTAATAGGAATATTCTATTGTAAGTGTTACACATGCATCAAGGAGAGAAAACATCTAAGGAGATTGTAGAAACTACTGAAACTGGGTTAAGAACTGTCCAACACATTATTAAAAACTGGAAGGATAGTGGAGAACCATCATCACTGAGAATCTTTGGGATGTGCTGGAGAAGGCTTTGTGCAGTGGTCAGACTCTCCCATCATCAATACAAGATCTTGGAGAAAAAATAATGCAACACTGGATGGAAATAAATCTGGTGACAATTCAGAAGCTTGCCAACAATGCCAAATGTGGACTATAATCAAAGGTAAAGGCGGTCCAATGAATTATTAGAGTGTGTCACTTTTAGACAATATTTAGATTCTATTAAATCTTGTCCACAAATGATTTAGCTACCACCTGTCCTCTTGACTGTGTGATGACATTCTGTGATTTAGTTAGCATGGATGCTAGAAAGAGGAACATGAACTATTGAATGAAGCTTTATTTCTGGGTCTTTTGTTTTTGGGAGGTGTGAGAGTATTTCTACAATTCTAGGTTTAACCATTTGCAGTCTATGAAGGACAAACACAGCAGGGGCCTCTGGACTGGGTGTGGAAGGAGAGGATGAGGAAGAGGAGGAAGATGTGGTTGTTTTATTTGTGTCAGCAATCAGCATTGAGTTAGAGACTGTCCAAGAGTCTGGAATAACCAGGGTGGACAGAAGACAGCAGAGGACTGATGGTGAACGAGGCTGGGGACAGATCTGGATCAGAGGGACTCTGTGGACAGTAAGAAGACATCCTCAGGACAGATAGAGTTTGAGAAAGGTGATAGAAGATGAGAGTGAAAGTGATTTACTGAGTATGTGATGATTGTATTTGATGAAGATAAATGTGATGCTGATGGCTACAAAATAAATATGATGCATGGTGGAATGGAGATTTCTATTTCAGGGCCTGGAGCTACAGACTGATGAATGAAAGGAGAGAACAAATTCACTAGATCCCAAACTGATCAAGTATCTGTGGGATGATCCACAGAGTCCCCTCCCCTCAAAGGCCCCCCCCCACTAACAACATTCTGTTACCAGACACCACAGGACACCCTCAGAAGGCCCATGTCCATTCTCTGATGAGTCACCACAAGGGAGACCTGCACAATATTAGGAAGGTGGTCATAATGTTATGGCTGATCGCTATGGAGCCTTATCTTCATCTGGAACATTTGTCTGAAATCATTTATTGTATTGAACTTTGACTTTTAAAATCTCTTTGTGTTCTTTTGCTCTTTGATTGAATTCTTTTGATTGACTTTGTATTTCTGCTCTTTGTTCTTCTCTGTCTTGTTTTCATCTTTCTTTCTAACTGTTGAAATATCTGCTAACAACATCAATAAATCTGATGTCAAATAAATAGTGAGAGCAAGAAAGAAGAATCTCCCTCAGCTCAGTATGTTTGGGACTCTGTCTGAGATGGAGGTGAAATATGTGAACCTGGGCTGTGGTTTACTGCTCTCTTCCTGTCACAAACACTGTTTGACATCTGTTCATCTGTTGGTTTTTGTTCAGGCTGCTCGCATCATTTCTCACTGTGGGTACCAGACTTCACACAGGAGCAGTAGTAGGTGGCTGAATGATCGACTTTAACTTTCTTTATCTCCAACTCACAGCCCTTCTGTTTATTCACATATGAGTGACATCTAAATATTTCTGTTTCTTTCTTCTGGTACCAGTATACAGCATTAGTACCACACTGATCAGTTCCTCCACATCTGAAGGAGACTGTTTGACCAACTCTCCTGGTCAATGTTAACTGGTCCTGGGTCAGCTCTGCTGCCATGGCAACCAGCGCTGTAGAGACACAGACAGATAGATGAAGGTTAGTGAGACAGTGTTTGTTAAAGGTGGAGTTTGTTGGAAACACTCACCTGAACACAGACAGCACAGAGCAGCAGCTGGGAGGAAAAGCATTTTGTGCAGTGGTGTATCCTCTGGTGAACCTGGGGAGAAGTGGAGCTCTGATGCAGCTGAGGCCCAACAAGGACGAGCTGTGAGATCAGACGAGGCCACGTGGTTTCTAGCAGGTCCTCAAAGCTGCTGTGTGCTTTCATGGTCTTGATTTCAATCTGACAGCAGATGAAAGGAATCTAGGTCAGAAAGATGCAGATGTTCCCACAAACACATTCAGGTTGGTGGTGAAACTTAATACTCTTCGATTAAAGGACTGTTCTCATGAAAACACATTTACACTTTGAACAGAATCAATTCAATGACTCTTAAAGGTGACATTAGGATTATTTCAAATGAAAAGATCTTTAAAAGCCTTTAAATCATGAAATGTAATACAGGACATACAGGAGGAATTTGACAAGTGAAAGCAGAAGATCAAATGTTTGACTTCAACTCCTAAAAGTAGAATCAAAGCTCAGTGACTCTGAGAGATTTTGCTCAGTTAGAAGAGATTTCCTGCTCTGACATGTTTGATAAATCCAGACCTGATCAGCTCTGATCATTTTGTTGCTGCCTGAGGCTGAAATGAAGAAGCAAAGAGAAGCAGCGTCATCCTGTGGTGAGTCACTGGAAGTACAAAGGCATCCAGACGGCTCGCTGGAGGTGAATTTCTCTTCAGCTGGAAAGTGAGAGCAGGAGGCTGCATGTGGAAGAGACAATAAGCTGCAGCCCACTCTGTGTATTACAGCTTGATTTTTTCTCTTTCCTCTTCCATCAATCATCTCACCACCCCTCCCATTTATGTGCTGACACTTCAGATGGAGCTGATCGCTAGACTGGGAACTACTGGACTGAACTATCAAACTGTAGATAAAGAAGTTGAAAGTGGCTCCATCAGTAAAATGCTGCTGAAGCTTTGGTTGATCAGGATCAAAAACAGACATAAAAAGCTCCTAAAAATTAACCTTCAACTGAAAGATTAAATTATTTTGAGCATTTCCAAAGGTATTTCTCTTCCACATGTTATGTTCCAGGTGGAGGTATTTCAGGGCAGCAGTTAACGACTGAATCAGCAGAAAATAAACTGGTTTAAACTGGTTTCAGGATTAAATTTGGATTTACTACGGTAGACACAGAAGTGGTCGACTTAAACTTTAAACATGAAACAAAAACAGTGTCAGAGTGAATACATTTAGTCATCAATTCAAATAAAAAATAATATATACCTTAAGTTAAATCATTTAGTTGATTTTTGTTTTGTCTTCATGGACTTTAGAGTTAATATTCCTGCAGGTAATTGATGATATGATCCGAAGTGAGATTTAAAAATGTAGCGGAACAAAATGTTAACTTTCCTCCTCTGTCGGAACTTTATAGTGTTACACCAGGCGGAAGTGGTTTGTTTTTTAAACTCCGTTAGTAGTGTTGCTGTGTTTCTGTGTTTGTGGACTGAGATGGAAGACGGTTGTGTCGTGTCGTCGTGTCCCAGATAAATATTAGAGCTGTTGAAGTAACAATGTCTTCAGCTGAGAGTTTGAGAGAGTTGATCATCGAGCGACTAACTGCTGCTGCTGAAGAAATATTCAGACTCTTTGATAGAACTGTCGTCCAGTACGAGGAAGAGATCGATCGTCAGCGCAGACTGCTGGATATCACCTGGAAACCCGAGATAAAGTTACACAGAATAGGTGAGTAGAACTAGAATGGTCTAAATGAAGTAACTAATGAATGGAAACACACAGTATGGAGAAGACACAGAGGAAAGACACTCAGCTACAAGACTGATAACATGCTAAGAGGCTAACTAGCACAGCTAACGCTACATGGATTTAAACTAGAACATATTTGCTCAGATGTGTTTTCCTGTCATCACATTAGTAACCTTTATGTTGTGTCTCTTTGTCCCTCCAGACCTCCCACAGCAACATGTCTGTACGGAGGAGGAGGTTCTCAGTGACCAGCAGCTCTGGAACCAGGAGAGGAACTCCAGTCTGGACCAGGAGGAACCAGAACCTCCACTGATGAAAGAGGACCAGGAGGAACCAGAACCTCCACAGATGAAAGAGGAACAGGAGGAACCAGAACCTCTACAGATGAAAGAGGAACAGGAGGAACTCTGCATCAGTCAGCAGGGAGAACATCTTGTTCTGAAGCAGGAGACTGATTCCTTGATGGAGACTCCTACTGATGAGGAAAGTGAGCACAGTGAACCAGAACCAAACAGTGACCAGCTCCTCTCTAACAACCCTCCTGTAGCTGAGAGCCCAGATCAGGAAGGAAGCAAACATGTAGACTCAGGATCAACTAGAAATGCAGAGCTGAATCCAAAGAAGAGACGTCACAGAGACACAAGACACAGTAACAATGTAGACAACTCTCCCATGTCAGAGAGTCAGTGTGATACTGACACAGGTAGAAAGTCTGTAACATGTGGTGTCTGTGGAAAAACCTTTAAGAACATGTCTGTAATGAAGAAACATTACAGATTTCACACAGGTGAGACACCTTATCATTGCAACACGTGTGGTAAAAGTTTCACGCAGAGGAATGGTTTGATTTTACACACCAGGATTCACACAGGTGAAGGTATGCATTCTTGTCAAACATGTGGTAAAGTCTTCAGGCAACGTAGTAAATTAACCAGACACTTGAAGACTCACGCAGGTGAGAGACTCTACCTTTGTAAAATATGTGGGAAAAGATTTATTAACTGGTCATCAATTAGACATCATATGGAAACCCACCCAGGCGAGAAGCCGTTCTCTTGCAAGATATGTGGGAAATGTTTCAGTAAAAATAGTGATTTGATTAAACACATGAGGACTCACACAGGTGAGAAGCCGTACGGTTGTGACACATGTGGTAAAACCTTCACTGAAAGTGGTAGTTTAACTAATCACATGAGGACTCACACAGGTGAGAAGCTGCATCGTTGTGACACATGTGGCAAAGCCTTCACTGAAAGTAGTAGTTTAACGAAGCACATGAGGACTCACACAGGTGAGAAACTGTTGTCCTGAAACATCTGTGGGAAAAAAATCTCTGGGAAGCTGAGCTTGAAAAACACGTCAGAATTAGTAGGGAGTAAACGTTGTAGCAGATCAGTGTTGTTTTTGGCAGCCATTTTAGATTTAGTCTTAGTCTTAGTCTTTTGGACAAAATTGCTTATTAGTTTTAGTCACATTTTTGTCATTTCTATATGTGATGGTTTTGGTCTAGTTTTCGTCGACGAAAACTCAAAAAGGTTTTAGTCTAGTTTTAGTCAGTTTTAGTTAAAAGAAAAAAAAGTATTTTCACCAATAATTACAATAACAACGGAATGGTTTTAGACAGACAAGTTTTCCACCCAACAGCAAATACTTTCTGATCTACTATAAGGATTATGCATTACACACAGATAAAATGGTAACAGTGTATATATAGTCATATTAATTGGTGCTACAGTGTTAAAAGCTCTATCTTTGTTTTTATTTTTATCAAGAAAAACTGGTGCACTGCACCTTTACAAAAATAGCGCTGTCTCTTTAAGAAAGACGGTAGTCTTGACTTGTTGAAGTTGTGCGTGGCTGTGGATGTGTGCCGCTGAACTGAGGGCATGTTGGAAATATAAAGTAAAAATAAATAAAGATGAACGTTTGTCTTGCTGTTTGTTTTGGAGTTGCAACAGATAAATGTTTTAGACTAACATCTAAAAAAAGTTTTCAGTGGCACGCGATCTACCGGTCGATCGCGATCTACCGGTCGATCGCGATCGACGTAATGAGCCCCCCTGCCATAGATCATCTCGTCGTTTCTGACCACCAAGGCCCTTGCCGCTGCCACTAAGGTCCATCATTTAGTGTAACTGTGACGGCAGGCGTGTTGTGCAGAATGTGCACAGATGCTGGCGTGATGGCATGTGGTGGGCGTGACCAAACAAGGATAGGATGCAGCACCATTGCTGATACTGTCAGACAATAGGCAGAAATGTCATGTATTTTGAACGTCTGACAGACCACCCACAACATATTATCATGAAAAAAACGTTCGTCAACGAAATAATTTCGTCATCGTCATCGTCGACGAAAACAACACTGTAGCAGATATCTGCTCTAATTCAGCTGAGTTAAAATACTTAATACATACATATATATATGTATGTATTTTTTTTCAGACACATTCTGCAAAAACAAGCTGCTCACTTTAAGCATAAAAATATCCACTCTGGACATTAAACAGTTGGAAGGAGACATCTCCCTCTGCCTGGGACGACCATCTAACTGACACTTGAGTTTACAACAGGATTTGGAGAGGACCACTTTACGACCACCTTTGTTCGTTAACCTAAAGGTTGTGCAGGAGCCACAGGACAAGGAGAAGATAAGACAACCAGACTGTGTTTTAATGGTGAGAACTGAAAGAACATGGCTAACAAAACAGCTCTTCCAGAGACTGTAGTACCATGTAGAGAAACTGACAATGTATCAGTGACTTTACTGCATGTCAGACTGTGTGAGGTTGGTTTATGAAATCTGGTTTTGACCAGTGTCAGACTGCACATTCAGTTTGAGGCTGGTAAACTGTGCAGTGGATATGTAGTGAATCTTCCAGAAGCAAAGAACTAAACTTTAACGAACTGTCTGGAGTTATGGAGCATGTCTTCAACCTGAGCCTTGAGCTGAGAGTGGTACCACAGATTTGGAAGACCTCGTGCGTGGTACCGGTGCCTAAAACATCGCACCCTAAAGACCTCAGCAGCTACAGACCGGTGGCTCTAACATCCCACCTGATGAAGACACTGGAGAGACTGATACTGGGACATCTCCGCTCTGAGGTGGGCCCCTCCATGGACCCTACAGTTTGCCTACCGTCCTAATGTTGGAGTGGAGGACGCTGTTGTCTTCCTGCTACACCGAGCTCTCTCTCACCTGGAAAAGCCCAGCAGCACTGTGGGAATCACCTTTTTTGATTTCTCCAGTGCGTTCAACACCATCCAGCCGGTGATTCTGAGGGACAAACTGGAGAGGATGGGTGTGGACCACCAGCTGTCTACAAGGATCCTGGACTACCTCACAGACCGACCACAGTTTGTGAGAAACAGGAACTGTGTGTCTGACCTGCTCACCAGTAGCACGGGTGCCCCCCAGGGGACTGTCCTGGCCCCCTTTCTTTTCACCCTCTACACAGCAGACTTTAGACACAACACAGACAGCTGTGTACTGCAGAAGTTCTCCGACGACTCTGCGATTGTTGGCCTCATCAGAGGTGACGACGATGCAGAGTACAGAGGACTGACGGGGAACTTTGTAGAATGGTGTCAACGAAACCACCTCCTGATCAACGCGGGGAAGACCAAGGAGATGGTGGTGGATTTCCGTAGACGTCGTTCTGCCCTCCCCTCACCAGTGAACATCCAGGGAATGGACACTGAGCAAGTGGACTCTTATAAGTACCTGGGTGTTCACCTCAACACCAAACTGGACTGGACTCACCACACTGACGCACTCTACAGGAAGGGACAGATCAGGCTCTACCTTCTGGGGAGACTGAGGTCTTTTGGAGTGAAAGGGGCACTCCTGAAGACCTTCTATGACTCTGTAGTGGCATCAGCCATCCTCTACGGAGTGGTCTGCTGGAACAGTGGCATCACAGAGAGGGACAGGAAGAAGCTGGATAAGATCATCAGGAAATCCAGCTCTGTCCTGGGCTGCCCTCTAGACTCAGTGGGGGAGGTGGGTGACAGGAGAGTTCTGGCTAAACTGTCCTCCATGATGAACAATGAGTCCCACACCCTGCATGGTGACCTGACAGGGCTGAGGAGCAGCTTCAGTGACAGACTGCTTCACCCTCGATGTGTGAAGGAAAGATACAGAAGGTCTTTCCTTCCTGCTGCTGTCAGGCTCCACAACGAACACTCTTAATATGTGCAATAGTATTACACCATAAGTGTAAAAACATTTTTACAACTCAATCTGTGCAATATTCCAGTGCAATATCTGTTCCACTATTTATCTTTATAGCTACCCTTTTTGCTCTTGCTGTTTTTATTCTTTCTGTAAGCTGTTGTGAACTGCAATTTCCCCATTGTGGGACTAATAAAGGTGTTCTTATTCTTATTCTTATTATTTTACAGGATATGAAAATGAAGTACTCTGGATGATCTATGAAGTTCTTTGTGGTGTATCATCATTAGTACTGAAAACACTGCTCCCTGTCAACTGGAGTCTTCTCTTTGTTTCTGAGCTTCTATCATTTGATGTTTCTATGTGTTTTTGATTTCATCATTTTTTTCTACTTTCCAACTTTAGAGGTGACACAGACCAAGAGGAGTTATTCTAAGAGTTGATTTTATAGTTCTCTGTGTCACCAGAGTTTTAAATAGAAAAGTTTTGAGTCCACAGTTGGGAAGTAAGTTGTTGACTGAAGCTATTTGAAATACGGATGTTTACTGCCATCTCGTGGCCAAAGTCTGGAACTGCGGTACTGCATTTTAAATGGCTTGAAGAGTGGTGTTTATGTGATTAGAATAACTAATATAAAGTAGATATACAGTCATAAATACAATATAACGAGGGCATTTCAGGGCATCACGGCCACGCTAGAAAAAACAAACAAACAAATAACAGATCAGTGTTAGTGAAAGTGAGTTAATAGGTTTTAACATGAATACTGATCCATTTTTCTTTTTCTGGCGTGGTAGTGATTCATATGTATGTATATCTTTTACTATGAGGTAGAAGTGCTTTTATTCTGTGAATAAAATAGTGAAATACATCCGTTTCACTGTTATCAATTCTAACAGTTTCACCATTGATGGTATTTAAAGCATTAAAATGGATTCATTACCATGTGTGTTGTGTTCATCTTAGTTATTTTCAACCCCTTCTAAAGCCATGACATAATTTTCTGGAAATGTTTAAGCTGTTTAAAGGCACAGTCAACTGAATATATGGAATTAAGATATAGTGAAGAAGAAGTGAAATAATCTATCTGTAGACAATTGATGGAAAAATGACTTGAGTCACAAAGGAAGCTTCCTCAGGAGTCACCCACGTTTATATCGTGTGTCAGCAAATGAGTCTGGGAAGGAGTATCAGCAAACAAGGATTTACTAGACTCAATGAACTCTACCAGATCCGAACTCTATACATCAGAAAGATGAGCCAAGCAACCTGAGAGATTGTTCAAAATGTCAGAGTTTGACAACTTTCCTTGGGTCAAGGCCACTGACAAACCACAGTCCCTCACTTCAGCACTGGACAGCTCCTCTGAACCCTCTCTACTGCCAGGCTAACACAAGGAGAGGTAACTTCAGCACTGGACAGCTCCTCTGAACCCTCTCTACTGCCGTCTTTGAACTCGTGACATCCTCTGCAACTTCTGAAGAACACAAGTGACCAACACTAGAATCAGAAAAGAAAAAACTGTCACTCACATCAACTTCCTCCTGGTCCAGTTTACGTGTAGATCAAGTAACAGCACAAGCTGCTGGAACTGCTGGAAACTTCTGGACAAAGACTTAATGCAACAGCACACCAATATCTTTCATGCCAAACCAGATCTTACAGTAGATCCATTATCAAAGGGTCAAACTCCCTCCAAAATGAAAGATCTTCACTGGGATTTTATGGTCGTTACCAACCAACAAGAAAACACCATCCATAACAAACGGAGCCAAGTCAGTGGACAACTCTTCAGACGCCACAGGTTTGTTGACCAAAGCTACTGGTTTTCCATGTGGCTTTTTCAATAACAGGCCAACCTGACACAATATGGCCCTTTTTTCTTACAACAGTAGCACATTAAATTGTTCACTCCCTTCACGTCCTCCTTCACAGTCTGAACCTCAAGCCCAGAAGACCCAGAACTCCTGGCACCTTCATGACACCCTTTCCACGACCACTGTGACCATCAAGAGGCTGAAAGGACGATCCACACAAACAGACCTGAGTGAGAACATCCTCATCAACCAAACCTGCAGCCTTAGAAACATCATTGACTTTCTGTTCATTTAAATGTGTTGACTCCCTCTCTGGTAGACAGCATACTGAGTGATCTAACACAAGCAGTGTAATTAGGACTGTGGGTTGAAAATAATTAAGATGAACTCAACACACCTAGAATCAGACAGGGAGAGAAATATGGCTTTTAAACACAGGACTCACTTTCACTGACAATGATCCGTTTTTTTTTGGCGTGGCAGCGATGCATTGAAATGTCCTCGTTCTATTGTATTTATGATATATTTGTCTGTGCGGTTACTTTTTATTTTTTACCGCACGTTCATTTTGTACTTTCTCCTCTAATATCAACTTCAGTCTATAGACTAACCTGATGATTCGTATGTGTTGCAGTTCCTCCCTTTGACCAGTAGAGGGTAGTAAATGTTTAAAATGTCCTGTTAAATGTCAACTCAACATGAAGTAAACTCATTATGACTGCACTAAGTGTTGCGGTTTAATCAACAGCAATGTTCATCTTATCCAATTTATATCAATTTATTCATGTTGATTTGGACAAATATTAAGTTATTATAATCACATAAACACCGCTCGTTTCAAGCCATTTAAAATGCAGCACCGCAGTTCCAGACTTTGGCCACGAGATGGCAGTAAACATCCGTATTTCAAATAACTTCAGTCAACAACTTACTTCCCAACTGTGGACTCAAAACTTTTATATTTAAAACTCTGATGACACAGAGAACTATAAAATCAACTCTTGGGATATAGAAACATCAAATGATAGAAGCTCAGAAACAAAGAGAAGACTCCAGTTGACAGGGAGCAGTGTTTTCAGTACTAATGATGATACACCACAAAGAACTTCATAGATCATCCAGAGTACTTCATTTTCATATCCTGTAAAAGTTTAGTTCTTTGCTTCTGGAAGATTCACTACATATCCACTGCACAGTTTACCAGCCTCAAATTGAATGTGCAGTCTGACACTGGTCAAAACCAGATTTCATAAACCAACCTCACACAGTCTGACATGCAGTAAAGTCACTGATACATTGTCAGTTTCTCTACATGGTACTACAGTCTCTGGAAGAGTTGTTTTGTTAGCCATGTTCTTTCAGTTCTCACCATTAAAACACAGTCTGGTTGTCTTATCTTCTCCTTGTCCTGTGGCTCCTGCACAACCTTTAGGTTAACGAACAAAGGTGGTCGTAAAGTGGTCCTCTCCAAATCCTGTTGTAAACTCACGTGTCAGTTAGATGGTCGTCCCAGGCAGAGGGAGATGTCTCCTTCCATCTGTTTAATGTCCAGATTGGATATTTTTATGCTTACAGTGAGTGGCTTGTTTTTTCCGTACATTGTGTCAGAAATCAAAACTTTATTTCAACTTATCTGAGAGAATGATTAGATCTGAATATCTGCTGTCAGATTGAAATCAAGACCATGAAAGCACACAGCAGCTTCATCTGAGCTGTCAATCAGCAGCAGCAGTCTCATCTGTGGGCTGCAGGGGCTGATGGGAGCTTTGAGGACCTGCTAGAAACCACGTGGCCTCGTCTGATCTCACAGCTCATCCTTGTTGGGCCTCAGCTGCATCAGAGCTCCACTTCTCCCCAGGTTCACCAGAGGATACACCACTGCACAAAATGCTTTTCCTCCCAGCTGCTGCTCTGTGCTGTCTGTGTTCAGGTGAGTGTTTCCAACAAACTCCACCTTTAACAAACACTGTCTCACTAACCTTCATCTATCTGTCTGTGTCTCTACAGCGCTGGTTGCCATGGCAGCAGAGCTGACCCAGGACCAGTTAACATTGACCAGGAGAGTTGGTCAACCAGTCTCCTTCAGATGTGGAGGAACTGACCAGTGTGGTAGTGATTCTATTCATTGGTTCCAGAAGAAAGACACAGAAACATTCAGAGAAATTTTTTACATTAATGTGAATAGTGGTAAAACACGTTCATATTTCACTGATTCTCAGGAAAATGATTTCTCAGTTGTGAATGAACAGAACGGCTGGGTGTTTACGATAAAGAAAGTTAAAGTCGATCATTCAGCCACATACTATTGCTACTGTTGGAAGGATGCTCCCCACAGTGAGAAATGATGCGAGCAGCCTGAACAAAAACCAACAGATGAACAGATGTCAAACAGTGTTTGTGACAGGAAGAGAGCAGTAAACCACAGCCCAGGTTCACATATTTCACCTCCATCTCAGACAGAGTCCCAAACATACTGAGCTGAGGGAGATTCTTCTTTCCTGCTCTCACTATTTATTTGACATCAGATTTACTGATGTTGTTAGCAGATATTTCAACAGTTAGAAAAAAGATGAAAACAAGACAGAGAAGAACAAAGAGCAGAAATACAAAGTCAATCAAAAGAATTCAATGAAAGAGCAAAAGAACACAAAGAGATTTTAAAAGTCAAAGTTCAATAGAATAAATGATTTCAGACAAATGTTCCAGATGAAGATGAAGCTCCTCTGCTCTGAGCTGCTGCTGGAATAAAGTCCATTCCTGCTTCACAATGTTAATGTTCTCTTCATGAAAACACTTCCAGCAGCACTTGTTGTTTAACACCTTCCAGCAGATTTCACCACATCATTTCACTTTCTTCCATTTTCAAAGTCAAATCTTGGACTGATGTCAGGTCAGGACTTAGTTCTTCTAGCAGCAGCTTATTAGGACGCTGATGTTGATGGACAGATTTCCATCAGTGTCCTGTGGATGTTCATGGTTCTCAGAGGATGAACCCTAACATTTATGTTGACCTCTTGACCTTTCCTCAAGAAACAAGCATTTCTCTACAACAACACTTCAGCAGCATTAAAGTTCATGTTGGATTTTTACAAACTCCAGTTCCAATGAAGTTGGAAGTTGAACACAATGATTAGCAAATCCTTTTCAACCTCCATTCAACTGAATAAACTACAAAGATATTTAATGATTTAAATTATAAACTTTATTGTTTTTTATAAATATTCACTCATTTTGAATTGGATACCTGCAACACGTTCCATAGAAGCTGGGACAACATGACGTTGTGTACATATTCAGGATATTGTTCTGTTCTGTTCTGCTCTAGTAGTTTAAAATACAGAGGGACACAGACACCGTAACCTACGCATGTAGCCGACGCCAGTGCAAGCCATTTATACCTGTGTGCTTGTCAGTCTGGCTTGCTCTGTAACAACGCCACCCAAATGCTCTCTCACTACCGTGTCTTCAGAGTAGGCAACAGTGGTCATTCTATGATGCTGTGGTGGGATCAGTGATCTACTATTGAGTGGTCTGCTCGAGCATCAGCATCTCAGAGACAGACAAGGAGAGACTGAACAGACTGGTGAAGAAGCTCTGTTCTGGGCTGCCCTCTAGAGCCTGTGGATGTGGTGGATAATTGGAGGATGGAAGCAAAGTTGTCATCACTGATTGAAAACCAGTCCCCCCCCCCCCCCCATATTGATGTAATAGCACTGGTCAGCACCTTCAGGTCCTTCCTTCCTTCCTGCCGGTGTGAGGCTGTTCAACCAAGCCTGCTCCCAGTAGACCACATATGTAGAACTACTGTTGTATTTAATAGATTTTTTTTATATTTATTCTTTATTTAATGTTTATTTTTCCATAAAATGTATGCTGCCGCAGTACTGTAAATGTCACCACTGTGGGATAAAATGAGATGAACTGATCTTAACTTAGCAATCACTCATTGAATACATTTAAGGTGCACCTCTTGCCACAGCGCTTCAACTAAAGTCCTGCAATGCTCCATCCATCCATCCATCCATCCATCCATCCATCCATCCATCCATCCATCCATCCATCCATCCATCCATCCGTGCCTTCAGCTGTAAGATATGTGGGGTTACATCATGCATTGCAAAGTACTGTCTACTGTCATCACATACACAGTATATATCAGTATATACTGTATATTGCCTTTCTCTATCTGTCCTGAGGATGTCTTCTTACTGTCCACAGAGTCCCTCTGATCCAGATCTGTCCCCAGCCTCGTTCACCATCAGTCCTCTGCTGTCTTCTGTCCACCCTGGTTATTCCAGACTTTTGGACAGTCTCTAACTCAATGCTGATTGCTGCCATGAACCTATTTATTCTATTTATTTTACCCATTCATTTTCAGTAGACAGTATATGGTGCTTCCTCTTCTCTAGTTTAAAGGAAAAATGGACTGAAAAAAATCTATCAGGAACCTGAACAACTTCTAGGAGAAACCAAACAGATAGAAAGTCAGAATGTTGTTAGTTCAGCAGATATTTGGTCATAAATCAAAGTATCAGACAAATTCAAATGTTGATCTGATGATGGAGCTAGTCAGACAATCATAGCACCTGTCCCATGTAGCTATTAATAAATGGAGTTAAATATAGTTTGGGTGTTCTAGTACTATGGACGGGGCCGTGTTGTGTATTTCTGAGGTACTGTTGTGGTTCACTATATCAACAAGAATCAGAAAATATATGCTCCTTGAAATATAAAAATAAAATGTTTTAACTTAAACACACATTCACTCTGCACTAAACCAGAAAATAAAAGGAATGTCCATTCAGATAAAATGGTGCAGGCCTGAGTCGATGCTTGTGAGCGTTGGAGTCTGAAACTTAGTGACCACTTCACTGATCAAACAGCAAAATAAAATGATGCAGTTGTTTAGTAATAATAATTCATTCATTCATTCATCTTCTGTACCCCCTTGATCCAGTTAAGGGTCGTGGGGGTCTGCTGGAGCCTATCCCAGCTGTCATCGGGCGAGAGGCGGGGGTACACCCTGGACAGGTCTCCAGTCTATTGCAGGACTAACACAGAGAGACAGACAACCATTCACACTCACACCTACGACCAATTTAGAATCACCAGTGAACCTAACCAGCATGCCTTTGGACGGAGTACCTGGAGAAAACCCACGCAGACACAGGGAGAACATGCAAACTCCACACAGAAAGGCCCAGTCGGCCCATGGATTAGAACCCGGGACCTTCTCGCTGTGAGGCATCAGTGCTAGACAGAACAAAATGGAACAGCTTTCTGGAACAGGTGTGTTTTGAGTCTGGATTTGAAGAGAGGGAAAGAGTCCATGGTACGGATGTCTGGTGGGAGTGAGATGATCAGAGGTGATTTATATTGCGGAAGTGGAAATAAGCAGACCAGGTAACGTTATTGATGTGAGAATGAAATGATAAAGAGCTGTCAAGGATGACACCCAGACAATTAACCTGGGGGGAGGAGGAAACTAAGGAACTGTTGACTGTGAGGTAAGAACTGTCAGCTTTGGAAAGTGTGGATTTGGTTCCCATGAGGAGGAGTTCAGTTTTATCACTGTTTAGTTTTAGAAAGTTTGAGGTGAACCAGGATTTTATTTCAGATAAACAGGTGACACTCTCCCTGTCCTTTCAGTTTAGCATGCTGAGCGTGGGAACTGGTGAGAGGAAACGATGAGGGAACAGGTGACAGAAAGATGAGGAGAAACCCAATGGATGTCAGCTCCAGGAAACATTGACACTAGTTAGTGGGAACAACCAGGTCTTCTAGGAGCCCACAAGGATAAAGTCCAACATGTGTGTCCTGGTCCTGACCTTGACAATTAAACACAAACATCTTTTAGTTACTTCTCGTATTGAAAAGTATCCACATGGTAAAACAAGCGCATTCTGAATTCATTTAGCTTTAGCTTAGCTTCACAGCATTAACACACATTAGCAACGTTCAGTAACTTTAAGGCACAACATTACAACAGATGATCAGTTTCTCATTCAGATCAGACATGTTCCTGACTAGTTCCCTCTCCATGGAAAGCATGACCAGTGCATTCAGACCTTCCTGACTCACTGAGTTTTAGAGAAATGTCTAGATCATCGGCTAAGTGTCTGCTCCAGAGACTGAATGAAAAGATCAAAGGAATTGATACCAGTTCAAGGGAGTCAACAGTTGAGACCATTACCATTAATAACATGGAGCTGTATGTTCCAGAAAGATGAGTTGTTGTACAGCTGGACTGAAAATGGTATAAATGAAGTCCTATAGCGTACTCTGTGGGAGAATGAGCTCTGTTGCTTCTCTATTGTCTGGTGTAGTGGATGTGATGCATTGTCCATGATGGAGAGCAGTTTGTCCAGTGTCCTCCTGTCCCTCACTAAGAACATCATTCTACAGAGATGTGGTGGAGAGCGTCCTGTGCTTCTGCATGACTGTGTGGCACAGCAGCTGAGAAGAAGGCTATGGAGAGGGGGGTGAAAGCTGCACAGAAGACTGTGTGACACAGTCCATCCACCACCACGGACATTTACACGTCCAGATGCAGGAAAAAGGCCACCTCCATCATGAAAGACCCCAGTCACCTCACACACACACGTTAGTCCTCCACTCCCTGCTGCAGAGCATTAGGAGCAGGACCACCCCCCCCACCACCACCACCACCACACACACATCACCACCCTCCCTCCCCTGACAACCACCCACTTATTATACTGTTCATACTTTTTTACTTTTACGGCCTTTTTCGAAATAATTCGTTATCACGATATAACAAAGTTTGTTTTCTCGAGATAACGAATTAATTATTTCGTTATCTCGAGAAAACAAACTTTGTATGATAGATAGTTATGTCGAGATAACGAATGAATTCATAATGTGTTCGTCTTGACTTGAAACTAATGCGCTGCCACGAACAGCTTCCGTAGCGCCACTGGCTGTAGCCATTGACTGTATACAGCTGTAGCCCATACCAGAGCCCGTCTACGGAGAGCCTTCCCACTCTCTATTAAGTCCCATTGTAACTAATTGTGGTTGCAGTTCCACCAGATTTCCACTGGGGGCGATCGCCATGAGTGCAACATGAATGGGACTCTATGGAGCTAAACGGCTAAATGTGTCTCTTTCATCCGATTGTCGTTGAGAAATCTCAGATTTGATTGTAGGTTTTGCAAGTTCAACATGGGTTATAGGTCAAAAGTTGAATGAACGAGAACTTATGTCCTTTCGTTTTCTTACAGGTTGAGTTGTTGTTGCCCATAACACGCTAGCATTGTGCTAATGAACGCTGATTGGTCAGTGAAGGACTGATTACGACCAGATCCCGCTTGACGGCATCGTGGCAGCCGAAGCGGGACCAGAATGTTAAGGCGGAAGGATTACTGTAAAGCAGTATATCTGGTCGTACGATGTGTATGACGTCATTGACATTTTAAAATACTTTTTAAAGCAAATAAGTGACTCTAAAAAATCTAACACCCAGCAATGTGTCATTTCTTTGCATCTCCTTTCAAATACAATATTCAAATTACTGCACAAAAAATTATATCCTGAGAAAAGTGGATTTTGAGGGGTACTGCTCCATAGACCGCCATTCATTCTGCACTCGTCCTGAGAGCGCCCTCATATGGAACCAGAGTGGAACTGCAACCAGTTCAGAACCCGGAAGTTCAGTGAGAGTGGAACTTCTCCCCATATTAGACGTCCTCTGCCCATACTGTAGCCAACCGGTAAATTACAGACGGAAGCCCTAATCTACGGAAGCCCTAATCTACGGAAGCCCTAAACGGCCATGCATTCATACATTTTATTTCCTCCGTTTTCCCGTGATAACGAGTTAATTTTCTCGAGATCTCGTGATAATGAAGCTTGTTTTCCCGCGATAACGATATAATTAATTCGTGATCTCGAGAAAACAAAACGATATTGTAGTAGGCTATATTAAATCATTGCAGGAAACATCAGTCAGTGTAGCAATGTCAGAGGAGCAGGAGCATATCTTTTCGATCAAGGCCTGACACTTGCTATTATACAGACAAGACACATTAGTGAGCGTAATCTAAGAACCCTACCACAATATCGTTTTGTTTTCTCGAGATCACGAATTAATCATATCGTTATCTCGGGAAAACAAAGCTTTATTATCACGAGATCTCGAGAAAATGATCCCGTTATTACGGGAAAAAGGAGGAAATTAACTCGTTATCACGGGAAAACGGAGGAAATAAAATGTATGTATGTAGTTTAGGGCTTCCGTAGCTAATTTTATTCTATTTTTATACTTTTTACTGTCTCTGCTATTAGATTGCACCGGGACCAGCGTAACAGATTTTGCTCCACCTCATGTACCAACATGAAAATTAACATGAAAATGAAAATAAAAACTTGATGTGAACATTAGAGAAACTACGGAAGCCGAGAACGGCCATGTATTCATACATTTTATTTCCTCCGTTTTCCCGTGATAACGCGTTAATTTCCTCCGTTTTCCTGTGATAACGAGTTAATTTCCTCCGTTTTCCCGAGATAACGGGATAATTTTCTCGAGATCTCGTGATAACGAAACTTGTTTTCCCGTGATAACGACATAATTAATTCGAGATCTCGAGATAACGAAACTTGTTTTCCCGTGATAACGACATAATTAATTCGTGATCTCGAGAAAACAAAACGATATTGTAGTAGGCTTCTTAGATTACGCTCACTAATGTGTCTGTAATAGCAAGTGTCAGGCCTTGATTGAAAAGATATGTGACTCGGTTATCAATATGCTCCTGCTCCTCTGACATTGCTACACTGAATGATATTTTCTGCAATGATTTAATATAGCCTACTACAATATCGTTTTGTTTTCTCGAGATCACAAATTAATTATGTCGTTATCACGGGAAAACAAGTTTCGTTATCACGAGATCTCGAGAAAATTATATCGTTATCTCGGAAAAACAAAGCTTTATTATCACGAGATCTCGAGAAAATTATCCCGTTATCTCGGGAAAATGGAGGAAATTAACTCGTTATCACGGGAAAACGGAGGAAATTAACGCGTTATCACGGGAAAACGGAGGAAATAAAATGTATGAATACATGGCCGTTCTCGGCTTCCGTAAGAAACACATCATGGAGCTGAAATATGATCCTACTTCCTCATTTGGACTCGTTCACCTCAGCTGACTCTCTCAACGGCACACAGGTTTTTGTATTAGTCTTTTTCACTGTGTGGAGGCTACGGCTCCCGCTACCTCATCTATGGCTCTGGAACTAAACTGTATGTAACAGGTAAGAAGAAACATTTCTTTTCCTTCAGTTGTTTTATTGTAGAAGCTGAAAATGTGTTTAAAGTCAGTTTGTGCTGCTTCAGCCTTTCCATGTTAGTTTTTTCCTCATTAGTAGAGAATTCATCCTGCAGCCATTGTTCCATAAGAAAAGCTCAATCATTTCTGAAAACATGTTGAAATCTGACTGAACAACTAAAGTTCTTCTTTATTTCTGTAAATATTAGTGACGTTCCAAACATTTAGGATTTGATCATCTCAGTAATTCTGTGACATGTGTTGTTGAAAACAAGATGATATTTGATGTTCAACTATTTCAGATTGTTTAGAAGTGTCTATCGATTGTATTGGATCATTTCTGAAAGTTAGAACCTTGTCAGATCTAATGGCTGTCAGTTATTATTTATCTGATGGTAAATGTGTCTTTAATTGATAATGGATTCATAGAAAAAGAAAAAAACACAAAGTGAATGTGATATTAGAAGAAATAGAATTGACTCAAACAATGTTTTATTACTATCATCAGCATAAAGTATTTAAACATTTGAACATGACTGACACAAACTTGTATATTGATGTGTTTTATTAGTGATTTAAGTCTGTGCTCTTAAATGTTTAATATTCAGTACTTATTGGAATCAGTGAAATGACAAACGTACAACTGAAAAACACAATTCAGGGATTTAGAAATGATTTAAATATTTAATTTAATTTAATTCAGTTGAAAATAGTACATAGATGATTTTTTGTTTTTGTTTTCCTTTTTAAAGGAATAGTTGCTTATTTAAATTCAGGCTGCTCTTCATTAACTTGCACATTTGTGAACGCACCATTAATGCTGAACCGTATGTTGAGGTTTTGGAGCAACAAATGCTGCTATCCAGATGATGTCTTATTCTGAAAGGCCTTTCTTAAAATAAAATAAAATAAAATAAAGGAGCAGCTAAAATCTTATATTAAATTAGATTGTAAAATATTTCCCGTTCTAAACTACAGCAGCTGTGAGTTGATAAAAGACGACGTGATGAAACACAGTCGACATGTTTCTGTCCCAACTTCTTTGAAACGTGTTGTTGGATTCTAATTCAAAACCAGCAAATAATGTCTTTTGATGAAGATAAAATAAGATAATCCTTTATTTATCCCACCGTGGGGAAATTTGCAGCGTTGCAGCAGTAGACAGTTTAAGGACAGAGCACACAGGAGATAAAAAGAAGTAATAAAACATTAAATAAATACAAAGAATAGAAACTGAAATACAATAGAAATCCTACTTATGTATGTATGTATGTATATTGCACATGAAAGAATAGATGATATGCAAACATAAGTTCTTCCAAATATATTAAGGATATTCCAATTTGTGTTGTGATTGTCCAGCGTGTGTTTGGTCTACTGGGAGCAGGCTTGATTATACAACTGATGATTGATCAACCACTGGATCTGTTCTGATTGATTTTATATAGCATCAGTTATTTTGGAAACAGAAATTTACATGAAGATATATTATCATGTATACTGAATATGTAGACCGATCAGCCGTAACATTAAGACCGGTGAAGTGGTTAGACGACTGGGTCAGAGCATCTCCAGAACTGCAGCTCTTGTGGGGTTTTCCTGGTCTGCAGTGATCAGTATCTATCAAAAGTGGTCCAAGGAAGGAGAAGAACCAGAGACAGGGTGGTCATGGGCAGCAAAGGATCATTGACCCTTGTGGTCCCATCCAACAGACGAGCTACTGTAGCTCAGACTGCTGAAAAGGTTAATGCTGGTTGAACTTTGTTCTGTATTGATGAGTAGTTTAGTGATCAGAGTCCATGTAGTTTCCAGGATCAGACTGAATGCAGAGCAGCTGCTGTTGACTGTGTGAATGTGTGTGTGCTGTCAAACTTCAGATGAGCAGGTAGTGAAGCCCGTGGTGAGCGTGTACCCAGCAGCATCCAGAGCCCACCTGGAGGGGAAGAGCTCCCTGCTGTGTCTGGCCTCATCCATGTTTCCTCCTCTGGTCCAGTTCTCCTGGAAAAGACAGAAGAAGAACGGCCCTCTGGAGGAGCTGACCCCTGCTCAGGGAGAGCAGCTGGAGCTCAGAGACTCGGGACGCAGCGCCTCCATCAGGCTGGTGGCTGGAGATGATCCGAACAACTATATATATCGTTGCCACGTCAAGCACGAGGGGGAGACAGTGGAGGTCACAGTGGAGGACACAGTGAAGGCCACAGTAGAGCCCCAAAGCCAACAAGGTAATGAAGGCTTGGTGACTGTGTTCAGCAGTGATTCAGCTTCATGTGGAGACGCTGTCAAAGAGAGCAGAGGAGCAGAGGACTGACATTTCTCACTGCAGCTCCAAACATTTGACTCCTTTTCTGTTTCAGAGGTTCCAGCTCCAGCAGCCTCCTGTCCTCCAGAGAGAGAGCCAGCAGACCTGCCAGCTCTGCAGCAAGATCACTGTAAGATCACCTGCTGCCTCTCTGCATGGACAGCTCCAATGTCCAATGAGGACACTGGAACAACTTTACAGGATTAATCTGACACTTCCACTAATTCATATCTGTCTGTCTGTCTGTCAGTGTCCTTCCAGTCTCAGTGCAGGGTGAAGCTGCTCTGCCTGCTGTACACAGTGCTGATAGTGAAGAGTCTGGTGTACTTCTGTGGACTCTCTCTGCTGATGAGCCTCAGAAACAAGGGACCGTCCACCAACTCCACACATGCTGACTGACTGTTTTCTGCTGCTCTTTTGTCTCCATCAGATCTCATCAGTTCATCATCACTTTGATCAGTATTCACAAATGTTAGTCATGATGCTTTGGTTGTAATGTAGAGTCAGATAGATTTGTTAGAGTTTCTTTATCAAATCTCTTAATTGTAACTTCTAAATATTACACCAGTTAAAGAATTAACTTCCTTGTAGATGTTTCAACATTTAATACAACATGTGTTTGCTTTCTTTTTCTTTTTCTTATAGAAATACAATGCAGTGTGTTCATCCATTTATTCTGTTCTATTTAAATACAACAACTATAAAATAATAATGGTGTTTCGTTTTTCTTCTTGTCTAAAGATTCATTATGTTGACACCCCAAAGTAATTTGATGATTGTTCCTAAGACATTTTAAATCAAAATGAACATCTAGTGTTTGTGGTTGTTCCACCAGGTTCAGTTCTGTGTCTTCAGATCATTTAGTTTGTGTATTAGTTCTCTAATATAAATGTGTCGGTGTGGATGTCAAACTCTACGCTGACGACACTGTTGTTTACACAGATGAACAAAGAGCAGAGCTGATTTGAAGCTACGACTGTTAAAAACTATCATCCAGCGGTTTGATGAGTCAGTGCTGAAGTTTGAATGTTGATCAAAAGAAGGATGTGTTTAATTAACAGTCATGAAATAGTTTCATTAGCAGCAGGTCAGTGTGTCAGTGGAAATTCAACTGTTTGAGAGCTGAACACTGAAAGTTCATGGTCCTCTAATTGGACGTGTTAGTGGATAAATCCTAATCAGTCATTAATCACAGAGGTGTCTGATCAATAAAATAACATTTCATTAATGTTCTTATTGTTTATTTCAAAGTGTAAAGTAGATCTTTAATCATCCAAACATCTAAATACCCTGAACATGTTACCAGGACATGAGCTTCAGGTGGGTGATCGGACTCAGTTCAACTCTGTGTGGGTGGAGGGCTCAGAGGAAAAAAGGTTTACAGAAAACAAGAGAAAGGGAGGGGAGGTGATGAGTGTGTTCAGCAGCAGATATGAATCTGTTCTCAGTGGTTTTTAGGACAGAAAACAAACTGCTGACAGCCAATCAGACTTCCTTCCTGCAGCAGACGGTCTTTGTGGGTTTGTGCTCTGCAGCCTCCACACCGTTAGCTGTGGCTTTTCACTTTAATGACACAATGACAGTTTCAACGACCAGCTGTGGTTAAAGAATCTTTCCAGGAAGCACCTGTGTTCTTCATCTGAAACAGACACAAACCCATGTGATAAACAAGTCATGCTGTTGTTCTGAAGCAGGTGTCCATGTTGGTTCACCTCAAGTCTCATTATTTCACTGAGTTGTAGTTGACAAAAAAAGTCTGAACGTCCCAATCAGTTCTAATCCACCATGAGTTCACCTCATTAACCACACTGACCCACATTTCTCATGGAAATTCTATTCCAGCTTCATTTTCTATCAGTGCAGCAGTCTGTGCTTCATTCACAGGGTTCATAGACGTCACATCCAGGAACTGGAAGCTGCTTAAGCTTCAACTTTATTTACTGACGTCCAACAGTTCCTAATGTGGCAACACGAGGGATGGGAGGAGGAATACGTTACCAAGTTGCTGGTAAATAGCAATCTTAGTAAACCAGAACAAGCCGGACAACGCCACCTTGGGAGTTTCGCCCAAGGAAATAGTTAAATCTACAAACTAACCTAAATAAAGGCACTCAGGTTCGCTCTACAGTGAGGCAGGAGACGTGGTTCCAGATAATGAAAAATCTATACTTTATTACATTATAAAAACAGTAAAACACAGGCACACAGGGATGTACGAAAAGGGGGAGGGCCGCTTCAGTACTGAGGCTTACCGGCAGGGAATTTGGTCGACAAGGGTGTGAGGGATCCAATGAAAAAATAAGGTCACCCCAGTCACACGTGACAGTCACGCACACACGCACACTTTAGTGAAGGGAAAAACCAGGACCAGGGGACGCACAGCACACCAAAAAGGGAAGCCACCACCCGCGACACCAGGACCACCACCGTCGGCTCTCAGCAACTGAAGGGGGAAAAGGGAAATAAAATTAATGGGATTGCACTCAAAGATAATCATTAATAGAATCAAACAACCCAATAAACAAACCAAACTCAAAATAAACAAAACTTCTAAGGTTGGCAGCCAAAAAGGTACAAATTAACCAAGAATCCGAATAAACAAATATAAACTGCCAAAAACAGGTTAACAAAATAAATCAAAATCGCACAAATCAATTAATGTAAAAGAGCCAAAAGTTCACAGGAATCATTAATGAAATCAAATAAATTAGTTCCTGTGGTTAGTAATTTAACATAACAAAACTTAACCAAAACAAAGCATCACTGTCTTAACATTCTCAAAACAAAAGAGCACAACAAAAACAGAATCAAGCAAAATAAAGAGAAGGCAAACCCCAAAGTTCACATACACACACATAGACTTAAGACTAAGGCAATTGGCCTATGACACCAGCCTAAAATAGGGGTCCGCAGTCAGCGTTAGGGCCAGGCACAGCAACCTCTTGAGTGTAGCCAAGCCTGATGACGCGAAGCAGCGTGAAGCAGCAGCTGACGTAGAACAGAGCAAAGCGCGAGTGGCGCGAAGCAGAACAAAGCAGCGAAGCAAAGCAAAACAAAGCAAAGCAGCAGCGGTCCTCAGAGCTGCCTCCGTTATAGAGTACCTGCACCAAATAAACCAGATTAAAATCTCACTAACAGCAGAAAATGAGAGCGACCACAATTTCCATCAGGCTAACTTACCACTCTAGTATTATTCAATCACCTGAGCGAGAGTCAGTGCAAGCTCGCGCTGTGCAGCAGCAGGAGGAGGACAGTCAAACAGCTCGGGAGAACGGCATGCAAGGCATTACATTAGCCCAAAACGGCAATACAGGAAGCTACATCCAAACAAATGATCTAATTAATTTGTGAGTCAGACGGTCAGCTTTCCACGCGAGTACAGACAGTGACGGCTACATTACCTGCACAGGTAGCAGCGTGGACAGGAAGCGAGGCGACCAGGAAGTGGGCGGTCTCGGAGCCAAAGAGCGAGAGGGAGTCAAGATGGACACAGCCTCCTCTTATAGAGTGCCCCCATTCGGTGATTGGTTAGAAAGCAGAATTGAGCCAGGCAACACACTCGTACCTTAAAAACGAGGATGAGCATCTCATCCTGTTACACTAATATACGAGCTAAAGTATTTGACTTGCTTTGTTAAGACACATAAAAAGCAGTTTATGAAAGCCAGACTCTGGGATTGTGTCGGTTTCTTGTGTTTATTGAGTGTGTTCCAGTGAAAGAAAAGAGCAGCCTGGTGGAGTCTGCATTTATTAGAAAGAAACACAAGAGCAGAAGAAACAGCCTGCTGGAAACTGATGATGATTATTATACAAGTCACAGTTGAAAGTGGAAACAAACTAGACTACTAGAGAATGAAGACGTCATAAGAGCAGATTTCTATGTGAATATATGTGTTTCTGTTTCCAGGATGACAATCAAGACGTGAATGAAAAGATACAGATTACAAAGAAGCACATTACAACAACATTTGTGAATACTGATGAAAGTGATGAATGAGATGAACTGATGAGATCTGATGGAGAGAAAAGAGCAGCAGAAAACAGTCAGTCAGCATGTGTGGAGTTGGTGGACGGTCCCTTGTTTCTGAGGCTCATCAGCAGAGAGAGTCCACAGCAGTACACCAGACTCTTCACTATCAGCACTGTGTACAGCAGACAGAGCAGCTTCACCCTGCACTGAGACTGGAAGGACACTGACAGACAGACAGACAGACAGACAGACAGATATGAATTAGTGGAAGTGTCAGATTAATCCTGTAAAGTTGTTCTAGTGTCCTCATTGGACATTGGAGCTGTCCATGCAGAGAGGCAGCAGGTGATCTTACAGTGATCTTGCTGCAGAGCTGGCAGGTCTGCTGGCTCTCTCTCTGGAGGACAGGAGGCTGCTGGAGCTGGAAGCTCTGAAACAGAAAAGGAGTCAAATGTTTGGAGCTGCAGTGAGAAATGTCAGTCCTCTGCTCCTCTGCTCTCTTTGACAGCGTCTCCACATGAAGCTGAATCACTGCTGAACACAGTCACCAAGCCTTCATTACCTGGTTGGCTTTGGGGCTCTACTGTGGCCTTCACTGTGTCCTCCACTGTGACCTCCACTGTCCCCCCCTCGTGCTTGACATAGCAGTGATATCTATACTTGTCCAGATCATCTCTATCCACCAGCCTGATGGAGGCACTGCGTCCCGACTCTCTGAGCTCCAGCTGCTCTCCCTGAGCAGGGGTCAGCTCCTCCAGAGGGCCGTTCTTCTTCTGTCTTTTCCAGGAGAACTGGACCAGAGGAGGAAACATGGATGAGGCCAGACACAGCAGGGAGCTCTTCCCCTCCAGGTGGGCTCTGGATGCTGCTGGGTACACGCTCACCACGGGCTTCACTACCTGCTCATCTGAGGTTTGACAGCACACACACATTCACACAGTCAACAGCAGCTTCCAGCACTGCTCTGCATTCAGTCTGATCCTGGAAACTACATGGACTCTGATCACTAAACTACTCATCAATACAGAACAAAGTTCAACCAGCATTAACCTTTTCAGCAGTCTGAGCTACAGTAGCTACCACCCTGTCTCTGGTTCTTCTCCTTCCTTGGACCACTTTTGATAGATACTGATCACTGCAGACCAGGAAAACCCCACAAGAGCTGCAGTTCTGGAGATGCTCTGACCCAGTCGTCTAACCACTTCACCGGTCATAATGTTACGGCTGATCGGTCTACATATTCAGTATACATTATAATATATTTTCATAAATTTCTGTTTCCAAAATAACTGATGCTATATAAAATCAATCAGAACAGATCCAGTGGTTGATCAATCATCAGTTGTATAATCAAGCCTGCTCCCAGTAGACCAAACACACGCTGGACAATCACAACACAAACTGGAATATCCTTAATATATTTGGAAGAACTTATGTTTGCATATCATCTATTCTTTCATGTGCAATATACATACATACATACGTAAGTAGGATTTCTATTGTATTTCAGTTTCTATTCTTTGTATTTATTTAATGTTTTATTACTTCTTTTTATCTCCTGTGTGCTCTGTCCTTAAACTGTCTACTGCTGCAACGCTGCAAATTTCCCCACGGTGGGATAAATAAAGGATTATCTTATTTTATCTTCATCAAAAGACATTATTTGATGGTTTTGAATTAGAATCCAACAACACGTTTCAAAGAAGTTGAGACAGAAACATGTCGACTGTGTTTCATCACGTCGTCTTTTATCACCTCACAGCTGCTGTAGTTTAGAACGGGAAATATTTTACAATCTGATTTAATATAAGATTTTAGCTGCTACTTTATTTTATTTTATTTTATTTTATTTTATTTTATTTTATTATTTTATTTTATTTTAAGAAAGGCCTTCCAGCATAAGACGTCATCTGGATAGCAGTATTTGTTGCTCCAAAACCTCTACATACGGTTCAGCATTAATGGTGCGTTCACAAATGTGCAAGTTAATGAAGAGCAGCCTGAATTTAAATAAGCAACTATACCTTTAAAAAGAAAATATTTATATATATATATATATATATATATATATATATATATATATATATATTTATATACATATATATATATATACTATCTATGTATACTATCTATGTACTATTAAATTAAATTAAATTAAATTAAAATTTTAAATCATTTCCCAATCCCTGAATTGTGTTTTTCAGTTGTACATTTGTCATTTCTCTGATTCCAATATGTATTGAATATTCCACATTTAAGAGCACAGACTTTAATCACTAATAAAACACATCAATATACAAGTTTGTGTCAGTCATGTTCAAATGTTTAAATACTTTATGCTGATGATAGTAATAAAACATTGTTTGAGTCAATTCTATTTCTTCTAATATCACATTCACTTTGTGTTTTTTTCTTTTTCTATGAATCCATTATCAATTAAAGACACATTTACCATCAGATAAATAATAACTGGCAGCCATTAGATCTGACAAGGTTTTAAGTTTCAGAAATGATCCAATACAATCGATAGACACTTCAAAACAATCTGAAATAGTTGAACATCAAATATCATCTTGTTTTCCACAACGCATGTCACAGAATTACTGAGATGATCAAATCCTAAATGTTTGGAACGTCACTAATATTTACAGAAATAAAGAAGAACTTTAGTTGTTCAGTCAGATTTCAACATGTTTTCAGAAATGATTGAGCTTTTCTTATGGAACAATGGCTGCAGGATGAATTCTCTACTAATGAGGAAAAAACTAACATGGAAAGGCTGAAGCAGCACAAACTGACTTTAAACACATTTTCAGCTTCTACAATAAAACAACTGAAGGAAAAGAAATGTTTCTTCTTACCTGTTACATACAGTTTAGTTCCAGAGACAAACATGCGGTAGTTGCCACTTCCATAGGCACACAGTGAAAAAGACTAATACAAAAACCTGTGTGCCGTTGAGAGAGTCAGCTGAGGTGAACGAGTCCAAATGAGGAAGTAGGATCATATTTCAGCTCCATGATGTGTTTCTCTAATGTTCACATCAAGTTTTTATTTTCATTTTCATGTTTATTTTCATGTTGGTACATGATGTGGAACAAAATTTGTTACTCTGGTCCCGGTGCAAGCCAATAGCAGAGACAGTGAAAAGTAGAAAAGTAGAATAAATTTTGCTAATTAAGTAAAAGTACAAAACATCAAGATAGAATGCTCAGTAAGTAATATAAATATAGAAAATCTAGACAGTAAAAAATGTACAAACACTAGAATAAGTGGCTGGTTGTCAGGGGAGGGAGGGGGGTGATGTGTGTGTGTGTGTGTGGTGGTGGTGGTGGTGGTAGGGGTATGTGTGGTAGTCCTGCTCTTAATGTTCCGCAGCAGGGAGTGGAGGACTAAGGTGTGTGTGTGAAATGGGTGGGGTCTTTCATGATGACGGTGCCCTTTTTTCTGCATCTGGACGTGTAAATGTCCGTGGTGGTGGATGGACTGTGTCACACAGTCTTCTGTGCAGCTTTCACCCCCCTCTCCATAGCCTTCTTCTCAGCTGCTGTGCCACACAGTCATGCAGGAGCACAGGACGCTCTCCACCACACATCTGTAGAATGATGTTCTTAGTGGGGGACAGGAGGACACTGGACAAACTGCTCTCCATCATGGACAATGCGTCACATCCACTACACCAGACAATAGAGGGGCAGCAGAGCTCATTCTCCAACAGACTGATCCAGCTCCACTCCCACAGTGAACGCTATAGGACTTCATTCATACCATTTTCAGTCCAGCTGTACAACAACTCACCTTTCTGTAACAGACAACTCCATACTGCACCTTACTATCATCCCTGTTTATATATATTCTTCCGTCTCAACTGTTGGATGAATTGTCATTTAAACTGGTTCAGAGATTCATGTTCCCCTGAGGATGACCAGCACGGGCTGTTTCAGTGATCAGGCAACTTCCCAGGACAAAGAAAAGATTTCTTTCTGTCACATTCAACCACAGTGAACTGTAGATGATGTAATACAATCTGAATGTGTTCCAGAAGGCCTTGAACTGGTATCATCTCCTTTGATCTTTTTATTCAGACTCCGGAGCAGACAGTTAGCTATCGGTCAAGACATTTCTCTAAAACTCACTGAGTCAGGAAGGTCTGAATGCACTGGTCATGCTTTCTATGGAGAGAGAACTAGTCAGGAACATTGATCTGAATGAGAAACTGATCATCTGTTGTAATGTTGTAGCCTAACGTTACTGAACGTTGCTAATGTGTGTTAATGCTGTGAAGCTAAGCTAAAGCTAAATGAATTCAGAATGAGCTTGTTTTACCATGTGGATACTTTTCAATACAAGAAGTAACTAAAAGATGTTTGTGTTTAATCGTCAAGGACAGGACCAGGACACACATCTTGGACTTTCTCCTTGTGGGCTCCTAGAAGACCTGGTTGTTCCCACTAACTGGCATCAATGTTTCCTGGAGCTGACATCCATTGGGTTTCTCCTCATCTTTCTGTCACCTGTTCCCTCATCGTTTCCACTCACCAGTTCCCACACTCAGCATGCTAAACTGAAAGGACAGGGAGAGTGTCACCTGTTTATCTGAAATAAAATCCTGGTTCATTTCAAACTTTCTAAAACTAAACAATGATAAAACTGAACTCCTCCTCATGGGAACCAAATCCACACTTTCCAAAGCTGACAGTTCTTACCTCACAGTCGACAGTTCCTTAGTTTCCCCCTCCACCTAGGTTAAGAGTCTGGGTGTCATCCTTGACAGCTCTTTATCATTTCATTCTCACATCAAAAACGTTACCTGGTCTGCATATTTCCACTTACACAATATAAATCGTCTCCGATTGTCTCACTCCCACCAGACATCCATAACATTGACTCTTTCCCTCTTTTCAAATCCAGACTCAAAACACACCTGTTCTGTTTGGTTTCTCCCAGAAGTTGTTCAGGTTCCTGATAGATTTTTTTCAGTCCATTCTTCCTTTAAACTAGAGAAGAGGAAGCACCATATACTGTCTACTGAAAATGAATGGGTAAAATAAATAGAATAAATAAGTTCACGGCAGCAATCAGCATTGAGTTAGAGACTGTCCAAGGGTCTGGAATAACCAGGGTGGACAGAAGACAGCAGAGGACTGATGGTGAACGAGGCTGGGGACAGATCTGGATCAGAGGGACTCTGTGGACAGTAAGAAGACATCCTCAGGACAGATAGAGAGTTTGAGAAAGGCAATATACAGTATATACTGATATATACTGTGTATGTGATGACAGTAGACAGTACTTTGCAATGCATGATGTAACCCCACATATCTTACAGCTGAAGGCACGGATGGATGGATGATGGATGGATGGATGGATGAATGGATGGATGGATGGATGGATGGATGGATGGATGGATGGATGGATGGAGCATTACAGGACTTTAGGTGAAACGCTGTGGCAAGAGGTGCACCTTAAATGTATTCAGTGAATGTTTGCTAAGTTAAGATCAGTTCATCTTTTCATTTTATTCCACAGTGGTGACATTTACAGTACTGCAGCAGCATACATTTTATGGAAAAATAAACATTAAATAAAAAATAAATATCAAAAATATCTATTAAATACAACAGTAGTTCTACATATGTGGTGTACTGGGAGCAGGCTTGGTTGAACAGCCTCACACCAGCAGGAAGGAAGGAAGGACCTGAAGGTGCTGACCAGTGCTATTACATCAATATGGGGGGGGGGGGGGGGACTGGTTTTCCATCAGTGATGACAACTTGCTTCCATCCTCCAATCATCAATCAATCATCAGTCTGTGTCCCTCTGTATTTTAAACTACTAGAGCAGAACAGAACAGAACAATATCCAGAATATTTACACAATGTCATGTATTTGTACCAATTGTTCATTAATTTGCACTGTCCTCACCAAATAAACAAACAAATAAATAAAATACATATTCTGCACATGTTCCAACAGAGACCCTTAGTAATAAAGAGGTGGGTACTAGACCAGCCTGCCTGCAGTCCAGACCTGTCCTCCATTGAAAATATGTGACAACAGTCAGTGTCCTCAGTTCCTAAATGCTTATTGTTACAAGACCACAGTGGTGAACATGACCCTGTCCCAGCTTCTATGGAACGTGTTGCAGGCATCCAATTCAAAATGAGAGAATATTTACAAAAAACAATAAAGTTTATAATTTAAATCATTAAATATCTTTGTAGTTAATTCAGTTGAATGGAGGTTGAAAAAGATTTGTTAATCATTGTGTTCAACTTCCAACTTCACTGGAACTGGGGTTTGTAAAAACCAAACATGAACTTTAATGCTGCTGAAGTGTTGTTGTAGAGAAATGCTTGTTTCTTGAGGGAAGGTCATGAGGTCACCATAAATGTTAGGGTTCATCCTCTGAGAACCATGAACATCCACAGGAAACTGATGGAAATCTGTCCATCAACATCAGCGTCCTAATAAGCTGCTGCTAGAAGAACTAAGTCCTGACCTGACATCAGTCCAAGATTTGACTTTGAAAATGGAAGAAAGTGAAATGATGTGGTGAAATCTGCTGGAAGGTGTTAAACAACAAGTGCTGCTGGAAGTGTTTTCATTAAGAGAACATTAACATTGTGAAGCAGGAATGGACTTTATTCCAGCAGCAACTCAGAGCAGAGGAGCTTCATCTTCATCTGGAACATTTGTCTGAAATCATTTATTCTATTGAACTTTGACTTCTCTTTGTGTTCTTTTGCTCTTTGATTGAATTCTTTTGATCGACTTTGTATTTCTGCTCTTTGTTCTTCTCTGTCTTGTTTTCATCTTTTTTCTAACTGTTGAAGTATCTGCTAACAACATCAATAAATCTGATGTCAACTAAATAGTGAGAGCAGGAAAGAAGAATCTCCCTCAGCTCAGTATGTTTGGGACTCTGTCTGAGATGGAGGTGAAATATGTGAACCTGGGCTGTGGTTTACTGCTCTCTTCCTGTCACAAACACTGTTTGACATCTGTTCATCTGCTGGTTTTTGTTCAGGCTGCTCGCATCATTTCTCACTGTGGGCATCTTTCTTAAAACAGTTGCAGTAGTAGGTGGCTGAATGATCGACTTTAACTTTCTTCATCTTCAACTCACACACATTCTGATTACAGACAGCTGAGAAATCATCTTTCTGAGGATGATTGTAACCGTTGTAAATTTTACCATTACTTTTATCAATAGCAAGAATCATTCTGAATGTTTCTGTTTCTTTCTTCTGGTACCAGAATACATAAGTATACGATGCACGACTATCACAGTGTTCAGTTCCACATCCGAAGGAGACTGTTTGACCAACTCTCCTGGTCAGTGTTAACTGGTCCTGGGTCAGCTCTGCTGCCATGGCAACCAGCGCTGTAGAGACACAGACAGATAGATGAAGGTTAGTGAGACAGTGTTTGTTAAAGGTGGAGTTTGTTGGAAACACTCACCTGAACACAGACAGCACAGAGCAGCAGCTGGGAGGAAAAGCATTTTGTGCAGTGGTGTATCCTCTGGTGAACCTGGGGAGAAGTGGAGCTCTGATGCAGCTGAGGCCCAACAAGGACGAGCTGTGAGATCAGACGAGGCCACGTGGTTTCTAGCAGGTCCTCAAAGCTCCCATCAGCCCCTGCAGCCCACAGATGAGACTGCTGCTGCTGATTGACAGCTCAGATGAAGCTGCTGTGTGCTTTCATGGTCTTGATTTCAATCTGACAGCAGATGAAAAAAGTCTGGGTCACATGATCATAAATTAAATTCTATTCCAAAAACAAGCCTTTCAATCATGAACTAATCACTGAAAACCCATGAAACTATAATAATCCATGAATTAGTTGATTCATTTATCACCTACTTTAATTAAAATGAATGTCAGCCTCTGATCTGATTTTGCATATTTGTCATTTGAAGAGATGAAAGCATTAAAAATCCTTGACAGAGCAGCTTTACTGTGTAAAATGTAATATTACTGTGCAGCTTTAATATCTCTCAGGACATACAGGAGGAATTTGACAAGTGAAAGCAGAAGATCAAATGTTTGACTTCAACTCCTAAAAGTAGAATCAAAGCTCAGTGACTCTGAGAGATTTTGCTCAGTTAGAAGAGATTTCCTGCTCTGACATGTTTGATAAATCCATATATGTCATTATTTTTATTTCAGGTCTAAATTTGACATGAATTATGTTTGTATCAATATTTTCTTGTTAAACTGGACGTTTGACTGTGACAGCTGCTTCTGCTGCTACTAATGCCATCCAATGTGTTTTTCATTTTATTACAATAACATGTCTGTCTATAAACTTCCATAAACAACATGTATATATTACTTTGATTATTTTAACTGAAATAAATCCCTGGAGGTTGACGGAAGGTGATTGAAATACGGATGTTTACTGCCGTCTCGTGGTCATAGTGTGGAACTGCAGTACTGCATTTTAAATGAAACGAGCGGTGTTTATGTGATTATAATAACTTAATAACTGTCCAAATCAAAGGCAATAACTCGTTATTTTCATTAATAAAAATAAAATAATCCTAAAATAAAATGAGTTAATCCTTTAATTTATCTCACACTAGAATAAAACTGCAACACTTAGTGCAGTTTTAAAGACAGTTTACTTCATGTTGAGTTGACGTTTGATAGGAAGACATTTTAAACATTTACTACCCTCTACTGGTCACAGGGAGGAACTGCAACACATACCAATCGTCAAGTTAGAGGTGACAGCATAAAATAAACTTCCGGTACGTACTTTCAAAATAAAGAGTAACCAAACAGACAAGTATATCATAAATACAACATAATGGGGTAATTTCTATGGAAGCGAATTGCTGCCAAAAAAAATAAATGAAACAGATCAAAGATCACGTTACTGATACTGATCCGTTTTTCTTTTTCTGGTTGGCAGCGATATATTTCCATACGTTAAAAATCTAAATTTGAATAACCAGAGTGTAAAGTGCCATGTCTCTTGAGTGTTCATTTTTTTAGTATTTAACTTAAATATCTAAAACCCACAGTCCTAATTATACGCTCTGCTCAAGGCTTCGGTTTCTTGTGTTGGCCTTGTAGTAGAGAGGGTTCAGAGGAGCTGTCCAGTGCTGAAGTTACCTCTCCTTGTGTTAGCCTGGCAGTAGAGAGGGTTCAGAGGAGCTGTCCAGTGCTGAAGTTACCTCTCCTTGTGTTAGCCTGGCAGTAGAGAGGGTTCAGAGGAGCTGTCCAGTGCTGAAGTGAGGGACTGTGGTTTGTCAGTGGCCTTGACCCAAGGAAAGTTGTCAAACTCTGACATTTTGAACAATCTCTCAGGTTGCTTGGCTCATCTTTCTGATGTATAGTGTTCTGATCTGGTAGAGTTCATTGAGTCTAGTAAATCCTTGTTTGCTGATACTCCTTCCCAGACTCATTTGCTAACACATGATATAAACGTGGGTGACTCCTGAGGAAGCTTCCTTTGTGACTCAAGTCATTTTTCCATCAATTGTCTACAGATAGATTATTTCACTTCTTCTTCACTATATCTTAATTCCAGTGGGTCAAACATTCCCATACACTCAGTTGACTGCACCTTTAACACCTTTAACACCTTTAACACCCACACACTCTGGCCTCCAAACCCCCAGCAATCCTGCTCCTCTCCGATTCTCCCCCTCCCCCATTTTATGTCAAGGTGTTTTGTCTTTGGGATGAACCAGTTTCTGTCTCAAGGTGTTGCCAGGTTAGAAGTGAACAGCCACCCTCTCCCCCATAAACTCTCTGGGCCCACTCCCCCTCCCCTCCCCACAGGTTTCCTTGAAGTGGCTCAGCATGTCCCCTCCTGTGGTGCCCCAGTGACTGCCTCGTTTACATAACAAAAGGAGGGTTCACAGGTGATTAGGATATTAGCTAAAAGCCTTCCAGCCGATCGGCTGCCCTCTGGGTTTTATAGGTAGAGCAAAAAATGCTGGGACTTCTAGTGTTAAACAGCTTAAACATTTCCAGAAAGTGATGTCATGGCTTTAGAAGCTTCTGATTGGCTAACTGACATCATTTGAGTCAACTGGAGGTGTATCTGTGGATGTATTTTAAGGCCTACCTTCAAAGGTTTTATTTGACATCATGGGAAAATCTTAAGAAATCAACCAAGACCTCAGAAAACAAACTGTGGACCTGGACAAGTCTGGTTCAAGCTTTGGAGCAATTTCCAAATGGCTGAAGGAACCAGAATCAGAATCAGAAACAGAATGCTATTAAGACACGTCTCTCAAG
This sequence comes from Chelon labrosus, assembly GCF_963514085.1. Classification (NCBI taxonomy): domain Eukaryota; kingdom Metazoa; phylum Chordata; class Actinopteri; order Mugiliformes; family Mugilidae; genus Chelon; species Chelon labrosus. The sequence goes on along the minus strand of NC_140342.1, from coordinate 27,387,654 downwards.
AGACAAAGTCTGGTTGCCACCTGGTTGCCTGTATGTGAGAGGCGTAGAGTCATGAGTGTACAGGGCGTAGAGGAGAGGACTGTGGTGCTGAGGGTCAGGGTTGTTGAGGTGTGGGGACCAAGTCTCACCTTCTGTGGGCGTGCACTGAGAAAGTCCAGGATCCAGTGGCCCAGGTGACTGCTGAGGCCCAGTTCCTGCATTTGTGTGAGCAGCTTGCTGGTATTATGGTGTTAAAAGCTGAGCTGTAATCTCCAAAAAGCATCCTGACATATGAGCCCCTCTCCTCTAGGTGTGTTAGTGCAGCATAGATGGCTGTGTTAATGGCATCCTCAGTAGATCTGTTGGCTCTGTATGCATACTGGTGTGGGTGGAATGTAGGAGGAGAGATGATTTAAGGTGGCCTAGGATCAGTCTTTCAAAGCATTTGGAGACTACAGATGTGAGAGAAACAGGCCTGTAGTCGCTGAGGGAGGTGGGCATTGGGATGATAGTGGTGGTTTTCAGGCAGGCTGGCACGGTGGTCTGTGCTAGGGAAAGGTTCAAAATGTCTGTAAATACCCCTGTGAGCTGGTGAGCACAGTCCAGGAGCACCCTGCCTGTGATCTGATCTGGGCCGGCAGCCTTGTTGGCATTAACTGTTCTCAGGGTCTGCTTAACTCCCTCTAGCTGGAGGGTAAGTGGCTGATCAGCAGGGTCCAGTTGGGGAGAGGCCCAAAGAAGTGGTTGAGCTCCTCTGCTAGCGATCTGTTAGCTGCCGTCGCTGGATCCCTGCTGCCCCTGAAGTTTGTCAAATGCTGGATTCCCTGCCACATGCGTGCTGTGTCCCTGGAGGTGGAATGGTCTTCTCATGTCAGCTCAGTCTAACATACACACTGCAGACTGGACAAAGACAAGTGACTTTTACAATGATCACACCTGTTATTTTCTTCATCATGTTTCGTACCCTTGGCTGGTAAGGACATGGAAATGTGTTGGACAAACAAACTGATGTGAAGACAATGTGACTGAACTAATGAGCTGTTTCCATTTCTGCAGGTACTGAGGGTCAAACACTGACTGAGTCTGGACCAGTGGTTAAAAGACCTGGAGAATCCCCCACACTGACCTGTACAGTCTCTGGATTCACATTCATCAGCTACTACATGAACTGGGTCAGACAGGCTCCTGGAAAAGGACTGGAGTGGATTGCTCTAATCCAAGTTACTAGCACATACTATTCCCAGTCAGTCCGGGGTAGATTCACCATCTCCAGAGATGACTCCAGCAGTAAAGTCTATCTCCAGATGAACAGTCTGAAGGACTGACTGAGGACACAGCAGTTTATTACTGTGCCAAAGACTCACAGTGAGAGACAGAAACACAGAGTCATACAAACACTACTTCCTCATTTAACCTCCACTCACAGGAACATTCACTTCTCTCCTTTAATGCAATAGTGGATGTGAATAAGTTCAGTTTTTATTAGTAATAATGAAAATTGTGAGTATTGGCTGACTGAAGTCTTATTTATTCTCATGTGACAGTGAGCTTGTAGGAGACTGATTCAAACAATAATTTATTTCTCTATGGAAACAGAAAACACATTTCCTGCTCAGTGACACAATGATCAATGTAAATATGTTCATCATTCCAAACATTAAATAACTCCTAAATGCATGAGCTTTATCTCATCAGCTTGAGGTGGTAGTTTTCTGCATGTTGTCAGACATAGGTTCAGTTCCTGAGCAGCTGTTTTTCTCTGCACTTTCCAAAGATCTCTGTGTGTCTTTGTCTTCAAACATCTGCAACAAGTGAAACCATCCAGAGTCTTTCATGGAAACCTCCAGACTTTTAGTTTCTCTACTCCATGATGTCAGAGCTTATATTTACATCAAATAATGTCAGGAAGGAAATCAATGACTAAATAAATGTTTCAGCTACAAACACACTGTGTTGATGAGTTTACAGTTGGTCATGAATGTGATGTAGGAGGAGCTTACAGTCAATGAATTCTCTTCAGGAAACAGTTCACATCATATTTAAAGTAGAATCATTGATCTGAAAATATACTGAACACACTGGAAACATGGTTTATAGAAAGTAACATACTCACTGGTTTCTACTTTAGTTTCAACACATGAACTTCATCGCCATTGTTATTGCAATGAGTGTTTTCCATAAGTCATTCTTCAACTAATATTACAATTGAGAAGAATTAAAATGATTCTTATTGTTGTTGTAAAGAAATAAATATTATTAACATCATCAGAGGTGATTTCCAGGTGTGTAGTCACTCACTCACTTTTCTGTTGGCTCCACTTAGAGCAGCACTGATGCTTCACATGTTTGATTGATTCTATGCAAGCTCAGTGACCTTCCATGTTCCTCAGCTATAAAACCATCAGACTGTCAGTGGAGTTCACAGCACGTCAGTTTCACCAGAAACCATGTTTCCTGTAGCTCTGCTGCTGCTGTTGGCAGCTGGATCCTGTGAGTCTCTCTGGGTTTGTCTCAGTCAATAGTTCTTTTTTTTAAGTTGATCATTTGAAGGAAAATATTTTCTTCTTTTAACAGGTGTGAAGTGTGAACAGTTGACACAGCCAGCCTCTGTGACTGTGCAGCCAGGTCAACGTCTGACCATCACCTGTCAGGTCTCTTATTCTCTTAGCGGCTATGGTACAGCTTGGATCAGACAACCTGCAGGAAAAGGACTGGAGTGGATTTTATATGGATGTGCTGGATGCACATCAACATACAACGAGTCTCTGAAGAACAAGGTCAGTATCGACTTAGACTCTTCCAGCAACACAGTGACTCTAAATGGACAGAATGTGCAGCCCGAAGACTCTGCTGTGTATTACTGTGCCAGATACCCACAGTGGTTAAAGTGAACAGAGAGGCTGTACAAAAACATCCAAGTATTTATTTCCACTAGAACCTCCAGGGGGCAGTAGAAGACCTAAAATATGAAGTTCAACATAAAGAGTGAAGACAACAATCAGCTGATGATGAGCTTTGTTACTGCCCATTATAGTGGTGATAGATCATCAGTCATCAAAGGCTGGTTCACCATCTCCAGACAACAGCAGCTGAATCTGCAGATCAAGATTCAATATGTTTATTATGGTGCTCCAGAGACACAGTGACACAAGAGGGAGGGATGCTGGAGAAAAACTCAACACATCAAGCAGAACGAAAAGATCAGACACAAGTCAGTTTGTAACTTTTCAGTTTGTCCTGCCTCTGATTAACTTATTCCTCATTGAGGATTCCTCACTGAACACTGAATAAATTATGATGTGCAGAGTTTTTATGTGTGACAACATTTTTTATCTTTTATTTTTTTATTTTAAACTTAACATTCTTGCTATAACTAATTATTTGTAGGAGATAATGATATAGTTTAAATTTATTGATTAAATGACTGATGAAATGATCACCTATAGGTTTGTAGAAATAATATTACTGGAAAGATATATTTTACTTGTTCCATTATTTATTTCCAGATGAGACAGAAGCTGAATGATAAATATCAGTTGTGTGGTTTGCTTATACCCACCTAGCTGAAAATGTTTAATTATTATTTTTTAATTCACTGTTGTTTGAATATAAAATTACAGAGAACACTTCAGAGAGATTTAGAACAAATAGATAAATAAATATTTCAGTTTAAATATTTTTATACAGATTTTTCAATGTTTTTTTGTGTCATCCTTGGGTCCAAGTGATGGATTTTCCCTCTAACTGTTCTGAGATAATAAGTTCATGAAAAAAAAAAAAAAAATGGGAGAAACAACCTGGATAATGTCTCAGGTATAAGCTGTCACCAAGTGAGAAAGATGGTAATCAACAAATCCTACAACTACAATCTAAGTTGAATTATTTTATATATTCTTTTTTTAAATTGTCATCTGCCAGAGAGCTTCAAAATATGACCATAGGTAAAATAGATGGAATAGATCAATAGTAAAGAGAAATGAGACAACTGTTGAAATAAAATAAACCTTGAATGTGTCATGGTTCTTTGATTTGTTTGATTGTTTCATTGGTTTCTCCTCGTGTGCTCCGTCCTCATTAGTTTCACCTGTGTCTCGTCACCCCTCTGCCCACTTGTGTGTATATATAGCCCTGCCTTTCCCTTTGTTCTCTGTCGTGTCATCTGTTATTCTTCCTGTGTTGTGTGGAACTTTTGTCCTGTTATTTCTCCTGTCTTCTTATTTTCCTGCCATCCCTGCAGAGGCTTTAGTTTTTCTGTTAAATGGACACTTGGCTGCTAAATGTTTATTGGTCAGCTGTGAGTCAGTTCAGTGTCAGTTCATGCACTAAAGAGATCACACAAGGCTCAGAGTAGATGACTGGTTTGTCAGAACAACACAGATAACAGTCCAGATGTTTGGCTTGACTCTATATATTTAGACATTATTTGTCACAGCCCAGTCACCCATCTCCCTCAAAGTACTTTTCCAAATGTGAGATGTCCACAATCAATAATAATTTTAAATCATTGGTGTGACTTAGTACGGAGCCCCTAAAGGGACATGGGTAAAAAAAAAAAAAAAATGAAAAGTTTCTCGTGCGCACGAGAAAGTATGTCGTGAGCACGCGAAAGTATGTCGTGAGCACGAGAAAGTATCTCGTGCTCACGAGAAAGTATGTCGTGAGCACGAGAAACCTTAGCTTAGGTTAAGCACAGGTAGTTGTGCTTCCTGTGCGTATGCTAGGCTCATTAACAAGGGCGGACTGGCGTAAGGGGACACCGGGGATTTCCCCGGTGGGCCGGTGGGCCTGTGGGCCGGGCCATGAGAAACATAAAAATAAAGGGGGAACCTTAAGGGTTCAGGTTAAGGATTACTATATGATTATGGTCCAAAACAACATCAAATGTAGTTTTTTTCATCAAGGTACATGAAACTTGTGTTGCCGGCTGGCTGGCTGGCTGGCTGGCTGGCTGGCCGCGCATCAAATTAAGCAGCTCTTCACTCACTTCAAACTAATACACCTGAGGAGGTAATTGATGGCCCGGGAGTCGACAGACCGGCCCACTTCATGCGCGGCGCAGTCAGCCAGCCAGCCAGCCAACAACACAAGTTTCATGTATCTTCAGAGGCGGCAAAAGTATTCACATTCTGTACTTAAGTAAAAGTACGGATACTTGTGTAAAAAAAAATACTCTGGTAAAAGTAAAAGTACTGATTCACCTCCTTTACTCAAGTAAAAGTAAGAAAGTACAGGCTCTGAAATGTAATAAGTAAAAAGTAAAAATTATTTTGCCATTAGTGAAACTATTCATCCGTAGATAATTTTGCAAAATGAAAAAGTTCTGTCAGAATAATCTAGACTGAACTGACCAGAGGTCCTGCATGAGCATCTGGATAAGTTTTAATAATAAATTGAGGGTGAATGGGTTGTTGTTTTTCAACCGCTAGCTAGTGTTAGCTGTAAACTATCAAAACGATGTGTTTCCATAGCATTGCTAACGTTGTAAACTAGCTTCCAAAAAATCCTCAAAAAAAGCTAATGATAGCAACAAAAACCACACCATACCTGAATTTGTTTTTTTTGTTTGTTTGTTTGATGCTTGAACAATAAAGCAGCCTCCAGTCACTAGGTGGCAGCAGAGCTCAAACTAATGAAACTAATCAACAGGCTGCCTGTTCAAAACAGTAGAAGAAGAACACAGGAAGCGCATCGTCGACTTTCCTTCTCTAGTCCGATGATCTAGTCATGTCCGATCATGTCACGTCTTTTAAGTCTTGTCATCCGTGGAGGTTAAAAAAGTAACGAGCCTGTATTTCAAATGTAAGGAGTAGAAAGTACAGATATGTGTGTACAAATGTAGGGAGTAAAAGTAAAAAGTCGTCAGAAAAAGAAATACTCAAGTAAAGTACAGATACCTGAAAAATCTACTTAAGTACAGTAACGAAGTATTTGTACATCGTTACTTGCCACCTCTGTGTACCTTGATGAAAAAAACTGCATTTGGTGTTGTTTTGGCCGAGCAATTTGCCAGGCTGTTAGAACTGAATGACACTGACTGTCTATACCAGGGTGGGCAATTATTTTTCCCATAACTGTATCAGGCGAGATAATATTTTCTATCTATCAGAACTGACCCGCAGCTGTTTTGCGTGCACCAGGCAGGTATGTTAATTAGCTCCTCCTCCCAACTTTATTGACAAACTTGTCAGACTCTCTTGGTTGCCTTGGCAACCGCTCCGCGTATCGGTACAGCAGCGCGCCGCTCTGTGTTAACGGAGATTCTGACACAAAAACGTAGTAACTCTACCAGTTAGCAGCGTTACTACGTCTTTGTAACCAGACAACGGGCTGTTAGCCTGCTGTTCCACAGTAGCACACACGGCTAACAGAAAACTACTATAAATGACAACACCACTGCAGTTAGTCTGTTAATATGCTAACATACAGACACACTGAAAGTTGCGATAGACTTTTTCCCCCCTTTATTTTTATATTTCCCATGGCCCGGCCCACAGGCCCACCGGGGAAATCCCCGGTGTCCCCGTACGCCAGTCCGCCCTTATGAGCCTAGAGGCATACGCACAGGAAGTGCTTTTTTTTACCCATGTCCCTTCAGGGGCTCCGTAAACTTTCTGAGATGACAATCAAAAATTTTGTCCATGCTCAGAATAATGACTAGTGTACCTGATATCTAAACCAAGACTCACATTTTGTAATTAATAAAATCCTCATGGCTGTAGTGTCATACCTGCCAACTTTTCAAAAAACCTTGGAGTGAGATTTTGTCGTGGGTGACCAAAATTATGCCGTGCACGCAGTCACACAAATTGGTGGCTCAGATATAAGATAACTGGAATTAATTTGATGTTGTACCCATGTTGTACCCTGCATTCTGGTGGTTTGTGGGGAGGTCCAAAGCTGTTGATAGGGGCAGCCCACTGAAGATGGACAACATTGGTTACATTCTGTGAAGCAGACATAGCTGAAGGTCCACCCCAGGAGATTTTGGATTAAGTAGATGTGGTTTCCAGCATTCTAGTGGATTTTTGGGCGGTCTGCTAAAGATGTGCAATACCTGAACTTATTCTGATTCATGTTCGGCATCATGACTTGTAGGTCTTAGTCTGTAGACTTGAGCTGAACATTCAACCAGAAAACTATCGGTGTGCTGGCTGTTCTGCCAGTGTGTTTCTCTGTCTTTTGTCACTTGGATGGTTCTTAAAAAAAAAATAAAAGGTTTCGCTTTTGTCCTGGCAAAGGTCTTTTATGGGATATCTTTGAAACCTTAAAGAATTCAAATCGTCATATGGTTTAATATCTCTACTCTCAGTTACAAAAACATGCCCATCTCTATTGCACAAATTTCCTGTATTTATGTTAAATTCTTTGGAATACATCTTACCTGTTTTCCTGGTCCAACAGAAAAAGTCTTCATCCACAATGAGCCCTTTTCTTTGGCCTGTTAATAAAAAGATAAATGCCATGTGAGTAAATAAACAATGCTATGAGCTGATGTTTTGAGAATGCAGTAATACCACGTTAACAAGGTGCTCTTCAGCTGCTTACGACAGCTGAGTTTACATTCACCACACTAAATCATGAAGAATTGGCGTCAACAACATGAAAGCATGGATCCATCCTGCCTTGTATCAACGGTTCAGGCTGGTAGTGGTGGTGTAATGGTGTGGGGGATATTTTCTTGGCACACTTTGGGCCCATTAGTACCAATTGAGCATCGTGTCAACGCCACAGCCTACCTGAGTATTGTTGCTGACCATGTCCATCCCTTTATGACCACAGTGTACCCATCTTCTGATGGCTACTTCCAGCAGGATAACGCGCCATGTCATAAAGCGCGAATCATCTCAGACTGGTTTCTTGAACATGACAATGAGTTCACTGTACTCAAATGGCCTCCACAGTCACCAGATCTCAATCCAATAGAGCACCTTTGGGATGTGGTGGAACGGGAGATTCGCATCATGGATGTGCAGCCGACAAATCTGCAGCAACTGCGTGATGTTATCATGTCAATATGGACCAAACTCTCTGAGGAATGTTTCCAGTACCTTGTTGAATCTATGCCACGAAGGATTAAAGCAGTTCTGAAGACAAAAGGGGGTCCAACCCGGTACTAGCAAGGTGTACCTAATAAAGTGGCCGGTGAGTGTACATTCACCACACTAAATCATGTTAACAAGGACAAACACAAAAAAATAATTTCTTTCAACATTTAAAGTTTAAGAGAGTGAGTAGGTTACTCAATTGGACGACATTTCATTGTTACATACCTAGTCTCAGCTCAGATTCTCTTCTTTATCAGACTTCTCAAAGTAGTTTCTGGTTTCTCCTGCTGTCCTGGTGGTCTCTGTATCTCTTCTTCTGTCTACTTCGGGGTGCAGGCATAGATAGTAAAGGGGTGCACTGCAGGTGTAGCGCAGCGCAAAGGTTCAGGGGCGCTCATCAGCGCCATCTACCGTTGTGGAGTTTGAAAAGGAACGGAAGAGTCTCGGACCAAGATCGGATTTTTTTTTTTTTTTTTTTGCGTGAGAAATTGGATGTGTGGCGTGAGTGCGTGTGAAAACAGGCAAAACCGTGTGTCACACGGCGAAAGCGTGAGAGTTGGCAGCTCTGGTAGTGTTGATGATATACACAGATCAGAGAGGATTGACTTGATGACATCAGTTATTAATTTTACCAGATATAGGACGGGTGTGTCTCTGAGAGGACAATGACATTTAATATTTGTCCAAAAGTCAAATTGTGAGTTGATTCCCTTGAATGTGACTTTAATAGATGGAGTAATGTAGGAGGAGCTGACTGTAACCAAATTCTCACAGGGCTCCAGTTGACATCATATTTAAAGGGGAGTTGAAAACCTACTAATCACACTGTCAACATGGCTGACAGAAAGCTGACACTCTTGGTGGTTGCTCTGTTTGTTTGGAGTGGAGCTGAAGGTTGGACCATAACAGAGTCTGAACCAGTGGTTAAAGACCTGGAGAGTCTCACAGACTGACCTGTACAACATCTGGACTGGACTTCAGCAGCAACTGGATGGGCTGGATCAGACAGGCTCCTGGAAAAGGACTGGAGTGGGTTGCTGCTCATTATGATGCCATTGACATCCACTACTCTCAGTCAGTTCAAGGCCGGTTCACCATCTCCAGAGACAACAACAGAGATCAGGTGTTTCTGCAGATGAAAAGTCTGAAGACTGAAGATTCTGCTGTTTATTATTGTGCTAGAGACTCACAGTGACTGAAGTTGGTTGAGCAGCTGTACAAAAACCCAACACATTGAACCAAGTACGTGTTTTCCTTGTACATGTGTCATATAAGGAAATAAATTATAATTCTACAGTAAACCCAATGTCTTACAGCTTACTTAAGTAAAGAGACAGTTACATAGTTAAACAAGACAGCAAGAAAGTGAACAAATACCTAGCAGGTTGTACAGATATAATAAAAAAACAAATGGCCCAAAAATCTCTTAAAATGTATTCACCATTAGTCACTTAGATCATGTTTTTTTTTTTTTTTTAACTTCTTTAAACTTGTATGTTTAAGTCTCAGTTTATAAAAATACCAAACACAAAATATACTTTTTCAAATCATCTTGTTCTTGGAGGTCACTCATAGATGAACAATCATCTGCATTCAGCTGTGACAGTGTGTTAGTAGATGAGCCCCTCCCTCCTCAGGATATCCTGATGCAAATGTTCAGTGTGTGCAGTGTACTTCTGTCCTGCTGACTGCTCTTGTTCTTTGTGTGGAGCATCAGAGGTCACATCTCCAGCCTCAGGATGATGAACACACTCACTCTTCTGCTGCTTGCTCTCTCTCTCTGCCCTGTGAGTTCTCCTGCTTCCTTCTGTTTCATCTTTGATCAGACAACATTGACTGATGGTCAGTCAGTGATAGCAGAGAACTTCCCAGATGACTGTCTGACTTTCTTCTGTGCTTCCTCTCTCCTTTCATCTCATCAGGTTGTGCAGGGCAGAGTATGGAGTCCATTCCAGTTCAGTAGTGAAAAGGCCTGGGGAGACTCTCAGTCTCTCCTGCAGGGGATCTGGCTTCACATTTAGCTGTTGTGTTATGCGCTGGATCAGACAACCTGCAGGAAAACCACTGGAACTGATCAGAAGCAGCTACTCTGACTCCAGAAGAAACTATTATGCAAGCAGTTTAAGAGGACGTATTGAAGTTACTAGAGATGGCAGCAACAGCATGACGTATCTGAGACTGTCCAACCTAAAGCCAGAGGACTCTGCTGTGTATTACTGTGCCAAAGACTCACAGTGGTTAGAGTGAACAGAGAGGCTGTACTAAAACTCTACAGAAAACATTTTCACTATGACCTCCAGGTGGCAGTAGAGGATATGAATTAGATGACATTAAATGAACAATGTCTCTAAAATATGCCACAAACATGAACACTATGAAAGTAGCAAGATCCAAGATGCCGTGGACGGACGCCTCGATACTGTGCTCTCTAGTATTTGTTGCTGTTTTACTTCCACTGTTGTATATACTCACTGTACAAAACCCTGGTTTGGTGTATATATTATCCTATATTTTATATGTACAGATTGAGATTTATTTTATTTTTATTTTTATTTTATTTATTTCACTTATTTAAGTTGTTTCTGTACTAGAGAGAAAAGTTGCTGGAGTCAAATTCCTTGTATGTGTACATACTTGGCCATTAAAGCTGATTCTGACTTTGTGGTTAGTGACTTCCTGTTTCTTTGGGTTAACAAACGTCTATGCTGCACAACGACAATAAACACTACAGATCCAGATCCACAGAGGAGGAGTCAATGCAAAACACTACTACTTATCTGACTGCAGAGAGGATGACAGAGAACAGTGGACACACAGTTTAACATGATGGACTGTAGGACAGGACTGCTGCTTTTAACTATCTGCTGGGCAGGTCAGCACTTTCACTCATCTTCATTTTACATAGCTTTGATTGGAGTCAGCAGCTTATTTCACTTGATGCCTTTTATTCTCTTGACAGGTGTTGATGGTCAGACTCTGACACAATCTGAACTACCAGTAGTTAAAAGACCTGGAGAATCCCACACACTGACCTGTACAGCCTCTGGATTCTCATTCGGTGACTACTGGATGCTCTGGATCAGACAGGCTCCTGGGAAAGGACTAGAGTGGATTGCTTCTATCTCCTACCATGCTGGTACCACAAAATCCTACTCTCAGTCAGTTCAAGGCCGGTTCACCATCTCCAGAGACAACAGCAGAAAGCAGGTGTATCTGCAGATGAACAGTCTGAAGACTGAAGATTCTGCTGTTTATTATTGTGTTCGTGGCTCACAGTGACTGAAGTTGGTTGAGCAGCTGTACAAAAACCTCCAGTCCTCCTCCATGTCATAATGATACCACGATAAAGCTCCTTTGTTTGAGAAGTTGAAATAGTGCAGGAAATATTGACATAGATATTTTGAATTATTGATAACATAATTATTGATCACATACATGATTATAGAAAATAAACAGATATATTTCACTTATTCCTTCATTTCTTTTCATTACTTCAGAGGAGAAAGTAGCTAAATTATAAACATCCCTGTAGTTAAATATTTAGTTTATACCCATCGAGCTTAACTAAAATTTAAATATGTAATTTACCTATTTATTTTAACTTTGCAGTACCTGAGAGTTAAAATTACACAGAGCATTTCAGAGAGACTTAGGACAAACATAATAAAATCAGATTCCAGTTTTATTTTTTCAGGTTTAAGTCCACTTATCTGTCCATGTTTGACCTTAAACTTTGTGCACAACAGTGAAAAAAGAATTCCTCAAAAGGCTGTAGCCAAGTGAGATAGATAGATAGATAGATAGATAGATAGATAGATCGATTGTTCAAGTTTGACACCATCTTATAATACGCAAACTCTATCCTAAGACGTGCAGCCACCAGACCTCTGAACATCAGTTCAACATCTACAGATCCTGTCTCCTTCATCTTATTTCTCCTAGTAAGCCAGATGCTCATCTTCGCTTGACCCAACAAAAAATTTACCAGACAAATAGTCCTGCATAGTGCTGCAGAGTATCTGGAACCAAAAACAAACAGTTCATCTCCAAAAATGTGTCCCAAATCACCCACCCACCGCCCTAACAAAGAAAAGAGAGGAGCTAGTCTGGGACATCTGAGCCAGAGATGTTGTAAATTTTCCTCAGCCTGACAAAACTCACACTGACTTCCTGCTCTATGATCTATATGTGCCACATGTCTGTTTGTGGCCACAGCCCCATGCACCACCCTCCACTGCAGATCCGCAATGCGTTTCTCTATGGGAGGTTTGTACAGGGACCTCCAGCTACCTCTGGGAGATGAACCTGGCGCCAACACATCAAACCACCTCGACTCTCGGACACCGGCCAACATTGCTCTGTTGAGAACCTTCACAGATACAGCATACAGGCTCTTTTTTGATGCTTCAGAGAAGTTCAACAGTTCAGGTGTTCTGAAGGATAACAGAACCCCGTCCGCTTCCTCCTGCTCCTCCACTGCAGCACGAATGGACAACTCTGGAAATATGATCTGATGATCCTCTGCAGACTCTGCCCCTAATGCTCTCCTAAAAGAACTAGGAAGTATGTTCATGACCTCCTCCAGCAGTTTGTCCATGAAACGCAGAGACTTTATTCCAGTGCCTTGACATAGCCTAGCAGCAGTTTTCCACTGATCCACTGACCTCAGTCCTGCCAGCTTCGTCAGCCCAGCTGTTGTAAAGATCTTCTGAACACTGACAGAGCTGAGACACCTGCTCTGTATGGCCCGGTTATAGAACAAAGGTTCTTCATCAACAGTCCCATATAACTGAGAGCAGTCTCTCCTCACGTTTAAAACTGTTCTCCAGGTACGGAGAACCGACTGGTAAAACCTGTAAGTCTGTGATATATCCATACCATCCAAATCCTGAAGAAACAAGTGCTTATCATAAGCCAGGTTCTTCACTCTATGCAGCAACGAAGATGCTGTTTCAGTCCAGGGTTGCTGTGTTCGGTAGAGCAAACGCTGTGTAGTCTCAAGCCGAAATGCGGTTATGCGACTCCTGAGGTCAATCAATCCCTGACCCCTCTCTGACACAGGTAGAAACAGCACAGCCGATCTAATCCAGTGATATCCACCCCAGAAGAAATCGACCAGTCTCTTCTGTATGTCTGTAATGAGATCGTCTGGAGGAACTACAACAGTGACACGATGCCAGAGCAACCAGACTGTTGGCAACCAAAGTCCTCCCCCTGTAGGACAACTGGGGCTGGACCCATTTCCATCTAGACAATCGGGCACTAATTTTCTCAACTAGACCCTCCCAGTTTTTTTTCTGAAAGTTCTCATTGCCCAGAAACACACTTAAGACCTTCATCCCTTCTGTGCTCCACTGCAGCCCAGCTGGTAAAATTGGCTGCTCTTTATTGCTCCACACTCCCAGTAAAAGTCCCTCACATTTTGACCAGTTGACCCTAGCAGAAGAAGCTTGTTCATATAATTTCAGTTTCTGTTCAAGAATCCGAATGTCATTTTGACATTTTATAAAAACTGTGATGTGATCAGCATATGCTGACAAACTAAATGTATTTTTTGTGCTGTCTGCCAAGTTTAACCCTGACAGACTCTGCCTGAGCTTATGTAAGAGAGGCTCCATAGCTAAAGCCTTTAACAGTACTGTGGCTCTTGAACACATTAACTCAATCCATGAAATAAAACTTTTTCCGAACCCAAAACGCTTTAAGTGTTTTAAACAAATAATTATGATCAACTCGGTCAAAGGCCTTTTCCTGATCAAGAGAAAACAAACCCACATCTAGTTCCTGTAATTGTGATAAATCAATGATGTCTCCAAGTAAAAACAAATTATCCATTATTGTCCTTTCAGGGCGCGGCACAGTGGCGTAGTGGTTAGCGCTGATGCCTCACAGCAAGAAGGTCACCGGTTTGAATCCATGGGCCGACTGGCCTTTCTGTGTGGAGTTTGCATGTTCTCCCTGTGTCTGCGTGGGTTCTCTCCGGGTACTCCGGCTTCCTCCCACCATCCAAAGACATGCTGGTTAGGTTGATTGGTGATTCTAATATGGCCGTAGGTGTGAGTGTGAGTGTGAATGGTTGTCTGTCTCTGTGTGGCCCTGCGATGGACTGGCGACCTGTCCAGGGTGTACCCCTGCCTCTCGCCCGATGACAGCTGGGATAGGCTCCAGCAGACCCCCGTGACCCTTAACAGGACTAAACTGGTATAGAAGATGAATGAATGAATGAATGTCCTTTCAGGGACACAGTATGTTTGGCTGGCATGTACAACCATGTCCAGACATTCTTTAAGTCTATTTCACAAACATTTTGCCAAGATTTTATAGTCCATGCACAGAACTGAAACGGGTCGCCAGTTGTGTAGGAGGCTCAAATCACCTTTCTTTGGCAGCAATGTCAGGACTGCCCTCGTACAGCTCGATGGTAAGGTCCCAGAGTCCAAACATCCTTGTAAAACTTCCATTAAATCTTCACCCAGTAATGTCCAGAATGTTTTGTACAACTCTGTAGGAAGTCCATCAATACCAGGAGACCGACCACAGCTGAGCTGTTTCACTGCTGCAGACAGTTCATCAAAGGAAATGATGGACCCCAGTGAGGTTGCACATGCTTCCCCTAACCGAGGCAGTCCCTCCAGTATCTCATCCACACAGTCAGAGTCACAAACATCAGCTCTGAACAGGCTGCTGTAGAAGTCTGTGGCCAGCTTCCTCATCACTGATGGGTCAGTGGTCACAGACCAGATGTAACATCTGGTTATGTTTCCTGACCTTCCTTTCCAACTTAAAAAAGAAACTAGTAGGTGCATCCATGTCTCTGATAGACAAGATTCTAGATTTAATTAGAGCACCTTTTGCTCTTACATGTAAAAACCTACTTAAAGCTGCCCTCCTTTTCTCCCAAGTTGCATTATTGTTATCTAACCCATTAATTATGCCATCTTCCATTAAGCTGATTTCCTTCTCCAACAGTTCAAAATGATCCCTTTCTGTTGCTCTTGTGCGTGATGTATATTGCTGACAAAATATTCTAATTTGAGTTTTCCCTACCATCCCACCATTGACCTAAATTTTCAAAACCTGGCTTTCTGCGTCTCCACTGACCCCAAAAATCAGAGAAAGACTGACAGAAGGTCTCGTCATAAATCAGTCTGATGTTAAAATGCCAATAAGGGGATCTTTGGGGATGCACCATTACAGAAAAATGAACAGTTACTAAATGATGATCTGAAAAACCAACAGGTGATATGGTGGCTACAGTTAACCTATTGCTGTATGTTTTATTAACATAGAACCTATCCAGTCTGGCTGCACTAACCCTGCCCTCAGTGACTTTCACCCAAGTATACTGTCCGCTAGTTGG
This sequence comes from Chelon labrosus, assembly GCF_963514085.1. Taxonomy (NCBI): domain Eukaryota; kingdom Metazoa; phylum Chordata; class Actinopteri; order Mugiliformes; family Mugilidae; genus Chelon; species Chelon labrosus. The sequence continues at coordinate 27,372,270 of NC_140342.1, read as the reverse complement.
ATGGAGTTTCCTCCAAACATCTACAAGATCGTTTTCCAGAATTGGACTGGATAAAAGAGAGGCTGATGGTGGATGAGGCTCTCCTGCATTCCTGTCAACTGAATAATTAGTAGTGCAATTCCAGTCTCCTCCCACCACTACTACTGAACTGCTACTGAACCATTTTAATGTGTCATTAAGTTTATGAAGAAGGTCAATACGGTCCACAGCAGAGGTGTAAGCATATACATTAACAAACACAAATGGTATTTCTCCGATTGTTGCTTGTATTACTTGTATCCTGCCCTGCTCTACATCAAAAACTACAACATGTGATAAAACAATGTGCTGTAAAAACAGGATAGCTACACCTGCACTCCCCCCCACCATAAGCCCCAATCTGTGTCATCTGCTTGAATAGTGTGTGTTTCCTGTAGAAATAACACGTCAATCTTTTTTGAGTTGCAACCTCAGATATTAAAGCCCTCTTATGTCTGTCCCTCCCTCCATTAATGTTTAGAGATCTTATTTTTAGGCTCTGTATGGAGACATTAGAAAGAGGAAACATCCAAGCTGAAGCCAACAGAGAGCAGTAAAAAGGAAAAGAAGCCTCCCTGTGATGATGCATAGTCCTTCTATGTCTTGGCTTTTTTACCAGTTTTTCCTCTCTGTACTTTCCTCAGGACTGCGAGATGTTTATCAAGACGGTACCGCTTCTTTTCATCCAGGAGGGCATGACTAACCCGTTTCTTTAAAATACTGACAGATTTAATGAATTTGTTTGTGTCCCCAAAGTAATGGTTCACTTTAAATGATTTGTTAAATGTTTCATCCAGAAATTAATTTATTTCCTCTAAAGAGTAGAGATCAGTCTTTCTGTTTGAAACATCACTAATGGATGCTGTGTCTGACTCAGACTCATATTCCCTGTCCTCTCCTTCGCATGAAATCTGACTACAGACTTCACCCTGTCCTTTAACACTGGTGGAAGCTCTATCCTCAGCGATTTCTACTTACTGTGACTCACTCAAGTTCTCTATAGACACAGAAGGCTGCTGCTTCTTCAGCTGACTCGGTTCCTTTCTCTCATCCTCGCCATTAGTTACCTCTGCTACAACACCACAACCCGCTACCGCAGCCGGGAGCGGCAGAGCCACCAGCTTCGTCCAGTAAGTGAGAGTCTGCCTGCTGTTTATGCGGACATGCGGCTCGAATGTGTCCCACATCTCCACACACTAAACATTGCATGTGTCCCGAGCTGGCGTACACTATATATGACCCATCTCCGTGTTTTACTCTCAATGTCACATCCAGTGTCTGTGCAGGTGATTCCAGGAACATGAAAACCTGCCGCCTCAGAGATTGAACATGCTTCAGTTTGGGATCCACATCCCAGACTGACTGTTCTGAATCCGCTTGCCAGTTTACCAAACCTACCGTTTTCGGTAGTGTGTTCGGTATAAACGCGGCGGAACACCGGATACGGTGATCCGCGTGGATGGCACTGACAGTGGGGAGACCTGCACGAATAAATCCCTGACAACCACCCCGATCTCAATCAGCTGATGGATATTAAGGCTCGTCTTTCAAAAAGACCACGACCGCCTTGTTCATGCGGGAAGCATAAGATAGTTTATCATGGCCTACCTGCTCACCGACAGCCAACAACACCTCCTCCACAGTTACAGAGCCATCCAGCGGGACTATCCGCACTCCCTGCCTGATAGACGGAGGAGGCGTCTCGGAGGACGCCATCCCTCCCGCAAAACACCTTACGAACCTACTCACTCAGCTGAACCTTACTGAAAGAATCAAATATTATTATATTATAAAAAGTGGGCCGGTCTGACTTTCGGGCCGATGCTGAATTATTATTTTTATTTGTTTATTTATTTTGGGCCGGTGTTCATTCATGGCACTGAGTGGGAATCACGTGTATGCTGTTACCGTCTCCACTTGCAGCTCTTTTCTTTTTCTTTTTTTGCAGACGCAGCCTGACGTAACACGTCCGTGCACACCGCACACCGTCAGTGGTGTTTGGAGCCTGGGTCCACCACCAGAAGTGCAAGGGTGGCGCAGAAAAAGCCAGAATTAAAAAGAGAAAAGCTCTGGAGACAGATGCAGCCAACTGTGCGAAAATCGGCAGCTTTTTCAATAAAACGTGCTCGCGGTCTGAAACGACCAATGAAGATGATGAAACGGGTAAGACAAGGTGTTGAACAAAATACAACTTTACCTGCACCGTTCAAGTTAATTAATTATTAGGGGTGTAACAAATTACCGATATGAATCGGAAATCGGTTTTGATTTAAAAGATGTGAGTGCATCGATACACAAGCCCCTGGACCGATCTAAATGTACCACGAACCGGTCGATGGCCCGATTACAAAGTTATGAATCGGGTTATTACCGTAATTTCCAGACTACGTATAAGGCGCACCTGAATATAAGACGCACCAGCTAAATTTTGGAGAAAACTACAGATTGTTCCATATAAGCCGCACCCGACTATAAGCCGCACCCAAGCCGCTGGTGTTGTAATGTTTAATTACCGTAAGGGTTTCTTCTACCACGGGGATTGTCGGGACAGAAATGACTGTTTGGAAACGCAAAGCGTCCCATTTATTTACATTTGAGAAACACAATAAATCTTTCAATCAATCGATCGATCAAACTTTCACATCTTTGACATTACAAACAGCATTCGTGCAGTGCACAAATAATACAACGGTGCGCTCCTAGCGCACTTCCTGCAGTCATAGTACCGTAGTAGTGCAGTAGGCCTATAACAAAAAACAAAGCTTACAACGCTTGACGAGCCAATAACGTTAAATGGCTAAATTTAATTCGTTCAAGTGCTTGCCTGTAACACGGCAGCAAAAGTGCAGTAACCCGGCTGCTCAACTAAATAACCAGCATCTTTTTCGAAAACAGCCAACACTAAAGGTGCAGTAACACGGCCGTTTACTGTATCAAAATAACCAGCATACTATACCAGAAAAGTCAGCCAGATCGATCTCCTTTAACTTAAAAGCAGCTCTCAAGTACCTACTGCATTTGGACTCACTTGGTTTGTTTTGCTCTCGTTACCTGGCGCAAACTGTCTGTCTCGCTCCTGCGCTTCCATGATAGTGCGCCCCTGATGACCGTTAGCTGTAAAAATCCATAATAAACCGCAGGGTCCAAAGCAAGTGACAAAAGTAGCGGCTTATAGTCCGGAATTTACGGTATATCAGCAATACAGCTGGAAGCCCCGCTTGCTTATTCTCTTTCTCTCTCTCTTTCCCGCAAAAATCTCGCGAGACTCTATTAAACTTATCACTATGAAGGTAAACAATATCACATTTTTAGGATTGATTTAGGATCATTCATAATGTAAAATGTCTACTTTAAACAAGGAACTATATCGGATTACTCTCTAGGCAATTGAATCAGGTCAACTGGACTTGGTTTTTGTCTGTGTCTGCGGGCTAGTCAGACTTGCTGCTAGTCTCTCGAACTGATGAAGCCACTTGGATAAGGAGCGAAACGTCTTCACAGACAAAAACCAAGTCCAGTTGACCTGATTCAATTGCCTAGAGATGCCTTTGACCTGGACAAATGAGAATTTGCACAGACTCATCGGATTACATCATATTGCACTGAATCGTACCGAATCGTACCGAATCGGATCGGATCGGATCAAATCCTACCGAATCGAATCGAATCGGTTGTTTTTAAAATGTATCCTTCCTGAATCGTTTCGTACCCCATGTATCTAGATACGTATCGAATCGTCTTATATTGGAGAGATGCACACCCCTATTAATTATCCTATCAAGTCAATGAATTGCGTGGCGTTGTAACATATAGCCCGTCTAACCTAACGTTACATAATTTAAATAATAGTATAATGCGACGCCACATAACTGGCCACAAACTTTGTCTTGTAGCCCGTCAGATGCGAGATGCATCACCAAGCACCAGCCATGAGCCCACAGGTCTAGAGTGTGCAGGTAAGATTGCTCATTAAGTGAATATTATTAGAATTAATATAATGAAGAGTATGGTGTAGACCTGCTCTATATGATAAATGCCCTGAGATAATTGATGATGATAAATGATTCAGCACTACAATAATGAAACTGACTTGAATTTTTGACTTGAAAAAGGGGAGATTTGTGTTGAGATTTATGACCGTTTTTATGATTTAGTGTCAGAGGCAGAGCCAGGAGCCAGTGGTGAGGAAGAAACAGGTGAGCTAATGTGTGAAAAAGCAAGCATCAGTTCCAATAAAACCAGTTTCTATGCCCAAATGATAGTAGTGGCCTGTTATACTTTTTATCATTAGTAATAGTAAAGTAATATGGAATAAGCCTGCCTATTTTGCCATTGAACAAAATCTTAATTGGTTCAGTCAAAAGTTTTGGGCTATAGGCTATTTATTAGCCTCTATAACCTCTTGCTAATATGTTGCTATTAGCCACAGAAGACGACTGTTTGGTTTTTAGTTTTGTTGAACGAGCAACTATTAGAATTGAGGCATCATGTCATGCAACTAATTTCACCCATAGGCAACCTAGTCTAGTTTGTGTTTGCAACACAACAAGTGCAAATTCACACAGACGTCCTGACTGTGGAATTTTTTATTGCTATATGCTAACTTAAATAACTTCTAATATACATTGACATGGCATTTTGTAAGTGTGTTATGCTTAGTTTATAGGATGTTAACAAATGTTAATAAAATGTGCATTATGGTCATTTTAATTGGGTAACTGATGCATGTGTGATGTAATTGTGATCGAACTTACATATTGTATCTTAATTTTAAATTCAGGGGCACTTCTGAAATATTTTGGAGCTAGAACACCCACTGGCCAAAATGAGGAGTCAGATACTTCCACAGCAGCCACAGACATGATGAGGAGTCTGATGAGGAGCCATCTACCCCTGCAGCCACACAGGCCTTTTCAGGCAAGGGATGGTTCGCCCAGGGCGTAAATCTAGCCAGGACCGCCTCTGCAGCATCTAATGCAATATTGTCCAGATCATGCAGTACCATCTGGCCTTCCAAGATGACCACAATGTGCAGGTTTACTGGTGGCATCATGTCTAATGACATACATTCCCCCACCATGGTCTCCTCAATGGATCCTTGGAACGCGGGCTTCATCTTCTGCCTGCAGAGCGCACAGTCACAAAAGTAACAAAGTGAGATCAAACAAAACACATTAAATATATACACTTGAAACATTATACTGAATGTCTGCACAAATAATATACAAATCTCTGAATATTTTATAATAATCTATTAATGCCATTTCGTCCTCCATTTATTCCAACACGGTTTAAAACTCGTGCACGGACACAGTGAAGTATAAACAGGAAATGCCGTTACACTGTCAGGTTCTGTCCAATCGGAAACAAGAAGTGTTTGTTGTTCCAGCCATTTCCAAATGTCGTTGTGTCTTGAAATGAAATGTTGTGTTTTGACCTTCAGGGCCACCGTACTAACTGGATGTGGAAGACAGGAATCCATGTGATGAATATAACTAAAGGTAAATAACTAGCTTGTTAGCTCCTCCTTATCTCACTATCGGTCAGTTATTAGAGCAGTGTACAGTTTCCTCATGTGCTGAATATGAAGCCTTTACTGTGAAAGTTTTTTTTTCTCCTTAAGGCTGATTTAACTCATCATGGTAACAATTTTCTCTCATTGGATAACGTGGATGGACTTCGGCCGAGTAGGGACGTCCACTATAAAAATCTGCAGTAAACTAAAGGCAGCGTAGCTGTTACCCCAAAACTTTTCAGGGCGACTTTGACTTTCCACACCTCGCAACTGCGGTTATGACCCTCCCCCCTCCACTAAACGTAAACTCCAATAAATGTTAGCTAACATCGTCTTATTCATGTTGCTCAATGTTCCTGGCTGATAAAATCATCGGCTTTATGAAAACTATACGTCTAAAGTGACTACCTTGAAATCTGACAAACATTTGATAAGTTTAACTCTCCAATTCGACTTCAGTTTGTCCAGTGAGGGTGAAAAGATGGCGGCCAAAATTCCTGCAGAGGTTTTCTGAGGGGGCGGAGTTTAAAGAAGAAACATAACTATTTTCTGTTTTCTTAACATGACTGAGACTCGTAGACTTAGCATCCACCAGGATTTAAGGGATTATACATGATTGAAACATGTTCAGAGGAGAACATAACTCAATCATGTCTTCTATACGAAATATGTGTATATAAATGTATACATGTAAAAAAAAAAAACAATCCCCGTTTTCCCCTTTTTTCAGTGTACTGTGACCAAGCAATTTCCCTTTTGGATGAATAAAGTTTATCTAAGTCTAAGTCACATGATCCAAGGATCTTTTCTTGCGGGGGGCAATATCCACATGTTGGTAGTATTTGGGGAATACAGTCCATAGCTTGCACTGATTGAAGTCTCCCATTGTGGGAATAACGTCATCAGGATGAGCTGTCTCTGATGACGTCATGTAGCTTGCTGAGCGCTCTAGTGGAGTTGGCTCACGGGGGCTCACGCTACTAAAGTAGTGGACTGAGCAACCACTGACATTAACAACAGAGCCATGCTGCTAGTGTGGCTAAAAGAAAACAGAAGAAGAGACAGTCATGTTGATGTGAACATTAGAGAAACACATCATGGAGCTGAAATATGATCCTACTTCCTCATTTGGACTCCTTCACCTCAGCTGACTCTCTCAACGGCACACAGGTTTTTGTATTAGTCTTTTTCGCTGTGTGAACCCAACCCCATCGTTGGCCCTGGAACTAAACTGTATGTAACAGGTAAGAAGAAACATTTCTTTTCCTTCAGTTGTTTTATTGTAGAAGCTGAAAATGTGTTTAAAGTCAGTTTGTGCTGCTTCAGCCTCTCCATGTTAGTTTTTTCCTCATTAGTAGAGAATTCATCCTGCAGCCATTGTTCCATAAGAAAAGCTCAATCATTTCTGAAAACATGTTGAAATCTGACTGAACAACTAAAGTTCTTCTTTATTTCTGTAAATATTAGTGACGTTCCAGACATTTAGGATTTGATCATCTCAGTAATTCTGTGACATGTGTTGTTGAAAACAAGATGATATTTGATGTTCAGCTATTTCAGATTGTTTGAAGTGTCTATCGATTGTATTGGATCATTTCTGAAAGTTAGAACCTTGTCAGATCTAATCGCTGTCAGTTATTATTTATCTGATGGTAAATGTGTCTTTAATTGATAATGGATTCATAGAAAAAGGAAAAAAACACAAAGTGAATGTGATATTAGAAGAAATAGAATTTACTCAAACAATGTTTTATTACTATCATCAGCATAAAGTATTAAAAACATTTGAACATGACTGACACAAACTTGTATATTGATGTGTTTTATTAGTGATTAAATGTGGAATATTCAATACATATTGGAATCAATATGTATTGAATATTCCACATTTAATAAATGACAAATGTACAACTGAAAAACACAATTCAGGGATTTAGAAATAATCTAATTTAATTTAATTTAATTTAATTTAATTGAAAATAGTACATAGATAATATATTTATTTCCTTTTTAAAGGAATAGTTGCTTATTTAAATTCAGACTGCTCTTCATTAACTTGTTGAACGCACCATTAATGCTGAACCGTATGTAGAGGTTATGGAGCAACAAATGCTGCTATCCAGATGACGTCTTATTCTGGAAGGCCTTTCTTAAAATAAAATAAAATAAAATAAAATAAAGGAGCAGCTAAAATCTTATATTAAGTCAGATTGTAAAATATTTCCCGTTCTAAACTACAGCAGCTGTGAGTTGATAAAAGACGACGTGATGAAACACAGTCGACATGTTTCTGTCCCAACTTCTTTGAAACGTGTTGTTGGATTCAAATTCAAAACCAGCAAATAATGTCTTTTGATGAAGATAAAATAAGATAATCCTTTATTTATCCCACCGTGGGGAAATTTGCAGCGTTGCAGCAGTAGACAGTTTAAGGACAGAGCACACAGGAGATAAAAAGAAGTAATAAAACATTAAATAAATACAAAAATTAGAAACTGAAGTACAATAGAAATCCTACGTATGTATGTATATTGCACATGAAAGAATAAATGATATGCAAACATAAGTTCTTCCAAATATATTAAGGATATTCCAGTTTGTGTTGTGATTGTCCAGCATGTGTTTGGTCTACTGGGAGCAGGCTTGATTATACAACTGATGATTGATCAACCACTGGATCTGTTCTGATTGATTTTATATAGCATCAGTTATTTTGGAAACAGAAATTTACATGAAGATATACACTCCTGATCAACTCCTGTTGGATCTGAAGAAGGTTCTAAGTAGTGCTTCAAAATGCAAAAAGAAGAAATGGGAGTGAGACAAGAAAAAAATTTGAGCAAGCAATTTATTGCAAACAACCATTAAAGTGAAATAGGGTGTTCATCAGCTGATCAAAAGTTTAAGACCACATCTCAAAAAAAACCCAAAACCCCCTAAAACAGAAATTTTCAAAAAAGGACTCAGTAATGAGTAGCTGCGCCATTCGTGTTAATCACCTCAAAAATTTGTTTCGGCATGCTTGATGCTAGTGTTTCCAGGAGGCTAGTGGGAATGTTGCTCCAAGTGGTGAAGATGGCTTCACGGAGGGCATCCACTGTCTGGAACTGGTGTCCATTTTTGTAAACTTCCCTTGCCATCCAACCCCAAATGTTCTCAATTGGTTTAGATCAGGGGAACACGCAGGATGGTTCAAAAGAGTGATGTTATTTCTCTGGAAGAAGTCCTTTGTCAGGCGGGCATTGTGAACTGCAGCGTTGTCCTGTTGAAAAGATAAGATAAGACATGTTTATTGATCCCACGTATGGGAAATTAACTTGTCACAGTAGCACAGAATTTGTCAAAAATATATACAAAACAGTGACGAATAAAAAACACAAGTACTGATTGGAAAAATATATACAAAAAAAATAACAACAAATATAAAGACATTCTGTCTATACACTGTGGTGGTGGAATAAAAAATTTACAAATAAATAGATTGCTAAAACTTTAGGAAAAACTATAAGTTGGTGAGGTAGTGGTTTGTGCAAAAAGACAGATTTATTTGTGCAAAATGACAGATATTATTGACTCAGGCTGGTGTTGTACAGCCTGATGGCAGTTGGAATGAATGACCTGCGCTAGTGCTCTTTCTTGCCCAGTCACTACCACACAGACGATGGCCTTCAGTCATGAGGGATGCTACCTGCAACATCTCCACATAGCCAGCTGCCGTTTGATGCCTCTGCACAACCTGAAGCTCCATTGTTCCATTGAAGGAAAAAGCCCCCCAGATCATGATGGCACCTCCTCCACTGTGCCATGTAGAAAACATCTCAGGTGGGATCTCCTTGTCATGCCAGTAACGTTGGAAGCCATCAGGACCATCAAGGTTCAATTTTTTCTCATCAGAGAATAAAACTTTCTTCCACCTTTCAATGTCCCATGTTTGGTGCTCTTGTGCAAACTCCAAACGAGCAATTTTGTGCCGTTGAAGGAGACGAGGTCTTTGAAGACGTTTTTTGTTCTTAAAACCCTTCTCTCGTAGATGCCGTCTAATGGTTATGGGACTGCAGTTGGCACCAGTGACAAGCTTAATTTGGGCCGAGCATCGTCCCGTGTCTTGAAGGACAGTCAATTGGATCCTCCGGCTCAGGGCCGGTGAAATTTTTTTGGGTCTACCACTTGACTTTTTTTCCCCATAACCCTCAGGATCTTTTAAGAAGTTTAAAATGACTGTCTTACTGCATCCAACCTCAGCAGCAATGGCACGCTGAGAGAGGCCTTGCTGATGCAGCTCAACAATCCGACCGCGTTCAAAGAGAGAAAGCTTTTTTGCCTTTGCTATCAGGAGGTCATGACAGTGTGGGTACCTGACAGAAAATGACACCACTGAATCCACATTTTTGCGAATATTTGGGCTTTTAAAGGCGGTGGTCTTAAACTTTTGATCAGCTGATGAACAGCCTATTTCAGTTCAACGGTTGTTTGCAATAAATTGCTTACTCAATTTGTTTTTCTTGTCTCACTCCCATTTCTTCTTTTTGCATTTTGAAGCACTACTTAGAACCTTCTTAAGATCCAACAGTGCAAAATGTAAATTCTTGCAATTTTTCAACTGGTCTTAAAATTTTGATCAAGAGTGTATCATAATGGCCCTGCGATGGACTGGCGACCTGTCCAGGGTGTACCCCTGCCTCTCGCCCAATGACAGCTGGGATAGGCTCCAGCAGACCCCCGCGATCCTTAACAGGAATTACCGGGTATAGAAAATGAATGAATGAATGAATGTATTATAATGTATACTGAATATGTACACCGATCAGCCATAACATTATGTCCGGCGAGGTGGTTAGACAAATAGGTCAGAGCATCTCCAGAACTGCAGCTCTTGTGGGGTTTTCCTGGTCTGCAGTGATCAGTATCTATCAAAAGTGGTCCAAGGAAGGAGAAGAACCAGAGACAGGGTGGTCATGGGCAGCAAAGGATCATTGACCCTTGTGGTCCCATCCAACAGACGAGCTACTGTAGCTCAGACTGCTGAAAAGGTTAATGCTGGTTGAACTTTGTTCTGTATTGATGAGTAGTTTAGTGATCAGAGTCCATGTAGTTTCCAGGATCAGACTGAATGCAGAGCAGTGCTGGAAGCTGCTGCTGACTGTGTGAATGTGTGTGTGCTGTCAAACTTCAGATCAGCAGGTAGTGAAGCCCGTGGTGAGCGTGTACCCAGCAGCATCCAGAGCCCACCTGGAGGGGAAGAGCTTCCTGCTGTGTCTGGCCTCATCCATGGTTCCTCCTCTGGTCCAGTTCGCCTGGAAAAGACAGAAGAAGACCGGCCCTCTGGAGGAGCTGACCCCTGCTCAGGGAGAGCAGCTGGAGCTCAGAGAGTCGGGACGCAGCACCTCCATCAGGGTGGTGGCTGGAGATGATCTGGACAAGTACAGATATCACTGCTCCGTCAAGCACGAGGGGGGCACAGTGGAGGTCACAGTGGAGGACACAGTGAAGGCCACAGTAGAGCCCCAAAGCCAACAAGGTAATGAAGGCTTGGTGACTGTGTTCAGCAGTGATTCAGCTTCATGTGGAGACGCTGTCAAAGAGAGCAGAGGAGCAGAGGACTGACATTTCTCACTGCAGCTCCAAACATTTGACTCCTTTTCTGTTTCAGAGCTTCCAGCTCCAGCAGCCTCCTGTCCTCCAGAGAGAGAGCCAGCAGACCTGCCAGCTCTGCAGCAAGATCACTGTAAGACCACCTGCTGCCTCTCTGCATGGACAGCTCCAATGTCCAATGAGGACACTGGAACAACTTTACAGGATTAATCTGACACTTCCACTAATTCATATCTGTCTGTCTGTCTGTCAGTGTCCTTCCAGTCTCAGTGCAGGGTGAAGCTGCTCTGCCTGCTGTACACAGTGCTGATAGTGAAGAGTCTGGTGTACTGCTGTGGACTCTCTCTGCTGATGAGCCTCAGAAACAAGGGACCGTCCACTAACTCCACACATGCTGACTGACTGTTTTCTGCTGCTCTTTTCTCTCCATCAGATCTCATCAGTTCATCTCATTCATCACTTTGATCAGTATTCACAAATGTTGTTGTAATGTGCTTCTTTGTAATCTGTATCTTTTCATTCACGTCTTGATTGTCATCCTGGAAATAGAAACACATATATTCACATAGAAATCTGCTCTTATGACGTCTTCATTCTCTAGTAGTCTAGTTTATTTCCACTTTCAACTGTGACTTGTATAATAATCATCATCAGTTTCCCGCAGGCTGTTTCTTCTGCTCTTGTGTTTCTTTCTAATAAATGCAGACTCCACCAGGCTGCTCTTTTCTTTCACTGGAACACACTCAATAAACACAAGAAACCAACACAATCCCAGAGTCTGGCTTTGATAAACTGATTTTTATGTGTCTTAACAAAGCAAGTCAAATACTTTAGCTCGTATATTAGGAACTGTTGGACGTCAGTAAATAAAGTTGAAGCTTGAGCAGCTTCCAGTTCCTGGATGTGACGTCTATGAACCCTGTGAATGAAGCACAGACTGCTGCACTGATAAAAAAATGAAGCTGGAATAGAATTTCCATGAGAAATGTGGGTCAGTGTGGTTAATGAGGTGAACTCATGGTGGATTAGAACTGATTGGGACGTTCAGACTTTTTTTGTCAACTATAACTCAGTGAAATAATGAGACTTGAGGTGAACCAACATGGACGCCTGCTTCAGAACAACAGCATGACTTGTTTATCTCATGGGTTTGTGTCTCTGTCTCAGTGAGGCTTGTGTTCGGTTCTGATTAATGAGAAAGAACAGGAAGCATTATTGTTTACAGAAGTTGAAAATCTTCTCATGGGATCAATTTAAACACTTTGCAGGCAAAGAGTTCAACTTCTTTAAAGTTCTATTTATCAGAGAGGAGAAATTTATGAGAGGATGGAAGATTTTAAACACCACAATAAAATAATTAGTTTCATTTAATTGCAGAAAACAACTGAACATAATTACTGATTGTAATGTTTAATAATAAATGTAAATGAGAAATACATTTACATTTATTATTAAACATTAGATGAAGAACACAGGTGCTTCCTGAAAGGGTTCTTTAACCACAGCTGGTCGTTGAAACTGTCATTGTGTCATTAAAGTGAAAAGCCACAGCTAACGGTGTGGAGGCTGCAGAGCACAAACCCACACAGCCCGTCTGCTGCAGGAAGGAAGTCTGATTGGCTGTCAGCAGTTTGTTTTCTGTCCTAAAAACCACTGAGAACAGATTCATATCTGCTGCTGAACACACTCATCACCTCCCCTCCCTTTCTCTTGTTTTCTGTAAACCTTTTTTCCTCTGAGCCCTCCACCCACACAGAGTTGAACTGAGTCCGATCACCCACCTGAAGCTCATGTCCTGGTAACATGTTCAGGGTATTTAGAGGTTTGGATGATTAAAGATGCACTTTACACTTTGAAATAAACAATAAGAACATGAATTAAATGTTATTTTATTGACCAGACACCTCTGTGATTAATGACTGATTAGGATTTATCCACTAACAGGTCCAGTTAGAGGACCATGAACTTTCAGTGTTCAGCTCTCAAACAGTGGAATTTCCACTGACACACTGACCTGCTGCTAATGAAACTATTTCATGACTGTTAATTAAACACATCCTTCATTTGATCAACATTCAAACTTCAGCACTGACTCATCAAACCGCTGGATGATAGTTTTTAACAGTTGTAGCTTCAAATCAGCTCTGCTCTTTGTTCATCTGTGTAAACAACAGTGTCGTCAGCGTAGAGTTTGACATCCACACCGACACATTTATATTAGAGAACTAATACACAAACTAAATGATCTGAAAACACAGAACTGAACCTGGTGGAACAACCACAAACACTAGATGTTCATTTTGATTTAAAATGTCTTAGGAACAAACATCAAGTTTCTTTGGGGTGTCAACATAATGAATCTTTAGACAAGAAGAAAAACAAAACACCATTATTATTTTATAGTTGTTGTATTTTAATAGAACAGAATGAATGCATGAACACACTGCATTGTATTTCTATAATAAAAAGAAAAAGAAAGCAAACACGTGTTGGATTAAATGTTGAAACATCCACAAGCAAGTTAATTCTTTAACTGGTGTAATATTTAGAAGTTACAATTAAGATATTTGATAAAGAAACTCTGATAAATCTATCTGACTCTACATTACAACCAAAGCATCATGACTAACGTTTGTGAATACTGATCAAAGTGATGAATGAGATGAACTGATGAGATCTGATGGAGAGAAAAGAGCAGCAGAAAACAGTCAGTCAGCATGTTTTTTAGTTGGTGAACGGTCCCTTGTTTCTGAGGCTCATCAGCAGAGAGAGTCCACAGCAGTACACCAGACTCTTCACTATCAGCACTGTGTACAGCAGACAGAGCAGCTTCACCCTGCACTGAGACTGGAAGGACCCTGACAGACAGACAGACAGACAGACATATATGAATTAGTGGAAGTGTCAGATTAATGCTGTAAAGTTGTTCTTGTGTCCTCATTGGACATTGGAGCTGTCCATGTAGAGAGGCAGCAGGTGATCTTACAGTGATCTTGCTTCAGAGCTGGCAGGTCTGCTGGCTCTCTCTCTGGAGGACAGGAGGCTGCTGGAGCTGGAACCTCTGAAACAGAAAAGGAGTCAAATGTTTGGAGCTGCAGTGAGAAATGTCAGTCCTCTGCTCCTCTGCTCTCTTTGACAGCGTCTCCACATGAAGCTGAATCATTGCTGAACACAGTCACCAAGCTTTCATTACCTGGTTGGCTTTGGTGCTCTACTGTGGCCTTCACTGTGTCCTCCACTGTGACCTCCACTGTCTCCCCCTCGTGCTTGACGTAGCAGTGATATATATAGTTTTTCAGATTATCCCCATCCACCACCCTGATGGAGGCGCTGCGTTCCGACTCTCTGAGCTCCAGCTGCTCTCCCTGAGCAGGGGTCAGCTCCTCCAGAGGGCCGTTCTTCTTCTGTCTTTTCCAGGAGAACTGGACCAGAGGAGGAAACATGGATGAGGCCAGACACAACAGGGAGCTCTTCCCCTCCAGGTGGGCTCTGGATGCTGCTGCTGGGTACACGCTCACCACGGGCTTCACTACCTGCTCATCTGAAGTTTGACAGCACACACACATTCACACAGTCAACAGCAGCTTCCAGCACTGCTCTGCATTCAGTCTGATCCTGGAAACTACATGGACTCTGATCACTAAACTACTCATCAATACAGAACAAAGTTCAACCAGCATTAACCTTTTCAGCAGTCTGAGCTACAGTAGCTCGTCTGTTGGATGGGACCACAAGGGTCAATGATCCTTTGCTGCCCATGACCATCCTGTCTCTGGTTCTTCTCCTTCCATGGACCACTTTTGATAGATACTGATCACTGCAGACCAGGAAAACCCCACAAGAGCTGCAGTTCTGGAGATGCACTGACCCAGTCGTCTAACCACTTCACGGGTCATAATGTTACGGCTGATCGTTCTACATTTTCAGTATACATTATAATATATCTTCATGTACATTTCTGTTTCCAAAATAACTGATGCTATATAAAATCAATCAGAACAGATCCAGTGGTTGATCAATCATCAGTTGTATAATCAAGCCTGCTCCCAGTAGACCAAACACACGCTGGACAATCACAACACAAACTGGAATATCCTTAATATATTTGGAAGAACTTATGTTTGCATATCATTTATTCTTTCATGTGCAATATACATACATACATATGTAAGTAGGATTTCTATTGTATTTCAGTTTCTATTCTTTGTATTTATTTAATGTTTTATTACTTCTTTTTATCTCCTGTGTGCTCTGTCCTTAAACTGTCTACTGCTGCAACGCTGCAAATTTCAACACGGTGGGATAAATAAAGGATTATCTTATTTTATCTTCATCAAAAGACATTATTTGCTGGTTTTGAATTTGAATCTAACAACACGTTTCAAAGAAGTCGGGACAGAAACATGTCGACTGTGTTTCATCACGTCGTCTTTTATCAACTCACAGCTGCTGTAGTTTAGAACGGGAAATATTTTACAATCTGATTTAATATAAGATTTAAGCTGCTCCTTTATTTTATTTTATTTTATTTTATTTTATTTTATTTTAAGACCTTCCAGAATAAGACGTCACCAGGATAGCAGCATTTGTTGCTCCAAAACCTTTATGTACGGTTCAGCATTAATGGTGCGTTCACAAATCAGCAGCCTGAATTTAAATAAGCAAGTAATCCTTTAAAAAATGTACTATTTTCAATGAAATTAAATGAAATGATTTCCAAATCCCTGAATTGTGTTTTTCAGTTTTACGTTTGTCATTTCACTGATTCCAATATGTATTGAATATTCCACATTTAAGAGCACAGACTTTAATCACTAATAAAACACATCAATATACAAGTTTGTGTCAGTCATGTTCAAATGTTTAAATACTTTATGCTGATGATAGTAATAAAACATTGTTTGAGTCAATTCTATTTCTTCTAATATCACATTCACTTTGTGTTTTTTTCTTTTTCTATGAATCCATTATCAATTAAAGACACATTTACCATCAGATAAATAATAACTGACAGCGATTAGATCTGACAAGGTTCTAACTTTCAGAAATGATCCAATACAATCGATAGACACTTCAAAACAATCTGAAATAGTTGAACATCAAATATCATCTCGTTTTCAAATTCTAAATGTTTGGAACGTCACTAATATTTACAGAAATAAAGAAGAACTTTAGTTGTTCAGTCCGATTTCAACATGTTTTCAGAAATGATTGAGCTTTTCTTATGGAACAATGGCTGCAGGATGAGGAAAAAACTAATGAGGAAAAAACTAACATGGAAAGGCTGAAGCAGCACAAACTGACTTTAAACACATTTTCAGCTTCTACAATAAAACAACTGAAGGAAAAGAAATATTTCTTCTTACCTGTTACATACAGTTTAGTTCCAGAGCCAAAGATGCGATCACACAGCGAAAAAGACTAATACAAAAACCTGTGTGCCGTTGAGAGAGTCAGCTGAGGTGAACGAGACCAAATGAGGAAGTAGGATCATATTTCAGCTCCATGATGTGTTTCTCTAATGTTCACATCAACATGACTGTCTCTTCTTCTGTTTTCTTTTAGCCACACTAGCAGCATGGCTCTGATGTTAATGTCAGTGGTTGCTCAGTCCACTACTTTAGTAGCGTGAGCCCCCGTGAGCCAACTCCACTAGAGCGCTCAGCAAGCTACATGACGTCATCAGAGACAGCTCATCCTGATGACGTTATTCTCACAATGGGAGACTTCAATCAGTGCAAGCTATGGACTGTATTCCACAAATACTACCAACATGTGGACAAGAAAAACACCTTGGATCTTGTGACTTAGACTTAGATAAACTTTATTCATCCACTCGGGTCACAGTAGCTTAGTTGCACATAAAAAAAAACTCTCTCAAGAACATCAGATAAAAGATAGATTAAATAAAATAAAATAAAAAAATAACTAAATAAAAATAAAAATAGTATAAGCAAAACTGTACAAATTAGCGTTTGGACAAATCTACAGGAAATAGAGACGGAAGAATATGTATACACAGGGATGATAGGAAGGTGCAATAGTGTCCATTAACATGAATAACATGGAGTTGTCTGTTACAGAAAGGTGAGTTGTTGTACAGCTGGACTGAAAATTATGAATGAAGTCCTGTAGTGTTCACTGTGGGAGTGGAGCTGGATCAGTCTGTTGGAGAATGAGCTCCGCTGTCCCTCTATAGTCTGGTGTAGTGGATGTGACTGATTGTCCATGATGGACAGCACAGTTACATATGGGGTGCATACAGGGCTGCACGCCACCCCCACTTCAGACACACAGACCACATCTCTTCCTGTACCCAGCCTACAGATAAAACCAACAAAACCCATCACCAAATAGGTTAAACTCTGGAGCACCCTGCAGGACTGTTTTACTAGGACAGACTGGGATGTGTTTAAAGCTGCAGCCACACTGGAGGACTCTTCTGTTAGCACACAGGACTATGCTGAGTATGTGACTGGGTACATCAGCACTTGTGTTAACAACATTGTACTCACCAGGACAGCTGGACAGCTGACTCTCGACGTATGTGGCAGCGCCTGCAGCACATCACAGACTACAGGACCACCACCAGCACCATGAGCTCCTCAGCCAGTCTGCTGGATGACCTCAACACCTTCTACACCCGCTTTGAGACCTCTTGGCCCTGCACAGAGAGGATTCACACACACTTGTACCACAGAACCCCCCTCCCCACCACCAACCATCTCATCAGCCCACACTGTAACAAATCGCTGTAATTTCTCCAGCAAAATTTTACAGTAACTTCTTGTTCTGTCATTTTACAAAGTATATGTTGTAAAACTATTGAGTTTTAATAAAAGTTTTGTTTTGTTTTAGCTCTGACTCTGGTTTTATTTAACAGGTGAAGAAAATCTAATGCAATGTTGAAGAATTTTGGAGTAACAGCAAGCCTGTTCATTCAGTATGCATATTTTGCAAAGCTGCTAATGTGAAAAACAAAAATTAACTGTAAAAACATTCACAACAACATATTGTATTGTGAAGTATTAGTACTGTAATCCTTTTTACAGTAATTGACAACAATATTACAATACTTTACTCGAAACTTTTTTTGCGAGGTATTAACTGTAAATTCTACAGTCAATTTGTTACAGCCCAGGTACACAAAGCCCTGAAGAGGATCAACCCCCACAAAGCAGCAGGGCTTGACAACATCCCTGGATGAGCCCTCAGAGCATGTGCCAACAAGCTGACAGACGTTTTCCTCTCCATCTTCAACTTCTCTCTCCCTCATGCTTCAAGACGACAGCGTTCGTCCCCCTCCCCACCAACCTGCCTGAACGACTACAGGCCAATAGCACTCACTAGAATCGTCCTGAAGTGTTTCCAGAGAGTGGTGCTGGCCCAGACCTGACACAATAGACCCTCTGCTGTATGCCTACCATCCCAACAACAACCTTGGAAGCCATCGCTGCTACCCTCCATATTTGCCTGTCCTACCTAGAAAATAAAAACTCCTACATCAGGATGGTCTTAACCGACTGATCCAGCTCCGCTCCCACACTGAATGCTACAGAATGTCATTCATACCATTTTCTGTGCAGCTGCACTCGGACTGCACCCCACACTCTGTGACTGGCTCATGGACTTTTTGACTGACAGGCCCCAGTCTGTCAGCATTGGGAACAGGACTTCAGCCAGAATCTCCATGAACACTGGTACCCCACAGGGTTGTGTCCTCAGCCCCATCCTCTCCACCCTCTTCACACACAACTGTGTCGCCTCCCACAAGGATAACAGCATCCTGAAGTTTGTGGACCACACTGTAGTGATAGGAAACATCACTACAGGAGGGAGGTGGCCAGTCTGATCGCATGGTGTCAGAACAACAACCTCACCCTCAACATGGACAATATTATGGAGATGACAGTGGACCTGAGGAAGAAGAGGAGCCCTCTTCAACCACTATTTATCCAGGAGTTTTAAGGACCACATCACTGAAAACCTGGACACTGAACACCACACAGCTGGTGTTGGAAGCTTATGAGTACAATGCCAAATGTGTGCTGTGATCAAAGCTAAAGGTGGTCCAATGAAATATTAGAGTGTGTGATTTTTCTTTTGGCTAGGCAGTGTATGTGGCTTTAGAAACCTAAAAACTATCAAATGGGATTGAAGTGATTCTAGACTGTGAGCGTTCTGGAGGATATTTAATTCATGTTCAGGAACATTATTTAGACTTTATTCCATCTTGTCCACATATAACTAGCTACCACCCGTCTTCTTGACTGTGTGATGACATTTTGTGATTTATTTAGCATGGATGCTAGAAAGAGGAACATGAACTATTGAATGAAGCTTTATTTCTGGGTCTTTTGTTTTTGGGAGGTGTGAGATTATTTATACAATTCTAGGTTTAACCATTTGCAGTCTATGAAGGACAAACACAGCAGGGGCCTCTGGACTGGGTGTGGAAGGAGAAGATGAGGAAGAGGAGGAAGATGTGGTTGTTTTATTTGTGTCAGCAATCAGCATTGAGTTAGAGACTGTCCAAGAGTCTGGAATAACCAGGGTGGACAGAAGACAGCAGAGGACTGATGGTGAACGAGGCTGGGGACAGATCTGGATCAGAGGGACTCAGTGGACAGTAAGAAGACATCCTCAGGACAGATAGAGAGTTTGAGAAAGGTGATCAAGTATCTGTGGGATGATCCACAGAGGGCCCTCCCCTCAAAGGCCCCCCACTAACAACATTCTGTTACCAGACACCACAGGACACCCTCAGAAGGCCCATGTCCATTCTCTGATGAGTCACCACAAGGGAGACCTGCACAATATTAGGAAGGTGGTCATTGTAGCAGCCCCCGGCGTTAAGAAGAACCACAGTGGAGAGTTTCTGACGGGTGCACGTTTTTATTCCTTTGGAATGTCTTTAAGCACCGTGAAAACTTGCTCCGCTTAACCAAGGGATGCGAACTCCCGCGACCGCTAGTGTCAAATGTTCCCTGTAGCGTACACTCGCACATGCATGTAAATTTCCACAGAGGCATAAAAACAAACTGAGGGGCGAACTCTTATTCTTGCCGATCTCCCGCTCTGTGTCACCTTAACTCGTGACCGCCCCAAAACGTAAACAACAAACCACAGTTCCGACCCCGTTACATGAATGAGTCGTTAATAACTGCTCAAGCGGCCACTTACACTCCCACCAAATCATATTATGATGAATGAACTCAACAAGGTGAATAAACAATGAAGCATATATGATTTCTTGACTATAACATGACACACATGAACCTATTGGTGAATCACATAAAGACAGACTTTGAATGGGTGTAATAAACAAATTAACACATCATATCAAAGTGTGTGCTTAAAGTGACAGTTGATTATGCACTTTCAATGAGGAGAACTAATTTTTGGAGGGACAGTCTTTTTTCTTTGTCCATCTCCGATCCCCTACTTGCACCTTGACTTGACGAACTAAACCATCACTCCCTTCTAGGGTTTCAACCACTCTTCCCAGGTGCCATTCATTCCTTGGGAGTAGGTCTTCCTTGATAATGACTATGTCGTTCACTTTCAGGTTGCGTCGAGGTATATGCCACTTTTGCCTTAAAGATGCGTTCAGGAGATATTCTTTTCTCCACCTGCTCCAAAACTGCTCCACCAAGTACTGTACTCGACGCCATCTCTTCGCAGCATACATATCCTCTCTCACGAACTTTCCAGGAGGTGGCAAGGCAACCTTTGATTTCATCAAGATCAGGTGGTTAGGTGTTAAGGGTTCCAGTGACTTGGGGTCACTGATTGAGTCAACACTTAAAGGACGGCTGTTTACGATGGCCATTGCTTCATAAAACAGTGTTCTCAGTGAGATATCGTCCAGTCTACCTGGACACTGAGCGATTGTGACCTTAAGCACGTTGCGGATGGTACGGATTTGCCGCTCTCAGACTCCTCCTGCATGGCTTGCCGAAGGAGCATTGAAAATGAACTCGCATTGTCTGTCTGCCAGGAAAGCTTCTAGTACCTTGGTGTTGCACTGTTTGAGGGCTTCCTTGAGCTCATTCTTAGCCCCCACAAAGTTTGTGCCCTGATCGCAATGGAGCTGGGACACTGCTCCTCTAAGGCTAATAAAGCATCTCAGAGCGTTGATGAAAGCGTCTGTGGACAAATCTTCTAGCATCTCGATGTGGACTGCTCGAGATGACAAACAGGTCAGAATAAGTCCATATCTTTTGTACTCCTTGCGGCTCCTTTTTATCACAAATGGGCCGAAACAATCCATTCCGCAGAATGTAAAGGGAGCTGAAGCTTCACACCTTTCCTTGGGAAGTTCTGACATTCTTTGCTCTTCAACTGGTCGTCTGAGCCTTCGGCACTGCACACATTCTTGTATCATTTTGGCCACCATCTTGCTCCCACCAACAACCCAAAATCCATTAGCTCTGAGCTCCGTTAGTGTTTGGCCTCGGCCTTGATGGCAGATTTGGGCATGATAGTGAGCCAAGATCAACCTTGTGATGTGACAGTCCTTTGGGAGAATAACAGGATGCTTTAGTTCTTGACTTATTGTTGAGTTTTTTAGTCTCCCACCGACACAAATGAGTCCTGCTTCAAGGATGGGATCAAGGCAGTACAGCGGGCTTGAGCTTGGGAGACAGTCTTTATGTGGACTCTGCAGCACCTTTAATTCTTGAGCATACGCTTGCTGCTGGACAAGTTTAATGACTGTTTCAATGGCTCTCCTACGCTCTTCAACAGTCACCAGATCACCATGGGTTTTCGCCTTGGATCCAAGTCTCTTAATCCTTGAGATGACTTTAACAAGTGTTGTCCAGGTGGAAAACCGGTTGAGGCGACTTAGGACATCCTTTGACTCTCTGACCTGTGTTGTAAACACATGAACTGACTTAACTTCTGGGTCACCAACAAGAAGATACGTGGAGGGATTAGGTGATGGGCACACCTCTTGTTCCCATAAGAACTTGGGTCCTGACAACCAGTTGGTTAAGGAGATGTCTGTAGCATCAAGACCTCTGGAGGCGTGGTCAGCGGGGTTTTGCGCAGTATCTACATAGTGCCATTGATTTGGATTGGTAATTTCTCTGATCAGTTGAACTCGGTTTGCGACAAACACATGGAACCTCCTTGCCTCGTTGTTAATGTAGGCCAGCACCACCTGAGAGTCAGTCCAGAAGAATTCTTCGTCGATTGTCATCTCAAGCTCTGATTTCAGCATGACACTCATTTTGGATGAAGTAACCGCAGCCGACAGCTCCAATCTTGGGATGCTGGTGATTTTTGTTGGTGCAACTCTTGCTTTTGCCATTACCAGACTGCAGTGAACCTCATTTTTGCTGGTTTTGTATCTAAGGTAGGAACAGGAGCCATATCCAGTGTTACTGGCGTCAGAAAAGTGGTGTAACTCCGCTTTAACAACTTCACCAAAGTTCAGAGGGCGGTAACATCGAGGTATGGTGACTTCTTTCAACTGTCTCAGCCCTTTTTTCCACTTTTCCCACCGTGGACGTAGGGTCTCTGGGATTGGATCGTCCCAGTTGATGCCTCGGCGGCACAACTCCTGTAGGATGGACTTCCCACTAAGGGTGAAGGGAGCTACGAACCCAAGTGGGTCATAAAGGGAAGCGACAACTGATAAGACACCTCGGCGAGTTGGGGAGTGGTCCTTTGCATTCATGTTAAAACTGAATGTGTCGTTTTTCATCGACCATTGTATGCCAAGCACATGCCCATCTGGTGCTGCATCTGGATGGAGAGGTAGAGGGTCAGTGGTTGTTGCCATTTCAGAGGGTGCAACACAAGAGAGGGCCTCCATTTGGTTTGAGTTGAACTTATGCAGGTGTAAACCTGCACCTTTGCACAACTCTCGAGTGTTAACAATCAGTTCTTTAGCTTCCTCAACTGTTGCTACACTAGTTAAACCATCATCCACGTAAAAATTATTTTCAATGAATGCTGATGCAACAGGTTGATCCACCTTGTGTTGTTGGGCTAGATACTTCAGACTAAAGTTGGCGCATCCTGGGGAGGAAGCAGCACCGAATAGATGGACCATCATCCTATATTCTTTCGGCTCGGCTTCCAAATCTCCGCCCTCCCACCAAAGGAATCTTAAGTAGTTGCGAACTTCTGGTGAGACATAAAACTGGTGAAACATTCTTTCAATGTCACAGGTCACAGCAACTGCTTCTTTTCTAAATCGACAAAGAACGCCCACTAGAGGATTGATGAGGTCAGGGCCTGTTAGCAGAGTATCGTTGAGAGAGACGCCTTTGAATTTCGCTGAGCAATCAAAAACAACTCTCAATTTGTCTGGCTTCCTGGGGTGGTACACCCCGTGGTGTGGGATGTACCACACAGGCTCCCCCTCAGAGACCTCAGGGGCCGGCTCAGCATTACCTTTGCTGATGATATCCTCCATGATGGTATGT
Source organism: Chelon labrosus (assembly GCF_963514085.1). Taxonomy (NCBI): domain Eukaryota; kingdom Metazoa; phylum Chordata; class Actinopteri; order Mugiliformes; family Mugilidae; genus Chelon; species Chelon labrosus. The sequence goes on along the minus strand of NC_140342.1, from coordinate 27,348,705 downwards.
AATGGTTGCGATACTGTTCATTGGCCTTTAACTTTCGCTTAAGGTGTTGCAACCGAACAGTAGCCAGTCTTCTGTTGTTGGGCAATGATGGTGGGATGCTGCTCTTGAAAGGAAGTGGCATCATGTAATGTCCATCTTCCTTGTGCTTAATGTTGTCATTGAGAAATTGCAAGAAGTGAACATCCTCTTGAGACACATGTTTGTCTTCATAACTTCTCTCATTAAAATCAGATTCCAGGACCTTCAGTACGTCTGTGGTAGATGGTACTGGTATTTCTTTTACTGCGACTCTATGCACGAAACTCTGGTTTCCTTGTCTATCTAAGTGGGGATTGGCAGACCCTATAATGCTCCATCCCAGCACAGTTCTTTGTGCAAAAGGCTCATTTTCATCACCCATGATGACCTCTAAGGGAGCCAGTGCTGAAGGGCAATCATAGCCAATTAGCAACCCCACCTCACAGTCTTGGAGTGGTGGTAACTCAGTGGTTAAGTGTTGTAGATGAGGCCACTGGAGTGCTGTAGCTTCGGTAGGGATATGGGACTTATCGATCGGGATGAAGTCTCGTGTGTAAGCTTGTTGCAGCTGAACACTAAATTCAGAGTTGAAACCACGAACCTGAAGCCCATTGACAATTTCACTCGCTATAACTGTGTTAACAGCTGTCATTGTGCTGAGTTTGAGCTGCACTGACTGAGTGTTCACGTTTAATTCAGTGACTATGTCCTCTAAGATAAATGTTGAGTCGCTTTGTGTGTCGAGCAGAGCATAAGTGAGAATTTCTCTTTGGGGCTCTAACTTTGATGACACAAGAACTGGTACTATGCTAGAGGTGGCGGAAGTGTGTTGCGTCAGTGCATGAGTCATGACCTTGCTGATTTCTCTTTCTTTGCTATTGTTTTCTGTGGCAACGGAATTCTCACTCACCCTTTCAGCAGGTCTCTCGAAGTGTAAGCAAGTTGGATGACGCTTACCACAAGTGCTGCATATGTGTTTCCTTTTACAGTCCTTGGTGACGTGACCCTTTCTTAAACATCCAAAGCAAAGATGATTTTCATGAATGAAGGCTTTCTTCTCATCTGCGGTCTTTTTCGCAAAGGTGGGACACTTAGCGACACCATGAGTTTCATCTTTGCAAACTAAGCAAGGTGGCTTGGACTTTGAGCTTTCTAATAGCCTTGAAGTTGAATTTTTGCTTTGAATGCTTGTATTAAGCACTTTCACTCTTTTTGGGAGTCTCTCATCTGTTGCTTTAACGTTCATCAAAAGGGGGGAGGCAATTGGGTTGCACGCTATACGTGCTTCTCTTTGCATGAACTCTGTGAAGCATGCGAAACTCGGATAATCTCCTGATTTATCCAACTCCTCCACAACAATACGACTCCACCTGCGCACTATCCAGTCGGGCAGTTTTTTAAGAAGCTTGTGATTTTCCTCACAATCATTTAGGATGGCCAGGCCTTTGACATGAGGAATAGCCTCAACACAACCTTGAAGGAAGTCAGCGAACTCTCTTAGTGCTGTGGGATCGTTTGCAGCGATCTTGGGCCATTTTGTAAGTCTTTCTCTGAAGGCTCTTTGGACAATGAATGGACTTCCATACCTATCTTGTAGGACAGCCCAGGCTCCTCGATATGCATCTTCTGAGTTTCGAAAGAGGAAACCTTCTATGGCCTTGCGCGCATCTCCTGCCAGATAATTTTTCAAGTAAAGCATTTTTTCACCCTCTGGGATGGGCCTCTGATCAACAAGAGCCATGAAGGATATTTTCCAGTCTATAAACTTTAAAGGGTCTCCAGAGAAAACTGTTGGTTCTGGGACTGGAAGACGGTTTAAAGTGAGTGTGCTTGCAATTGCCTGGGCTAAGCTCACCTCCTCCTTAGTCATTGTCAGTTCAGGGGGTTTAGGATGGGGCTGGAATGGTGCAGCTTCTGGATCTAGAGATGTTTTTAAATCAGTGTTATGGCAGCTATATAATGATTTGGGCTGAATCTCTTCTTCACAGTGTGCCAAACTGTCAAAACTGTTGTATGCTCGTACACGGGCTGCTGCTACCTTTACCTCATTGTCTGCTTGCAACTTTTGTAATCTTGATTTTTCTTCCTCTAGTCTTTGTCTCATTTCAGCTTCCCTTTGCTTCATTTCTGCCAGCATTTGTGCCTCTTTTATCTTCCATTCACTCTCGAGCTTGTCAAGTTTTGCCTGTTGTGCATGTAATTCTTCCATGACTTTTGCTCGTTCTAAGTTAGCAGCCAATTCCGCTTCTGCGTCTGCACGTTTGCTGGAGGCTCTGGAGGGGGTGCTTGAGTTGGTGTCTGATTCTTGTAAAGACTTTGAGCCCACGGTTTCTGTTATTGTATTCCCAAAGATGGACCCATATTCATTCTTATTTAACACCATCCTCACTCTTTCTTTCTCGAGATGGTCCTTGAAAGTCTCACTTACACTCTCTAAACGTCTGCTGACAAGTTCACAAATCTCAGTTGTCAGAATTGCACATGCATCCATCTTCTTAGCAATATCAGGAGTGGTAGTTTGGTTACGTCGAATTGGTTCATAGTGTTGAAGTACAACAGCGTGTTTGGATTTTATATTGCTTTGCATCACATCAAGGTCTTCAAGTGAGCAGAAGGTCTTTAGTCTCACTCTGATCTCTTTGGCTGCATGTCTCCAGGAATCATAGACTTTATTGAAAGCCTTTTCATTTTTCTTTGCTTCCTGTTCATGCAACTCTTGGCCCTTCGCTGTCAAACTTCGCTCACGAGAGCTGGACCTGACCTGTTGTGTTTCTAGGGGGATCTCTATTTCTTCTGCAGGCAATGACATCTTATTGTTCTAGTATAACTGTTTACACTATTGTAGTGGGGTTTTTTGTTTTGTTTTTTAATATCTAGACCAAAACTACATGAGCGATGGCTTTTAAACTACATATTACCACTCAGGAGAGACATTAACACTTTAAACACACACTAGGGTCCCAGAAAAGGATAGCACAAATGTCATAAACCAGAAGATTGCTTGCCACTTAGTGTCAAATAATTTTTCCCTTTTTCTTGAACTGTCACTAGGCACAGGAGTCAATCTGCATGAGCTGAATGATCTTATCTGCCCTTAAACACTATTACATTACAACCTTTGTTTGTATTGTTGTATACACAGCACTTGACATTCTTTAAGTGGTTCAAAAAAAACAGTCACTGAGTTTCTTAAATGTCCCACATCTTATGATGTTGAATAGCTTTAATTCTTTTTACCGCACCAGTTTGATTATGCATATGTCTGCATCATTTTCTTTTTTTTTTTTTAACATTCTGACACAAACGTGAGTACATTAGAGAATAGAATACATGTTGTCAAAGTCTCACACTGCAGCGGTGGCATCCAGGACCTCGGGTGTCTTGCGTCTCCTTGCTGTTGCTAGGCGCGATGGATAACTCCGATACAGCGACAAGTTTTCACTGTAGCAGCCCCCGGCGTTAAGAAGAACCACAGTGGAGAGTTTCTGACGGGTGCACGTTTTTATTCCTTTGGAATGTCTTTAAGCACCGTGAAAACTTGCTCCGCTTAACCAAGGGATGCGAACTCCCGCGACCGCTAGTGTCAAATGTTCCCTGTAGCGCACACTCGCACATGCATGTAAATTTCCACAGAGGCATAAAAACAAACTGAGGGGCGAACTCTTATTCTTGCCGATCTCCCGCTCTGTGTCACCTTAACTCGTGACCGCCCCAAAACGTAAACAACAAACCACAGTTCCGACCCCGTTACATGAATGAGTCGTTAATAGCTGCTCAAGCGGCCACTTACAGTCATAATGTTATGCCTGATCGGTATGGAGCTTCATTTTCATCTGGAACATTTGTCTGAAATCATTTATTCTATTGAACTTTGACTTTTAAAATCTCTTTGTGTTCTTTTGCTCTTTGATTGAATTCTTTTGATTGACTTTGTATTTCTGCTCTTTGTTCTTCTCTGTCTTGTTTTCATCTTTTTTCTAACTGTTGAAATATCTGCTAACAACATCAATAAATCTGATGTCAAATAAATAGTGAGAGCAGGAAAGAAGAATCTCCCTCAGCTCAGTATGTTTGGGACTCTGTCTGAGATGGAGGTGAAATATGTGAACCTGGGCTGTGGTTTACTGCTCTCTTCCTGTCACAAACACTGTTTGACATCTGTTCATCTGTTGGTTTTTGTTCAGGCTGCTCACATCATTTCTCACTCTGGGACCAACAGAAGCAGTAGTAGGTGGCTGAATGATCGACTTTACCTTTCTTTATCTCCAACTCACAAACGTTCTGATTATATGTAACGGAGAAATCATCTTTCTGAGGATGATTGTAACCTTTATAAATTTCACCATCACTTTTATCAAAACGGAGAATCACTCTGAATGTTTCTGTTTCTTTCTTCTGGTACCAGAATATCCAATTACCACTACACTGTTCAGTTCCACATCTGAAGGAAACTGTTTGACCAACTCTCCTGGTCAATGTTAACTGGTCCTGGGTCAGCTCTGCTGCCATGGCAACCAGCGCTGTAGAGACACAGACAGATAGATGAAGGTTAGTGAGACAGTGTTTGTTAAAGGTGGAGTTTGTTGGAAACACTCACCTGAACACAGACAGCACAGAGCAGCAGCTGGGAGGAAAAGCATTTTGTGCAGTGGTGTATCCTCTGGTGAACCTGGGGAGAAGTGGAGCTCTGATGCAGCTGAGGCCCAACAAGGACGAGCTGTGAGATCAGATGAGGCCACGTGGTTTCTAGCAGGTCCTCAAAGCTCCCATCAGCCCCTGCAGCCCACAGATGAGACTGCTGCTGCTGATTGACAGCTCAGATGAAGCTGCTGTGTGCTTTCATGGTCTTGATTTCAATCTGACAGCAGATGAAAAAAATCTAGGTCAGAAAGATGCAGATGTTCCCACAAACACATTCAGGTTGGTGGTGAAAGTTAATACTCTTCTATTAAAGTACTTTTCTCGTGAAAACACATTTACACTTTGAACAGAATCAGTTCAATGACTCTTAAAGGTGACATTAGGATTATTTCAAATGAAAAGATCTTTAAAAGCCTTTAAATAATGAAATGTAATACAGGACATACAGGAGGAATTTGACAAGTGAAAGCAGAAGATCAAATGTTTGACTTCAACTCCTAAAAGTAGAATCAAAGCTCAGTGACTCTGAGAGATTTTGCTCAGTTGGAAGAGATTTCCTGCTCTGACATGTTTGATAAATCCAGACCTGATCAGCTCTGATCATTTTGTTGCTGCCTGAGGCTGAAATGAAGAAGCAAAGAGAAGCAGCGTCATCCTGTGGTGAGTTACTGGAAGTACAAAGGCATCCAGACGGCTCGCTGGAGGTGAATTTCTCTTCAGCTGGAAAGTGGAGGAGAGCAGGAGGCTGCATGTGGAAGAGACAATAAGCTGCAGCCCACTCTGTGTATCACAGCTTGATTTTTTCTCTTTCCTCTTCCATCAGTCATCTCACCACCCCTCCCATTTATGTGCTGACACTTCAGATGGAGCTGATCGCTAGACTGGGAACTACTGGACTTAACTATCAAACTGCAGATAAAGATGTTGAAAGTGGCTCCATCAGTAAAATGCTGCTGAAGCTTTGGTTGATCAGGATCAAAAACAGACATAAAAAGCTCCTAAAAATTAAACTTCAACTAAAAGATTCAATTATTTTGAGCATTTCCAAAGGTATTTCTCTTCCACATGTTATGTTCCAGGTGGAGGTATTTCAGGGCAGCAGTTAACGACTGAATCAGCAGAAAATAAACTGGTTTAAACTGGTTTCAGGATTAAATTTGGATTTACTACAGTAGACACAGAAGTGGTCGACTTAAACTTTAAACATGAAACAAAAACAGTGTCAGAGTGAATACATTTAGTCATCAATTAAAATAAAAAATAATATATACCTTAAGTTAAATCATTTAGTTGATTTTTGTTTTGTCTTCATGGACTTTAGAGTTAATATTCCTGCAGGTAATTGATGATATGATCCGAAGTGAGATTTAAAAATGTAGCGGAACAAAATGTTAACTTTCCTCCTCTGTCGGAACTTTATAGTGTTACACCAGGCGGAAGTGGTTTGTTTTTTAAACTCCGTTCGTGGTGTTGTTGTGTTTCTTTGTTTGTGGACTGAGCTGGAAGACGGTTGTGTCGTGTCGTCGTGTCCCAGATAAATATTAGAGCTGTTGAAGTAACAATGTCTTCAGCTGAGAGTTTGAGAGAGTTGATCATCGAGCGACTAACTGCTGCTGCTGAAGAAATATTCAGACTCTTTGAAAGAACTGTCGTCCAGTACGAGGAAGAGATCGATCGTCAGCGCAGACTGCTGGATATCACCTGGAAACCCGAGATAAAGTTCCACAGAATAGGTGAGTAGAACTAGAATGGTCTAAATGAAGTAACTAATGAATGGAAACACACAGTATGGAGAAGACACAGAGGAAAGACACTCAGCTACAAGACTGATAACATGCTAAGAGGCTAACTAGCACAGCTAACGCTACATGGATTTAAACTAGAACATATTTGCTCAGATGTGTTTTCCTGTCATCACATTAGTAACCTTTATGTTGTGTCTCTTTGTCCCTCCAGACCTCCCACAGCAACATTTCTGTACGGAGGAGGAGGTTCTCAGTGACCAGCAGCTCTGGAACCAGGAGAGGAACTCCAGTCTGGACCAGGAGGAACCAGAACCTTCACAGATGAAAGAGGAACAGGAGGAACCAGAACCTCCACAGATGAAGGAGGACCAGGAGGAACCAGAACCTCCACAGATGAAAGAGGAACATGAGGAACCAGAACCTCCACAGATGAAAGAGGAACAGGAGGAACCAGAACCTCCACAGATGAAAGAGGAAGGAGGAACAGGAGGAACCAGAACCTCCACAGATGAAAGAGGAACAGGAGGAACCAGAACCTCCACAGATGAAAGAGCAACAGGAGGAACCAGAACCTCCACAGATGAAAGAAGAACAGGAGGAACTCTGCATCAGTCAGCAGGGAGAACATCTTGTTCTGAAGCAGGAGACTGATTCCTTGATGGAGACTCCTAATGATGAGGAAAGTGAGCACAGTGAACCAGAACCAAACAGTGACCAGCTCCTCTCTAACAACCCTCCTGTAGCTGAGAGCCCAGATCAGGAAGGAAGCAAACATGTAGACTCAGGATCAACTAGAAATGCAGAGCTGAATCCAAAGAAGAGACGTCACAGAGACACAAGACACAGTAACAATGTAGACAACTCTCCCATGTCAGAGAGTCAGTGTGATACTGACACAGGTAGAAAGTCTGTAACATGTGGTGTCTGTGGAAAAACCTTTAAGAACATGTCTGTAATGAAGAAACATTACAGATTTCACACTGGTGAGACACCTTACCATTGCAACATGTGTGGTAAAAGTTTCACGCAGAGGAATGGTTTGATTTTACACACCAGGATTCACACAGGTGAGAGTATGCATTCTTGTCAAACATGTGGTAAAGTCTTCAGGCAACGTAATAAATTAACCAGACACTTGAAGACTCACACAGGTGAGAGACGCTACCTTTGTAAAATATGTGGGAAAAGATTTATTAACTGGTCATCAGTTAGACATCATATGGAAACCCACCAAGGCGAGAAGCCGTTCTCTTGCAAGATATGTGGGAAATGTTTCAGTAAAAATAGTGATTTGATTAAACACATGAGGACTCACACAGGTGAGAAGCCGTACGGTTGTGACACATGTGGTAAAACCTTCACTCAAAGCACTCATTTAACTAATCACATGAGGACTCACACAGGTGAGAAACTGTTGTCCTGAAACATCTGTGGGAAAAAAATCTCTGGGAAGCTGAGCTTGAAAAACACGTCAGAATTAGTAGGGAGTAAACGTTGTAGCAGATCAGTGTTGTTTTTGGCAGCCATTTTAGATTTAGTCTTAGTCTTTTGGACGAAATTGCTTATTAGTTTTAGTCACATTTTTGTCATTTCTATATGTGATGGTTTTAGTCTAGTTTTCGTCGACGAAAACTCAAAAAGGTTTTAGTCTAGTTTTAGTCAGTTTTAGTTAAAAGAAAAAAAGAAAGTATTTTCACCAATAATTACAATAACAACGGAATGGTTTTAGACAGACAAGTTTTCCACCCAACAGCAAATACTTTCTGATCTACTATAAGGATTATGCATTACACACAGATAAAATGGTAACAGTGTATATATAGTCATATTAATTGGTGCTACAGTGTTAAAAGCTCTATCCATCTTTGTTTTAATTTTTATCAAGGAAAACTGGTGCACTGCACCTTTACAAAAGTAGCGCTGTCTCTTTAAGAAAGACGGTAGTCTTGACTTGTTGAAGTTGTGCGTGGCTGTTGATGTGTGCCGCTGAACTGAGGGCATGTTGGAAATATAAAGTAAAAATAAATAAAGATGAACGTTTGTCTTGCTGTTTGTTTTGGAGTTGCAACAGATAAATGTTTTAGACTAACATCTAAAAAAAGTTTTCAGTGGCACGCGATCTACCCGCACTACCTTCGCGATCTACCGGTCGATCGCGATCGACGTAATGAGCCCCCCTGCCATAGATCATCTCGTCGTTTCTGACCACCAAGGCCCTTGCCGCTGCCACTAAGGTCCATCATTTAGTGTGACTGTGACGGCAGGCGTGTTGTGCAGAATGTGCACAGATGCTGGCGTGATGGCATGTGGTGGGCGTGACCAAACAAGGATAGGATGCAGCACCATTGCTGATACTGTTTAGCTTTTGACAGACAATAGGCAGAAATGTCATGTATTTTGAAGGTCTGACAGACCACCCACAACATATTATCATGAACAAAAGGGGAAATAATTTCGTCATCGTCATCGTTTACGAAAACACCCACGAACATTTTCGTCCAGTCTCGTCTCGTCAACGAAAGCTTACAAACGTCTCGTCATGTTTTCGTCATGAAAAAAGGTTCGTCAACGAAATAATTTCGTCATCGTCATCGTCGACGAAAACAACACTAGCAGATATCTGCTCTAATGCAGCTGAGTTAAAATACTTTATATATATATATTTTCAGACACACATTCTGCAAAAACAAGCTGCTCACTTTAAGCATAAAAATATCCAATCTGGACATTAAACAGGTGGAAGGAGACATCTCCCTCTGCCTGGGACGACCATCTAACTGACACTTGAGTTTACAACAGGATTTGGAGAGGACCACTTTACCACCACCTTTATTCGTTAACCTAAAGGTTGTGCAGGAGCCACAGGACAAGGAGAAGATAAGACAACCAGACTGTGTTTTAATGGTGAGAACTGAAAGAACATGGCTAACAAAACAACTCTTCCAGAGACTGTAGTACCATGTAGAGAAACTGACAATGAATCAGTGACTTTACTGCATGTCAGACTGTGTGAGGTTGGTTTATGAAATCTGGTTTCAGACTGCACATTCAGTTTGAGGCTGGTAAACTGTGCAGTGGATATGTGGTGAATCTTCCAGAAGCAAAGAACTAAACTTTTACAGGATATGAAAATGAAGTACTCTGGATGATCTATGAAGTTCTTTGTGGTGTATCATCATTAGTACTGAAAACACTGCTCCCTGTCAACTGGAGTCTTCTCTTTGTTTCTGAGCTTCTATCATTTCATGTTTCTATGTGTTTTTGATTTCATCTGTTTTTTTCTACTTTCCAACTTTAGAGGTGACACAGACCAAGAGGAGTTATTCTAAGAGTTGATTTTATAGTTCTCTGTGTCACCAGAGTTTTAAATAGAAAAGTTTTGAGTCCACAGTTGGGAAGTAAGTTGTTGACTGAAGTTATTTGAAATACGGATGTTTACTGCCATCTCGTGGCCAAAGTTTGGAACTGCGGTACTGCATTTTAAATGGTTTGAGTGACGGTTTATGTGATTAGAATAACTAATATAAAGTAGATATACAGTCATATATACAATATAACGAGGGCATTTCAGGGCATCACTGCCAGGCCAGAAAAACAAAAAAAAACAAATAACAGATCAGTGTTAGTGAAAGTGAGTTAATACGTTTTAACGTGAATACTGATCCATTTTTCTTTTTCTGGCGTGGTAATGATTCATATGTATGTATATCTTTTACTATGAGATAGAAGTGCTTTTATTCTGTGAATAAAATAGTGAAATACATCCGTTTCACTGTTATCAATTCTAACAGTTTCACCATTGATGGTATTTAAAGCATTAAAATGTATTTATTACCAGGTGTGTTGTGTTCATCTTAGTTATTTTCAACCCACAGTTTTCCATTAAGGGGATTGACTTTCTAACGGGGAATGACACTTAGCTTTATTGTGTGACACTGATTCCCACTAGACAGTCTCCAAATGAGCCTGACTGGAATTTTCCAGCAGTTCCAGCAGCTTGTGCTGTTACTAGATCTACGCTCAAATTATGTCAGAAGCTTCTAAAGCCATGACATAATTTTCTGGAAATGTTTAAGCTGTTTAAAGGCACAGTCAACTGAATATATGGAATTAAGATATAGTGAAGAAGAAGTGAAATAATCTATCTGTGGACAATTGATGGAAAAATGACTTGAGTCACAAAGGAAGCTTCCTCAGGAGTCACCCACGTTTATATCGTGTGTTAGCAAATGAGTCTGGGAAGGAGTATCAGCAAACAAGGATTTACTAGACTCAATGAACTCTACCAGATCAGAACCCTATACATCAGAAAGATGAGCCAAGCAACCTGAGAGATTGTTCAAAATGTCAGAGTTTGACAACTTTCCTTGGGTCAAGGCCACTGACAAACCACAGTCCCTCACTTCAGCACTGGACAGCTCCTCTGAACCCTCTCTACTGCCAGGCTAACACAAGGAGAGGTAACTTCAGCACTGGACAGCTCCTCTGAACCCTCTCTACTGCCAGGCTAACACAAGGAGAGGTAACTTCAGCACTGGACAGCTCCTCTGAACCCTCTCTACTGCCAGGCTAACACAAGGAGAGGTAACTTCAGCACTGGACAGCTCCTCTGAACCCTCTCTACTGCCAGGCTAACACACGAAACGGAAGCCTTTAGCAGAGCGTATAATTAGGACTGTGGGTTTTAGATATTTACGTTAAACACTAAAAAAAAATCTGATTTATAATGTATGGAAATGTATTGCTGCCAACCAGAAAAACTTCAACAGTATCGGTAACGTGATTTTTGATATGCTTTACTTTTTTTGGCAGCAGTTCGTTTCCATAAAAATGACCGCGTCTACTTGTCTGTTTGGTTACTCTTTATTTTGAAACCACATACAGGAAGTTTATTTTATGCTGTCACCTCTAACTTGAAGACGTGTATGTGTTGCAGTTCCTCCTTCTGACCAGTAGAGGGTAGTAAATGTTTAAAATGCTATTATCAAACGTCAACTCAACATGAATAAACTGTCTTTAAAACTGCACTAATTGTTGCAGTTTTATTCTAGTGTGAGATAAATTAAAGGATTAACTCGCTTTATTTTAGGATTATTTTATTTGTATTAATAATTTGGACAGTTATTAAGTTATTATAATCACATAAACACCGCTCGTTTCATTTAAAATGCAGTAGGCTACTGCAGTTCCAAACTATAACCACGAGATGGCAGTAAACATCCGTATTTCAAACACCTTCCGTCAACCTCCAGGGATTTATTTCAGTTAAAATAATCAAAGTGAATGAATTTTCAGTGATTAGTTCATGATTTATAGACTTTTACATATCGTTTCTTTTCATTTGAAATAATCCTATTTTCACCTTTAAGAGTCATTGAACTGATTCTGTTCAAAGTGTAAATGTGTTTTCAGGAGAACAGTCCTTTAATAGAAGAGAATTAACTTTCACCACCAACCTGAATGTGTTTGTGGGAACATGAATGTTTTTCAGTCTTTCTGCATCATGTGACCCAGATTTTTTTCATCTGCTGTCAGATTGAAATCAAGACCATGAAAGCACACAGCAGCTTCATCTGAGCTGTCAATCAGCAGCAGCAGTCTCATCTGTGGGCTGCAGGGGCTGATGGGAGCTTTGAGGATCTGCTAGAAACCACGTGGCCTCGTCTGATCTCACAGCTCATCCTTGTTGGGCCTCAGCTGCATCAGAGCTCCACTTCTCCCCAGGTTCACCAGAGGATACACCACTGCACAAAATGCTTTTCCTCCCAGCTGCTGCTCTGTGCTGTCTGTGTTCAGGTGAGTGTTTCCAACAAACTCCACCTTTAACAAACACTGTCTCACTAACCTTCATCTATCTGTCTGTGTCTCTACAGCGCTGGTTGCCATGGCAGCAGAGCTGACCCAGGACCAGTTAACATTGACCACGAGAGTTGGTCAAACAGTCTCCTTCAGATGTGAAGGAACTGACCAGTGTTCTTACAGTGAAATATTCTGGTACCAGAAGAAAGAAACAGAAACATTCATACGGATTCTTTATATTGATGCAAGAAGTGGTAGAATTACGAAAGGTTACAATCATCCTCAGGAAGATGATTTCTCAGCTGTGTATAATCAGAACGGCTGGGAGTTGGAGATAAAGAAAGTTAAAGTCGATCATTCAGCCACCTACTACTGCTCCTGTTGGAAGGAGGTTCGCCACAGTGAGAAATGATGCGAGCAGCCTGAACAAAAACCAACAGATGAACAGATGTCAAGAGAAGAACAAAGAGCAGAAATACAAAGTCAATCAAAAGAATTCAGTGAAGGGGGAGGCTCTAATCTTTCAGTTCACTGTGTTTTCTAGTAGTTCTTTTAGTTTTCTGCTACTTTTAAGTTTAATGTTCCCTTTTTTGGTTTGACTGGTTGTAAAGCATGTAGCAAAACATTTTCAACCAATTCCGTGTTTCACCTTGTTAGTCAACTTCACTCCAAGTCAGTACCACCAATTGATGCATGACATGAACAGTGGGATAATTTGGGGCGCAATCCACACCTTTCTAAGGGAAACAGGCTTCAGCTTGAGCGGCTGTTTTCCGCTAGTGCTTGACGGATCTCTGTTTACCATAGCGTAAAATTGTTTTTGGACGGTAAAAAGTGCAGGGGACCAAAAGGGCCTTTTGAAAAAGTGCGGGGGACCCCTATGCAGTGAATGAATGAAATGCTCGTTGGCACATGCTCTGAGGGCTCATCCAGGGATGTTGTCTGGCCCTGCTGCTTTGTGGGGGTTTATCCTCTTCAGTGCTTTGTGTACTTGATGAGGATGAGGTGGCTGATGAGACGAGAGGGCTGGAGGTCTCAAAGTGGGTCTAGAAGGTGTTGAGGTCATCCAGCAGGCTGTCTGAGGAGCTGATGGTGCTGGTGGTGGTCCTGTAGTCTGTGATGTGCTTCCCTAATCCCCAATCCCACGCTGCTTTCACCCCTCAGTGCGACAGGCGCCGCCGAAGCTGGCTGCAGCCACCGATGCCTGTCTGCGCTGGAACACCTCCACCCGCCTTTCCCCAGTCCCCTAGTGCAAGTTGTTTTGACTTCTTATGTTGTAAAGTGTGCTCATCTGCTTATGTTGCTGAGGTTTTTGTCCCGGTCCCACACTGTACTCCTCCAGATGAGTGTAGTCTGGGAGCTGCTTTCTTTCTCCTCCCCTCTCCTCTTGTTTTTCTTCCACTTTTCCTCCCCCCACTATTTCAATTTCCCCATTGCGGGACTAATAAAGGTTTTCTCAATCTCAATCTCAATCAGGTCCTGCCACATCCGCCAGGAGAGAAGTTGTCCCGCTTCTCACCTCAGCCACCTCCTGACTCGCTGTTAAAACATGTGCACACTCTGTCCCTCACTCACCCCCACCCTCCCCCACTACACGTTACACCCACACCATATACACCTCTCCATCAGTAGGCCTCTCTCTGTCACCAGAATCTCAGGACATTCACGCCATCAAAACCATCATCACACATAAACAGTTGAAACCCAGCGTAACAGTCTACAGACACCCCCAGTACTCCACCTCTTTTATCAGTGAATGCTCTGAATTCTTATCAGTCATTCACACCACCTACAACAGGATTTTAATAACTGGTGATTTTAATCTACACATAGACAAAACCTCGGACCCAGTATCCAGAGAATTTTTAAACCTCTTAAACTGTTTGGATTTTAAACATGTCACACAGCCGACCCACGGCAGGGGGCACACCCTGGACCTGGTCATAACCTATGGCCTGTCTGATTCTGATTCTGAGTGATTGAGTGGTGTGGGTGACAGATACATTCAGTGCTCCTGAATTCAGAATCTGATTCTGATTCTGATTCTGATTCTGAATCAGAACCTGAATCAGAATCAGCTTTAATGACCAAGTATGTGCACATACAGGGAATTTGACTCCAGTAACTTCACTCTCTTGTACATGGGGTGGCTGTGGCTCAGTAGGTAGAGCGGGTTGTCCTTGTCGTCACATGCTGCCGTTTGGTCTTTTAGCCCTGACGTCCTAAGCCGACGTCTAGGGGGCCCCCTCTTCGTCGCTTGACGCCGTCGAGGGTCATCCGATAGATTTCAATGCAAATCCCTCATCTTTGTATTTTGACGGAAAGGGGGTTAGCCGTCCAGCGGTTTGCCTGCGCTGGAAATATGTTTTTTGGCGATTGATTTTGTGTTACAAATGTGCAGTACCGTGCGGCGCATATGCTGAACAATCATTGGTGCGGTGAACATTTTCCTGGGGCAGAAACCCTTGTCTTCTCTACCCTACTTTTTTTTTAAAAAAAGTATACATTAAAATGACATAATTACTGGAGTTACAGGACTGCATATTTGCTGTAGGCTTAAAACTATTTTTTCTGTACCTTTTTTTATTTATTTTTTTTAACTTGTCTCTACGATCTCATTTTCAACCTGCGACGCATAGCAACCGTTGCTATGGGTAAACAAAACCAGCAGACTCTGCCCTAGAATTCTGTATTCTGTCTGGTCCAGTTTGCTCACTTATCTAATATTTTGTCGTGTAGTTGGGTTTTGTAACTGCAACTCAAAACACAGACTGTCCTCCTCTACAGAACGACCACAGTTGTCGTTTTTCCTGCACCCAAATTACGACTCAGTGTTACGTTTGGGGGTGACTAGCCGCGCTGGTGCCCTCTAGCGGCATCGTAATAAGCAGGCTGAAAGCTGTTTTATTTCCCTCTCTATAGCTGTTAATACGTCACTTTATTAAGTTTTAATATTTTTTCATGCTAGAAAGTAACGGTGTAGATCCCCAATATGTGATCAGTTTATCCAAATAACGCCTGGTTGGAAGTTTACGCCGATGTTTTCGGAGAAGTGGAGCGCCACCTGTGGCACCAGGAGCAGCGAGTCATCTCAGAGACGAACGTCCGGCCTCCTAAGGTGATCCGCCGGTCAACCTCCGTCGTCATCCCGGGGTAGAAAACGAGCCGATTAGTGTAAAAATACTACCCACACCCTCAAAGTGAATGCTAGTAATGCCATATTACTCAATGCATTCGTTAAACCTGGTGCATTTTGAACAGTATTATTAAAAGAAGGCTTATGAGATCGGCACAAAGCCTAGTGACGTAGTTGGACTCATTCCAATCCTGTCTATAGCTGTCCGCCGTGGATTGGCTGCGTTCGGTTTTTACCGCTCAACCAAGCTACAGCAAAGCTTCATAATATTTTCAAATAAACGACTCAAATGCAGTGTTGTGTGTGATTTCTTAACTTAAAGCAACTATAATCACTGCCGTTACAAGTTCGGCTGTAGTAAATATTTCATGTGTTCAGCAGATAAACCAATCCAAACCCTGCCTACTGTAAGCCTACTGAAGCGGGAGAACCAAACTGCAATGCTGTTTGGCGTAAATCTATATTGCGCAGTTCTAAACACATCCTAAATAAACTCTCTTTACTTTTTCTTTACATATATCGACTTAAAGCAATGTCATCGCTAGTTCAGCAATACTAGATATTCGATGTAATCAGTATATATATCTTTTTTACAACCCTATTTTAACATATGTTTGAAAACTGAAAAAACTACAAATATCACGTGACTTGGTATCAAGCTACATGTCGCAGCTCGAGGGATTTGTAGTTTCTACCACGATTAGTGATTTCCTCGAATAGGAGGTTATAAATAATAAAATGAATACATAGCCGGGGGTTTAAGGGTGTGGGAAACACATTTCTTACCAGAATTTAAGCATATAATTGTCAAGTGGGTGAAAAGATACCATTTTGGACAGCACTCCCACTTTCTGTCTATATCCACTAGGTATAGTCACACAGGCACAAAAGGCAGAGTTCATATGCTTTCTACAGTACTTTGTCCCATGTCTATAGCCCCTTTTGCAGAATTACTTCATCCTTAAGCCTTCAAAAATTCTCAGAAGTCAGGGTTCAAAGGTCAATAGTTCAAAGAAGGAGTCAGTTACAACCCCTAAACTAACATATGTTATTCCCCACGTTGAGACCTTTCCAACAATATCTTTATTATAGTCCTACAACAAAGTATGGATTTTCACATTTCATGAACACAGCTGTGCTCAGGCTTAGATTCAGAGAGCCTTTTGAGGGCTCAGCCCATGATATAAGTATTTTTTTTAAACAATGAGAAAAAATCATGTAAGGTAATCATATCTGACAGATTTACAACTGAATTAGTAATTTATATTGTATCTGCTCATTTGTTTTTGCCAATTAATTCCACCAGACATCTTGAACCTGTGTGTAAACTAACATCACAACAGCTATTTGTCAAGGGACTTTGAGTAAATCAGTTACACATAACGTTGTTATGATGTCCAATAGGTCATTTCTGACATCTGTGTGTTTCAATGAAAAAACAGCATCTCAACAAAACACTACTGAGGATATGCAACAGGGGCATTCCTTGATTTCAGGATATTGTAACTTCTATCCTCACCTATAGTGGAACAATAAATGTTAATCAAAACTAAATCAATTCTGAGTAATTAACAAGCAATATAAGCACAAAAATTCAGCTGATGGGTAAGAATGTACTTCTCGATGACATGGGCTTGTCTTTTATGCTGGCTAAGCTACTGTAATGGGTGTGATTGGATGAAGTTGTCTGTTAACCCCTCACCCTTTTTTAGTGAAAACAAACCTATTCAGGCTGCTAATTTATAAACTGTAAACAATCGTGAAACTGAATTGAATGGAAATTAACACAGACAGAGACAGGTGGCAGGTATTTTATTTTAAAACATTACCAGACATTAACATTTATCATTCACGTAGCCAGGGTGGTTAGCACTGAAGCCTCACAGCGAGAAGGTCACCGGTTCGAATCCATGGGCCGACTGGTTCCTTTCTGTGTGGAGTTTGCATGTTCTCCCTGTGTCTGCGTGGGTTCTCTCCGGGTTCTCCCGCCGTCCAAAGACATGCTGGTTAGGTTCATTGGTGATTCTAATTGGTCGTAGGTGTGCACGTGAGTGTGAATGGTTGTCTGTCTCTCTATGTTAGCCCTGCGATAGACTGGTGACCTGTCCAGGGTGTACCCCGCCTCTCGCCCGATGACTGTTGGGATAGGCTCCAGCAGACCCTGCGACCCTTAACAGGAATAAGCGGGTATAGAAGATGAATGAATGAATGAATTCATGTAGCCTGTCTCCTCAAAGATCAAGCAAAACAGATCATAAAGCAGTTATATCAAAGAATATATAATAACTGTCAGTCTCCATAACTGGCATACAACACAGCAACAATAACAAAATCACTATGACACAGTAACAGTCTATTTCAGGATGTTACCTTTGAATGTTGTCTTTTGGCTCCCAGGAGTTTTTCCACTTTGTCCCACTGCAAGACAGACAGATAGACAGCATTAAGTATTACTGTTAAATTGCTTTAAGATTATTGGAAAATGTACAACGACACATTCCTCAGGTATGCAGATATTTTGTAATCAGAATACCTGGCTATGTATGCAACAGCCTGTATTTGAAGATGATGCGATAAATTAGTGTAGCCAAGTTAGATAAAAAGGTGCATTATGTAACACAGTATGCATGTAGTACACAATCTAGTATGTACATTGTGTACTACTTAACACTTTTAAATGATCCAATGATCACTCTGACCTGTCATGAGGGCCTCAGGTTCTCAGGGACCATGCCTGATTTCAGACATAGGGCAGTTATATATTAATATATTACTTAACTACTTCAACACACGCTTTGTCTTCGGAACAATAGATACTGTGATTCGTAAATTAAGTGTATAAAGTATGATAATAGCATTTGAAAAGCGGCTTACAGGCACCAATGGACACCTGTCTTATCTGTCTGTCCTTTTCCATTCGAGGATTTCACTTTTTAAACAACTTTATTTAGCTTTAGCAACATGGTTACAAACATGATATTCACCTGTGCATGTCCTGACGTCTTCTAAAAGTCATATTTACGTAACTGTTATCATGATAGCTAGCTAGCTAGCTAGCTAGCTACCTTTAAAAAAATAACTTTTGGCTAGTTGTTTTAATTTAACGATAGCTCTTATAACGTTAATTATCCCCCGTAGTAATTCTAGATAGTATACTAGAAGGCGAATCAACATTGAAACGAGCTGACAACATGTTATATTGTTCTCAAATGTTAAACACATTTGCTGTACTTACCTTAATTCGTCCAACTATGACATACCGATGTAGTGGATTAATCCCCGCAATCCGCAATACTCCCCTGGTAGGAGCGCTAGTGCAAGAAACTGCAAAATACACATTTGTAACACAAAATCAATCGCCAAAAAACAATGCGAATGCATTCTATTGCAAGTCTATTGGACAGCTTTATGCGTTGAAAAGCAACGATGAGGGATTTACATTCAGGTCTATGGGCGGCCCTAGTCGTCCAAGAGCGACGCAATGGGGGTACCTTCTGCTTCAAATGTTGACGACAGGGGTCAGTGACCAAGCGTCATATGTGACGATGAGGGGTGAGACTGGGCATCTGAAGGAGACTGTTTGACCAACTCTCCTGGTCAATGTTAACTGGTCCTGGGTCAGCTCTGCTGCCATGGCAACCAGCGCTGTAGAGACACAGACAGATAGATGAGGTCACTGAGACAGTGTTTGTTAAAGGTGGAGTTTGTTGGAAACACTCACCTGAACACAGACAGCACAGAGCAGCAGCTGGGAGGAAAAGCATTTTGTGCAGTGGTGTATCCTCTGGTGAACCTGGGGAGAAGTGGAGCTCTGATGCAGCTGAGGCCCAACAAGGACGAGCTGTGAGATCAGACGAGGCCACGTGGTTTCTAGCAGGTCCTCAAAGCTCCCATCAGCCCCTGCAGCCCACAGATGAGACTGCTGCTGCTGATTGACAGCTCAGATGAAGCTGCTGTGTGCTTTCATGGTCTTGATTTCAATCTGACAGCAGATGAAAAAAATCTGGGTCACATGATGCAGAAAGACTAAAAAACATTCACGTTCCCACAAACACATTCAGGTTGGTGGTGAATTTAGTAACACAGACTGTTATCTGTTGTTGAAGAGCTGAGATGAAAATACAAAACTACAAATCCACACAGCTCCTCAACTCTGATTGAACTCTAACTATTTGACATTTAAAGAGATGAAAGCATTAAAAATCCTTGACAGAGCAGCTTTACTGTGTAATATGTAATATTACTGTGCAGCTTTAATATCTCTCAGGACATCCAGGAGGAATTTGACAAGTGAAAGCAGAAGATCAAATGTTTGACTTCAACTCCTAAAAGTAGAATCAAAGCTCAGTGACTCTGAGAGATTTTGCTCAGTTAGAAGAGATTTCCTGCTCTGACATGTTTGATAAATCCATATATGTCATTATTTTTATTTCAGGTCTAAATTTGACATGAATTATGTTTGTATCAATATTTTCTTGTTAAACTGGACGTTTGACTGTGACAGCTGCTTCTGCTGCTACTAATGCCCTCCAATGTGTTTTTAGTTTTTATTTCAATAACATGTCTGTCTATAAACTTCCATAAACAACATGTATATATTACTTTGATTATTTTAACTGAAATAAATCCCTGGAGGTTGACGGAAGGTGTTTGAAATACGGTAGTTTACTGCCATCTCATGGTCATAGTCTGGAACTGCAGTACTGCATTTTAAATGAAACGAGCGGTGTTTATGTGATTATAATAACTTAATAACTGTCCAAATCAACAGTAATAACTCGATATTATTTTCATTAATAAAAATAAAATAATCTAAAATAAAATGAGTTAATCCTTTAATTAATCTCACACTAGAATAAAACTGCAACACTTAGTGCAGTTTTAAAGACAGTTTACTTCATGTTGAGTTGACGTTTGATAGGAAGACATTTTAAACATTTACTACCCTCTACTGGTCACAGGGAGGAACTGCAACACATACCAGTCGTCAAGTTGGAGGTGACAGCATAAAATAAACTTCCGGTATTTACTTTCAAAATAAAGAGTAACCAAACAGACAAGAATATCATTAATACAACATAACGGGGTCATTTTCATGGAAGCGAATAGCTGGTTGGCAGCAATGCATTTCCATACATTAAAAATCTAAATTTGAATAACTAGACTGTAAAGTGCCATGTCTGTTGAGTGTTCATTTTTTTAGTGTTTAACTTAAATATCTAAAACCCACAGTCCTAATTATACGCTCTGTTAAAGGCTTCGGTTTCTTATGTTAGCCTGGCAGTAGAGAGGGTTCAGAGGAGCTGTCCAGTGCTGAAGTTACCTCTCCTTGTGTTAGCCTGGCCGTAGAGAGGGTTCAGAGGAGCTGTCCAGTGCTGAAGTTACCTCTCCTTGTGTTAGCCTGGCAGTAGAGAGGGTTCAGAGGAGCTGTCCAGTGCTGAAGTGAGGGACTGTGGTTTGTCAGTGGCCTTGACCCAAGGAAAGTTGTCAAACTCTGACATTTTGAACAATCTCTCAGGTTGCTTGGCTCATCTTTCTGATGTATAGTGTTCTGATCTGGTAGAGTTCATTGAGTCTAGTAAATCCTTGTTTGCTGATACTCCTTCCCAGACTCATTTGCTAACACACGATATAAACGTGGGTGACTCCTGAGGAAGCTTCCTTTGTGACTCAAGTAATTTTTCCATCAATTGTCTACAGATAGATTATTTCACTTCTTCTTCACTATATCTTAATTCCATATATTCAGTTGACTGTGCCTTTAAACAGCTTAAACATTTCCAGAAAATCATGTCATGGCTTTAGAAGCTTCTGATTAGCTGATATAATTTGAGCGTAGATCTAGTAACAGCACAAGCTGCTGGAACTGCTGGAAACTTCCAGTCAAGCTCATTTGGAGACTGTCTAATGGGAATCAGTGTCACACAATAAAGCTAAGTGTCATTCCCGTTAGAAAGTCAATCCCCTCAATGGAAAACTGTGGTTTGAAAATAATTAAGATGAACACAACACACCTGGTAATGAATCCATTTTAATGCTTTAAATACCATCAATGGTGAAACTGTTAGAATTGATAACAGTGAAACGGATGTATTTCACCATTTTATTCACAGAATAAAAGCACTTCTACCTCATAGTAAAAGATATACATACATATGAATCACTACCACGCCAGAAAAAGAAAAAAGGATCAGTATTCACGTTAAAACGCATTAACTCACTTTCACCAACACTGATCTGTTATTTTTTTTGTTTTTTTTTCTAGCGTGGCAGTGATGCCCTGAAATGCCCTCGTTATATTGTATTTATGACTGTATATCTACTTTATATTAGTTATTCTAATCAAATAAACCGTCACTCAAACCATTTAAAATGCAGTACCGCAGTTCCAAACTTTGGCCACGAGATGGCAGTAAACATCCGTATTTCAAATAACTTCTGTCAACAACTTACTTCCCAACTGTGGACTCAAAACTTTTCTATTTAAAACTCTGGTGACACAGAGAACTATAAAATCAACTCTTAGAATAACTCCTCTTGGTCTGTGTCACCTCTAAAGTTGGAAAGTCGAAAAAATTGATGAAATCAAAAACACATAGAAACATCAAATGATAGAAGCTCAGAAACAAAGAGAAGATTCCAGTTGACAGGGAACAGTGTTTTCAGTACTAATGATGATACACCACAAAGAACTTCATAGATCATCCAGAGTACTTCATTTTCATATCCTGTAAAAGTTTAGTTCTTTGCTTCTGGAAGATTCACCACATATCCACTGCACAGTTTACCAGCCTCAAATTGAATGTGCAGTCTGACACTGGTCAAAACCAGATTTCATAAACCAACCTCACACAGTCTGACATGCAGTAAAGTCACTGATACATTCAGTTTACATGTATATCTACAGTCCCTGACAAAAGTCTTGTCACTTATCCATTTTGTAGAAACAACAGTTTATAACCTGACTTTTAATTAATCCATTGGTTTTAGAAATGGCTCATATGAAAGCTAAAACCCTCCCAAATTATGTTTGATATACTAAAATAAATTTGCTTCACTGAAGAAAGATTGATCATTTAATGAACACAGAAAGGTCAGATTTTGGCAAGACAAAAGTTTTGTCGCCTACAGAAAGTAATGTGAAAATTGAACAAATCATTTACTTCAAATACAAAAATATGATGCATAACATCAGTGAATTAAGTACTGGTGCTGTGAGATCCATATTTAATATCTTGTATGACTTCCATGAGCTTGAAGGACTGCATCCATGCGGTTCGACAATGATTCATACAATTTATTGATGAAGTCATCAGGAATAGCAAAGAAAGCAGTCTTACATGCCTCCCAGAGTTCATCAAGATGCTTTGGTTTCGTCTTCCATGCTTCCTCTTTCATTCTTCCCCAGACATGCTCAATGATGTTCATGTCTGGTGACTGGGCTGGCCAGTCCTGGAGCACCTTGATCTTCTTCGCCTTGAGGAACTTTGATGTAGAGATGGAAGTATGCGATGGAGCACCATCCTGCTGCAAAATTTGACCCCTTTTATGGTTGGGAATGTAAGAGGTAGCTAATACTTCTTGATATTTTACGCTATTGATATTGCCTTCCACCTTGCAAATCTCTCGCACACCCCCATACTGGATGTAACCCCAGACCATGATTTTTCCGCCACCAAATTTAACTGTTTTCTGGGTGAATCTCGGATCCATGCGAGCTCCAGTAGGTCTCCTGCAATATTTGCGGCGGCTGTGATGTAATTCAACCGAAGATTCATCTGAGAAATCCACCTTCTGCCACTTTTCCAGCGTCCATCCTTTTAGCAGGCTGTGGGCCTTGGCAAATGCCACACGTTTTTTTAATTGCCTTTTGTTTAGTGCTGGAGGCCATTTCGAGACAGGATTCTACAAACTGTTCTGGTTGACACGGGGACTTGAGGTGACCAGGCCTGGTGGAGCTCTGCTGCAGTGGAAAAGGGGCTGGCCTTGGATTTTCGAGCCAACAAACGGTCCTCCCGAGCAGTTGTCTTGCGGGGTCTGCCGGACCTGGGCTTGTCAAAAACATCTCCAGTCTCTTCAAATCTTTTTCTTATTCTTGTAAGACTGCTTTCTTTGCTATTCCTGATGACTTCATCAATAAATTGTATGAATCATTGTCGAACCGCATGGATGCAGTCCTTCAAGCTCATGGAAGTCATACAAGATATTAAATATGGATCTCACAGCACCAGTACTTAATTCACTGATGTTATGCATCATATTTTTGTATTTGAAGTAAATGATTTGTTCAATTTTCACATTACTTTCTGTAGGCGACAAAACTTTTGTCTTGCCAAAATCTGACCTTTCTGTGTTCATTAAATGATCAATCTTTCTTCAGTGAAGCAAATTTATTTTAGTATATCAAACATAATTTGGGAGGGTTTTAGCTTTCATATGAGCCATTTCTAAAACCAATGGATTAATTAAAAGTCAGGTTATAAACTGTTGTTTCTACAAAATGGATAAGTGACAAGACTTTTGTCAGGGACTGTATATATATATGAATTAGAGCAGATATCTGCTACTCTTCTGCCCTCAGCTAAATGGAATGCTTTAGCTTATGCAGCGAGCGAAACACAAATGGCTTCAGTAATCACTCGTGAGACTTGTGGCACTCTTCTGAGCTTTACTTGTGTACCATTTCTTATTTGTAAAACTGTAACAACAGAAACAGAATAAAGAGCGTTCAGTTTCAGTGTAAAAACATAAACACTACATTGGAAAATATTGTCATGTATAAAATAACTGATCTCAGGTCTTAACATTAGCAACAGCTAACATGAAATAGCGATCAAAATGCTGTACGATATCATGTAGCTTTCTCTTATTAAGTAACAAGCCGACCGTAAGAACACAAACAAAGGCATATGCATCCATAAACAATCATCTTCGCACTGAACTTACAGATTATGTCTTTCTTAAGTGCAACAGGTGAGAAAGTCAGCAGACACAACATACAGGACCGACACTTTTTCGAAACCTCGGCTGCGCTCTTGCTCCACTAGATGGCGGTGATCGTCAACAAACTGAAATTCAATGCATTTCTCTTAAAGGCACATTTTACAGATTAATAGAGAGAGAAATAACTACAATCTGATACATAACGAATCCCAAGTGCAAAATATAATGAAGACAAACTAAGGGACAGAATAGCTGCAGTGTTGTTTTCGTCAACGATGACGATGACGAAATTATTTCATTGACGCCTCTTTTTTTCATGATAATGTTGTGGGTGGTCTGTCAGACCTTCAAAATACATGACATTTCTGCCTATTGTCTGTCAAAAGCTAAACAGTATCAGCAATGGTGCTGCATCCTATCCTTGTTTGGTCACGCCCACCACATGGCATCACACCAGCATCTGTGCACATTCTGCACAACACGCCTGCCGTCACAGTCACACTAAATGATGGACCTTAGTGGCAGCGGCAAGGGCCTTGGTGGTCAGAAACGACGAGATGATCTATGGCAGGGGGGCCCATTACGTCGATCGCGATCGACCGGTAGATCGCGAAGGTAGTGCGGGTAGATCGCGTGTCACTGAAAACTTTTTTTAGATGTTAGTCTAAAACATTTATCTGTTGCAACTCCAAAACAAACAGCAAGACAAACGTTCATCTTTATTTATTTTTACTTTATATTTCCAACATGCCCTCAGTTCAGCGGCACACATCCACAGCCACGCACAACTTCAACAAGTCAAGACTACCGTCTTTCTTAAAGAGACAGCGCTATTTTTGTAAAGGTGCAGTGCACCAGCTTTTCTTGATAAAAATAAAAACAAAGATGGATAGAGCTTTTAACTAGGGATGAGCCGATCCGATACTTAGGATCGGTATCGCCCGATATTGGTCAAAATTTCAGGAACGGATATCGGAAAAAATAACTATTGCCCGTCCGATCCGATACCTAAGCCCAAATGCTCAACTTAATTTTGCTCGACATGCCGTAAACAGAGAGCAGCTGCTGCAAGCGTGTGTAAACAGAACCTCGTGACAGTGAATTAGCCTAGCCTCTTATCATGTCAGCTGTGTGGAGTTACTTTGCAACAACGAAGAGAAAAGTAAAACAGCCGAATGCAACTTGTGCAACGCGAGTGTCTCAAGGGGTGGCAGCAGCACTGGACACAAGTGTTTGTGACAGTTATTTAAAGTTAGCAGTCACTTAAAGCAGCTATATATGTCCTACAGCAGCGGTACCCATTACGTGATCGCGATCGACCGGTGCGGGTAGATCGCGTGCCATTGGAAAAAATAAAATGTTTTAGATGTTAGTCTGGCTTAACAACCAACTGTTGCACCTCCAAAACAAACAGCAAGACAAACGTTCATCTTTATTTATTTCTACTTTATATTTGCAACATACCCTCAGTTCAGCGGCACACATCCACAGCCACGCACAACAACTCAACACTACCGTCTTTCTTAAAGAGACAGCGCTATTTTTCTAAAGGTGCAGTGCACCAAGTTTTCTTGATAAAAATAAAAACAAAGATGGATAGAGCTTTTAATACTGTAGCAACAATTAATATGACTTAGGATAGGTAGATCACTTTGACTTGGTTATTGTAAAAGCAGCTCGCAAGCCAAAGAAGTGTGGGCACCCCTGTCCTATAGTCTTCAATGGAACATTACTAAGTCCATTCTATATCTAGTTTGATGTGGGTGTTTTACATACAGTTCAACCCCAGAGGTTACATGTGAGAAAAGAAACATTCAAGTCTGCAGTTTGCACTGATTTGAAGTTTAAATAAAGAGCTTATGGGTTGAGGCACATTGTGGGCTGTTTTATTTCTTTCCTTAGGGGAGCAGAATGTTTGTTGCAGTTTGACCATGGTGTTTTTAGATGTCCATATTAAGCAAAGTAAATCTATACAAACTATATGTATCATAAACAACTTAACAGAGGAGAAATAAGGTATCGGATTGATATCGGTATCGGCAGATACTCCAAATTGCAGTATCGGTATCGGTATCGGACATGAAAAAGTTGGATCGAGCAATCCCTACTTTTAACACTGTAGCACCAATTAATATGACTATATATACACTGTTACCATTTTATCTGTGTGTAATGCATAATCCTTATAGTAGATCAGAAAGTATTTGCTGTTGGGTGGAAAACTTGTCTGTCTTAAACCATTCCGTTGTTATTGTAATTATTGGTGAAAATACTAAAATTGACTAAAACTAGACTAAAACCTTTTTGAGTTTTCATCGACAAAAACTAGACTAAAACCATCACATATAGAAATGCCAAAAATGTGACTCAAACTAATAAGCAATTTCGTCCAAAAGACTAAGACTAAGACTAAATCTAAAATGGCTACCAAAAACAACACTGATCTGCTACAACGTTTACCCCCTACTAATTCTGATGTGTTTTTCAAGCTCAGCTTCCCAGAGATTTTTTTCCCACAGATGTTTCAGGACAACAGCTTCTCATCTGTGTGAGTCCTCATGTGAGTAGTTAAATGAGTGCTTTGAGTGCATGTTTTACCACGTGTCACAACGATATGCCTTCTCACCTGTGTGAGTCCTCATGTGCTTACTTAGATGAATACTTTGATTGAAGGTTTTGCCACATGTGTCACAACCGTACGGCTTCTCACCCGTGTGAGTCCTCATGTGCTTCGTTAAATTACCACTTTCAGTGAAGGCTTTGCCACATGTGTCACAACGATGCGGCTTCTCACCTGTGTGAGTCCTCATGTGCTTCGTTAAACTACCACTTTCAGTGAAGGTTTTACCACATGTGTCACAACCGTACGGCTTCTCACCTGTGTGAGTCTTCAAGTGTCTGGTTAATGTACTACGTTCCCTGAAGACTTTACCACATGTTTGACAAGAATGCATACTCTCACCTGTGTGAATCCTGGTGTGTAAAATCAAACCATTCCTCTGCGTGAAACTTTTACCACACGTGTTGCAATGATAAGGTGTCTCACCAGTGTGAAATCTGTAATGTTTCTTCATTACAGACATGTTCTTAAAGGTTTTTCCACTGACGTCACATGTTACAGACTTTCTACCTGTGTCAGTATCACACTGACTCTCTGACATGGGAGAGTTGTCTACATTGTTACTGTGTCTTGTGTCTCTGTGACATCTCTTCTTTGGATTCAGCTCTGCATTTCTAGTTGATCCTGAGTCTTCATGTTTGCTTCCTTCCTGATCTGGGCTCTCAGCTACAGGAGGGTTGTTAGAGAGGAGCTGGTCACTGTTTGGTTCTGGTTCACTGTGCTCACTTTCCTCATCAGTAGGAGTCTCCATCAAGGAATCAGTCTCCTGCTTCAGGACAAGATGTTCTCCCTGCTGACTGCTGCAGAGTTCCTCCTGGTCTTCTTTCATCTGTGGAGGTTCTGGTTCCTCCTGTTCCTCTTTCATCTGTGGAGGTTCTGGTTCCTCCTGGTCCAGACTGGAGTTCCTCTCCTGGTTCCAGATCTGCTGGTCACTGAGAACCTCCTCATCCATACAGACATGTTGCTGTGGGAGGTCTGGAGGGACAAAGAGACACAACATAAAGGTTACTAATGTGATGACAGGAAAACACATCTGAACAAATATGTTCTACTTTAAATCCATGTAGCGTTAGCTGTGCTAGTTAGCCTCCAGTTTTGTTTTTGGCAGCCATTTTAGATTTAGTCTTAGTCTTAGTCTTTTGGACGAAATTGCTTATTAGTTTTAGTCACATTTTTGTCATTTCTATACGTGATGGTTTTAGTCTAGTTTTAGTCAATTTTATTTAAAAGAAAAAAAAGAAAGTATTTTCACCAATAATTACAATAACAACGGAATGGTTTTAGACAGACAAGTTTTCCACCCAACAGCAAATACTTTCTGATCTACTATAAGGATTATGCATTACACACAGATAAAATGGTAACAGTGTATATATAGTCATATTAATTGGTGCTACAGTGTTAAAAGCTCTATCCATCTTTGTTTTTATTTTTATCAAGAAAAACTGGCGCACTGCACCTTTACAAAAATAGCGCTGTCTCTTTAAGAAAGACGGTAGTCTTGACTTGTTGAAGTTGTGCGTGGCTGTGGATGTGTGCCGCTGAACTGAGGGCATGTTGGAAATATAAAGTAAAAATAAATAAAGATGAACGTTTGTCTTGCTGTTTGTTTTGGAGTTGCAACAGATAAATGTTTTAGACTAACATCTAAAAAAAGTTTTCAGTGGCACGCGATCTACCCGCACTACCTTCGAGATCTACCGGTCGATCGCGATCGACGTAATGGGCCCCCCTGCCATAGATCATCTCGTCGTTTCTGACCACCAAGGCCCTTGCCGCTGCCACTAAGGTCCATCATTTAGTGTGACTGTGACGGCAGGCGTGTTGTGCAGAATGTGCACAGATGCTGGCGTGATGCCATGTGGTGGGCGTGACCAAACAAGGATAGGATGCAGCACCATTGCTGATACTGTTTAGCTTTTGACAGACAATAGGCAGAAATGTCATGTATTTTGAAGGTCTGACAGACCCACAACATATTATCATGAAAAAAAGAGGAAATAATTTCGTCATCGTCGACGAAAACAACATTGTTAGCCTCTTAGCATTATTGTAGCTGAGTGTCTTTCCTCTGTGTCTTCTCCATACTGTGTGTTTCCATTCATTAGTTAGTTCATTTAGACCATTCTAGTTCTACTCACCTATTCTGTGGAACTTTATCTCGGGTTTCCAGGTGATATCCAGCAGTCTGCGCTGACGATCGATCTCTTCCTCGTTCTGGACGACAGTTCTTTCAAAGAGTCTGAATATTTCTTCAGCAGCAGCAGTTAGTCGCTCGATGATCAACTCTCTCAAACTCTCAGCTGAAGACATTGTTACTTCAACAGCTCTAATATTTATCTGGACACGACGACACGACACAACCGTCTTCCAGCTCAGTCCACAAACACAGAAACACAACAACACTACTAACGGAGTTTAAAAAACAAACCACTTCCGCCTGGTGTAACACTATAAAGTTCCGACAGAGGAGGACAGTTAACATTTTGTTCCGCTACATTTTTAAATCTCACTTCGCATCATATCATTAATTACCTGCAGGAATATTAACTCTAAAGTCCATGAAGACAAAACACAAATCAACTAAATGATTTAACTTAAGGTATATATATATATTTTTTTTAATTGATGACTAAATGTATTCACTCTGACACTGTTTTTGTTTTATGTTTAAACTTTAAGTCGACCACTTCTGCGTCTACTGTAGTAAATCCAAATTTAATCCTGAAACCAGTTTAAACCAGTTTATTTTCTGCTGATTCAGTCGTTAACTGCTGCCCTGAAATACCTCCACCTGGAACATAACATATGGAAGAGAAATACCTTTGGAAATGCTCAAAATAATTGAATCTTTTAGTTCCCAGTCTAGTGATCAGCTCCATCTGAAGTGTCAGCACATAAATGGGAGGGATGGTGAGATGATTGATGGAAGAGGAAAGAGAACAGTCCTTTAATAGAAGAGTATTAACTTTCACCACCAACCTGAATGTGTTGGGAACATCTGCATCTTTCTGAACGAGATTTTTTTCATCTGCTGTCAGATTGAAATCAAGACCATGAAAGCACACAGCAGCTTCATCTGAGCTGTCAATCAGCAGCAGCAGTCTCATCTGTGGGCTGCAGGGGCTGATGGGAGCTTTGAGGACCTGCTAGAAACCACGTGGCCTCGTCTGATCTCACAGCTCGTCCTTGTTGGGCCTCAGCTGCATCAGAGCTCCACTTCTCCCCAGGTTCACCAGAGGATACACCACTGCACAAAATGCTTTTCCTCCCAGCTGCTGCTCTGTGCTGTCTGTGTTCAGGTGAGTGTTTCCAACAAACTCCACCTTTAACAAACACTGTCTCACTAACCTTCATCTATCTGTCTGTGTCTCTACAGCGCTGGTTGCCATGGCAGCAGAGCTGACCCAGGACCAGTTAACATTGACCAGGAGAGTTGGTCAAACAGTCTCCTTCAGATGTGGACGAACTGACCAGTGTAGTAGTTATATACGCTGGTACCAGAAGAAAGAAACAGAAACATTCAGAGTGATTCTTTATATTACTGATAGTGGTTACATAGGTAGATATTACAATCATCCTCAGGAAAATGATTTCTCATCTGTGAATAATCAGAACGGCTGGGAGTTGGAGATAAAGAAAGTTAAAGCTGATCATTCAGCCACCTACTACTGCTCCTGTTATAAGGTTGTTGCCCACAGTGAGAAATGATGCGAGCAGCCTGAACAAAAACCAACAGATGAACAGATGTCAAACAGTGTTTGTGACAGGAAGAGAGCAGTAAACCACAGCCCAGGTTCACATATTTCACCTCCATCTCAGACAGAGTCCCAAACATACTGAGCTGAGGGAGATTCTTCTTTCCTGCTCTCACTATTTATTTGACATCAGATTTATTGATGTTGTTAGCAGATATTTCAACAGTTAGAAAAAAGATGAAAACAAGACAGAGAAGAACAAAGAGCAGAAATACAAAGTCAATCAAAAGAATTCAATCAAAGAGCAAAAGAACACAGAGAGATTTTAAGTCAAAGTTCAATAGAATAAATGATTTCAGACAAATGTTCCAGATGAAGATGAAGCTCCATACCGATCAGGCAGAACATTATGACTACCTTTCTAATATTGTGTAGGTCTCCCTTGTGGTGCACCTGCATTCCCGACAGTCTCCCCTCTACCCTCTGTTTCCAGAAAGAGGCTCGCAACTTTGGTGTCATTTTTGACTCAGAGCTTTCATTTGACTCACAGGTAACCAAGGTTGTACAATCCTGTTTTGGGCAGCTGAGACAGCTAGCAATAATCTGTCCTTTCCTCTGTTCTGCTGACTTGGAGAAGGTTGTCCATGCTTTTATATCATCACGACTTGACTACTGTAATGCTCTGTACGCTGGGATCAGCAAGGGAAACATACGTAGACTGCAACTCATTCAAAATGCACCTGCCAGGCTTTAAACAGGCACTAAGAGAAGTGACCACATTTCCCCAACCCTCGCCACTCTCCACTGGCTGCCCGTGAGTTTTAGAATTGATTTTAAGATTTTACTACTTGTTTTTATAGCCCTGCATGGTCAGGCTCCTGCCTACATCCATGACCTGCTTTTATCATGCGAGCCTGACCGCTGCCTGAGATCCGCCGGCGCAGCCCTGCTTACAGTCCCGAGGTCCCGTACTGTCACTAAAGGTGACCGGGCCTTTGCTGCTCCACAGCTGTGGATCTCCCTGCCCGGCAATCTCAGGCAGGTGAGCTCAGTGGCTTCTTTTAAATCTCTTCTTAAAACTCACTTTTATTGATTGGCCTTTTCTTAATTTTGTTTTATATTTTGTTTTATCATTGTTGTGTGATTACTTTGTTGTGGGTGGGTGATTTTAAATTTTAAATTTTAATTTCAATTTTATTTCTCTTGGTGGTTTTATTATGATTGTTGCTAGGCATCTGACCTGTTTTATTTCTGTTGTTGTTGTACAGCACCTTGTAACTTGTTTTGGAAAGGTGCTATATAAATAAAGTTATTATTATTATTATTATTATTATTACCCATCAGAGGATAGACATGGGCCTTCTGAGGGTGTCCTGTGGTGTCTGGTAACAGAACATTTCGACGTCTAATAAACGTTGAAACGACGTCTAAACGTACACGTCGCCAGGAGGTCTAAAAGTAATGCTGAAATGCAAATTGAAACGACGTCGCGTTGCAACCTCGACGTCTTTGTAACTGTCGTAAATAACGTCTCCACAACGTCCCGTTGTAACACAGATGTCTTCTAAACGCGCATTATTCACCTTCTAAAAATGATCCAGTGTAAATATTCTGATATATATTTTTTACAGCTGTATGTGTCGAGTTTTAGATGTAGTTTCTGCAGTGAAGTGGAGTTAAAAAGAGGTTGACAAATGCAGGTAGAGAAGATGTTGACGTTGCGATCTGACGTCTTTTCAACCTGCATTTCAGCATTACTTTTAAAGCCCCTGGCTGCGTCTGGTCTCGACGTCGTTTTAACGTTTGTTCAACGTCGAAATGTTATCTGTTCAAATTGACTGACTAACTGTAAAAACAATTAGTGTTTACATATAGATAATACATTTAATGAATAATAAATGATTAAAAATATTTTTTGCTATAAATTAACACATTTATATAAATACAATGTATTAACAGAACCTACCTTTGGGGGAAATTATAAGTTTGACAACACAAAAGAGCAATTTCTTTAAAGTTTTATTACACAAACAATCAGAACACTTTTGAAAAACTAAAAACTAATGAGACCAACATGATTCTTACACATACAGCTCTGGAAAAAGTTAAGAGACCACTTCAAAATGATCAGTTCCTCTGGTTTTACTATTAATAGCTATGTGTTTGAGTAAAATGAACACTTTTGTTTCATTCTATAACTTACTGTGATTGACTTCACAGCTCTGGGGAAGAAGCTGTCTCTCAGTCTGTTGGTTGTGGTTTTGATGTTTCTGTACCTTTTCCATGAAGGAAGTCAGCTCATTGACACATGCTCTAAGGGCTCATTCAGGGATGTTGTCTGGTCCTGCTGCTTTGTGGGGGTTGATCCTCTTCAGGGCTTTGTGTACCAGGGCTGATGAGACGCTTGGTGGTGGGGAGGGGAGTTCTGTGGTACAGGGGTGTGTGTGCCTCCTCTCTGTGCTGGAGCTGGAGGTCACAAAGTGGGTGTAGAAGGTGTTGAGGTCATCTGGCAGGCTGTCTGAGGGGATCATGGTGCTGGTGGTGGTCCTGTAGTCTGTGATCTGCTGCAGGCCCTGCCACGTCCACCCAGAGTCAGCAGTAGAATAGAAGCTGTCCAGCTTCTCTCTGTACTGCCTCTTGGCCGCTGTGTTGATTTTTCTTATTTCGTACTTTGAAGCTTTGTACTCTGCCTCATTCAATGATCTAAATGCAAGAGAGCGAGCACACACCATGTGTCGTAACTGACTGTCTATCCAGGGATTCTGGTTTAGGAACTTCCTGACTTGTATGGTGGGAATGTTGTTAACACAAGTGCTGATGTAGCCAGTCACATACTCAGCATAGTCCTGTGTGCTAACAGAAGAGTCCTCCAGTGTGGCTGCAGCTTTAAACACATCCCAGTCTGTCCTAGCAAAACAGTCCTGCAGGGTGCTGCAGAGTTTAACATATTTGGTGACGGGTTTTGTTGGTTTTATCTGTAGGCTGGATACAGGAAGAGATGTGGTCTGTGTGTCTGAAGTGGGGGCGGCATGCAACCCTGTATGCACCCCATATGTAACTGTACACATGATCCAAGGTGTTTTTCTTGCAGGTGGGAATGTCCACATGTTGGTAGTATTTGGGGAATACAGTCCATAGCTTGCACTGATTGAAGTCTCTCATTGTCAGAATAACGTCATCAGGATGAGCTGTCTCTGATGACGTCATGTAGCTTGCTGAGCGCTCTAGTGGAGTTGGCTCACGGGGGCTCACGCTACTAAAGTAGTGGACTGAGGAACCACTGACATTAACATCAGAGCCATGCTGCTAGTGTGGCTAAAAGAAA
Source organism: Chelon labrosus (assembly GCF_963514085.1). NCBI lineage: Eukaryota > Metazoa > Chordata > Actinopteri > Mugiliformes > Mugilidae > Chelon > Chelon labrosus. The sequence continues at coordinate 27,314,780 of NC_140342.1, read as the reverse complement.
AGAGAAGAAGAGACAGTCATGTTGATGTGAACATTAGAGAAACACATCATGGAGCGGAAATATGATCCTACTTCCTCATTTGGACTCGTTCACCTCAGCTGACTCTCTCAACGGCACACAGGTTTTTGTATTAGTCTTTTTCACGGTGTGACAGGGGCTACTACACCTTTGGCTCTGGAACTAAACTGTATGTAACAGGTAAGAACAAACATTTATTTGTAAATGATTTAAATATTTAATGTAATTAAAATTAGTGCAAATATAAAAATGCTTTTATTTCTTTATAAAGGAATAGTTGCTTATTTTAATTTCATGACACAGCTAATTACGTTAAGTACAAATAAATGGTGGTGATGGAGGTGAAAGGGTTCACCACACAGTCTGAAAATAATTAGTGTTGTAGAAGCTGAAAATGTGTTTAAAGTCAGTTTGTGCTGCTTCAGCCTTTCCATGTTAGTTTTTTCCTCATTAGTAGAGAATTCATCCTGCAGCCATTGTTCCATAAGAAAAGCTCAATCATTTCTGAAAACATGTTGAAATCTGACTGAACAACTAAAGTTCTTCTTTATTTCTGTAAATATTAGTGACGTTCCAAACATTTAGGATTTGATCATCTCAGTAATTCTGTGACATGTGTTGTTGAAAACAAGATGATATTTGATGTTCAACTATTTCAGATTGTTTTGAAGTGTCTATCGATTGTATTGGATCATTTCAGAAAGTTAGAACCTTGTCAGATCTAATGGCTGTCAGTTATTATTTATCTGATGGTAAAAGTGTCTTTAATTGATAATGGATTCATAGAAAAAGAAAAAAACACAAAGTGAATGTGATATTAGAAGAAATAGAACTGACTCAAACAATGTTTTATTACTATCATCAGCATAAATTATTGAAACATTTGAACATGACTGACACAAACGTGTATATTGATTGATCAGTGAAACGACAAACGTACAACTGAAAAACACAATTCAGGGATTTGGAAATGATTTAAATATTTAATTTTTATTTCATTTCTTTTCATTTCATTTAAAATAGTACACATTTGTGAACGCACCATTAATGCTGAACCGTATGTAGAGGTTTTGGAGCAACAAATGCTGCTATCCAGATGACGTCTTATTCTGGAAGGCCTTTCTTAAAATCAAATAAAATGAAATAAAAAAGGAGCAGCTAAAATCTTATATTAAATCAGATTGTAAAATATTTCCCGTTCTAAACTACAGCAGCTGTGAGTTGATAAAAGACGACGTGATGAAACACGGTAGACATGTTTCTGTCCCAACTTCTTTGAAACGTGTTGTTGGATTCAAATTCAAAACCAGCAAATAATGTCTTTTGATGAAGATAAAATAAGATAATCCTTTATTTATCCCACCGTGGGGAAATTTGCAGCGTTGCAGCAGTAGACAGTTTAAGGACAGAGCACACAGGAGATAAAAAGAAGCAATAAAACATTAAATAAATACAAAGAATAGAAACTGAAATACAATAGAAATCCTACTTACGTATGTATGTATGTATATTGCACATGAAAGAATAAATTATATGCAAACATAAGTTCTTCCAAATATATTAAGGATATTCCAGTTTGTGTTGTGATTGTCCAGCGTGTGTTTGGTCTACTGGGAGCAGGCTTGATTATACAACTGATGATTGATCAACCACTGGATCTGTTCTGATTGATTTTATATAGCATCAGTTATTTTGGAAACAGAAATTTACATGAAGATATATTATAATGTATACTGAATATGTAGACCGATCAGCTATAACATTATGACCGGTGAAGTGGTTTGACGACTGGGTCAGAGCATCTCCAGAACTGCAGCTCTTGTGGGGTTTTCCTGGTCTGCAGTGATCAGTATCTATCAAAAGTGGTCCAAGGAAGGAGAAAAAAACCAGAGACAGGGTGGTCATGGGCAGCAAAGGATCATTGACCCTTGTGGTCCCATCCAACAGACGAGCTACTGTAGCTCAGACTGCTGAAAAGGTTAATGCTGGTTGAACTTTGTTCTGTATTGATGAGTAGTTTAGTGATCAGAGTCCATGTAGTTTCCAGGATCAGACTGAATGCAGAGCAGTGCTGGAAGCTGCTGTTGACTGTGTGAATGTGTGTGTGCTGTCAAACTTCAGATGAGCAGGTAGTGAAGCCCGTGGTGAGCGTGTACCCAGCAGCAGCATCCAGAGCCCACCTGGAGGGGAAGAGCTCCCTGCTGTGTCTGGCCTCATCCATGTTTCCTCCTCTGGTCCAGTTCTCCTGGAAAAGACAGAAGAAGAACGGCCCTCTGGAGGAGCTGACCCCTGGTCAGGGAGAGCAGCTGGAGCTCAGAGAGTCGGGACGCAGCGCCTCCATCAGGCTGGTGGATGGGGATGATCTCTGCACATATAAATATCACTGCTCCGTCAAGCATGAGGGGGGGACAGTAGAGTTACAAGAAGGTAATGAAGGCTTGGTGACTGTGTTCATGTTCAAAGAGAGCAGAGGAGCAGAGGACTGACATTTCTCACTGCAGCTCCAAACATTTCACTCCTTTTCTGTTTCAGAGGTTCCGTATGTCCCGTCTCAATATCAAGTGAAGCTGCTCTGTCTGCTGTACACAGTGCTGATAGTGAAGAGTCTGGTGTACTGCTGTGGACTCTCTCTGCTGATGAGCCTCAGAAACAAGGGACCGTCCACCAACTCCACACATGCTGACTGACTGTTTTCTGCTGCTCTTTTCTCTCCATCAGATCTCATCAGTTCATCTCATTCATCACTTTGATCAGTATTCACAGATGTTGTTGTAATGTGCTTCTTTGTAATCTGTATCTTTTCATTCACGTCTTGATTGTCATCCTGGAAATAGAAACACATATATTCACATAGAAATCTGCTCTTATGACGTCTTCATTCTCTAGTAGTCTAGTTTATTTCCACTTTCAACTGTGACTTGTATAATAATCATCATCAGTTTCCAGCAGGCTGTTTCTTCTGCTCTTGTGTTTCTTTCTAATAAATGCAGACTCCACCAGGCTGCTCTTTTCTTTCACTGGAACACACTCAATAAACACAAGAAACTGACACAATCCCAGAGTCTGGCTTTGATAAACTGCTTTTTATGTGTCTTAACAAAGCAAGTCAAATACTTTAGCTCATATGTTAGGAACTGTTGGACGTCAGTAAATAAAGTTGAAGCTTAAGCAGCTTCCAGTTCCTGGATGTGATGTCTATGAACCCTGTGAATGAAGCACAGACTGCTGCACTGATAAAAAATGAAGCTGGAATAGAATTTCCATGAGAAATGTGGGTCAGTGTGGTTAATGAGGTGAACTCATGGTGGATTAGAACTGATTGGGACGTTCAGACTTTTTTTTGTCAACTATAACTCAGTGAAATAATGAGACTTGAGGTGAACCAACATGGACGCCTGCTTCAGAACAACAGCATGACTTGTTTATCTCATGGGTTTGTGTCTCTGTCTCAGTGAGGCTTGTGTTCGGTTCTGATTAATGAGAAAGAACAGGAAGCATTATTGTTTCCTATAGAAGTTCAAAATCTTCTCATGGGATCAATTTAAACACCTTGCAGGCAAAAATTTCAACTTCTTTAAAGTTCTATTTATCAGAGAGGAGAAATTTATGAGAGGATGGAAGATTTTAAACACAATAAAATAATTAGTTTCATTTAACTGCAGAAAACAATTGAACATAATTACTGATTGTAATGTTTAATAATACATGTAAATGTGTTTCTCTCTCAGATGAAGAACACAGGTGCTTCCTGGAAAGATTCTTTAACCACAGCTGGTCGGTGAAACTGTCATTGTGTCATTAAAGTGAAAAGCCACAGCTAACGGTGTGGAGGCTGCAGAGCACAAACCCACACAGCCCGTCTGCTGCAGGAAGGAAGTCTGATTGGCTGTCAGCAGTTTGTTTTCTGTCCTAATAACCACTGAGAACAGATTCACATCTGCTGCTGAACACACTCATCACCTCCCCTCCCTTTCTCTTGTTTTCTGTAAACCTTTTTTCCTCTGAGCCCTCCACCCACACAGAGTTGAACTGAGTCCGATCACCCACCTGAAGCTCATATCCTGGTAAATTGTTCAGGGTATTTAGAGGTTTGGATGATTAAAGATGCACTTTACACTTTGAAATCAACAATAAGAACATTAACTAAATGTTATTTTATTGATCAGACACCTCTGTGATTAATGTCTGATTAGGATTTATCCACTAACAGGTCCAGTTAGAGGACCATGAACTTTCAGTGTTCAGCTCTCAAACAGTTGAATTTCCACTGACACACTGACCTGCTGCTAATGAAACTATTTCATGACTGTTAATTAAACACATCCTTCATTTGATCAACATTCAAACTTCAGCACTGACTCATCAAACCGCTGGATGATAGTTTTTAACAGTCGTAGCTTCAAATCAGCTCTGCTCTTTGTTCATCTATGGAAACAACAGTGTCGTCAGCGTAGAGTTTGACATCCACACTGACACATTTATATTAGAGAACTAATACACAAACTAAATGATCTGAAGACACAGAACTGAACCTGGTGGAACAACCACAAACACTAGATGTTCATTTTGATTTAAAATGTCTTAGGAACAATCATCAAATTACTTTGGGGTGTCAACATAATGAATCTTTAGACAAGAAGAAAAACAAAACACCATTAATTTTTTATACTTGTTGTATTTTAATAGAACAGAATAAATGGATGAACACACTGCATTGTATTTCTATAAGAAAAAAAAAAGAAAGCAAACATGTTGTATTAAATGTTGAAACATCTACAAGGAAGTTAATTCTTTAACTGGTGTAATATTTAGAAGTTACAATTAAGAGATTTGATAAAGAAACTCTGATAAATCTATCTGACTACACATTACAACCAAAGCATCATGACTAACATTTGTGAATACTGATCAAAGTGATGAATGAGATGAACTGATGAGATCTGATGGAGAGAAAAGACCAGCAGAAAACAGTCAGTCAGCATGTGTGGAGTTGGTGGACGGTCCCTTGTTTCTGAGGCTCATCAGCAGAGAGAGTCCACAGCAGTACACCAGACTCTTCACTATCAGCACTGTGTACAGGAGACAGAGCAGCTTCACTTGATATTGAGACGGGACATACGGAACCTCTGAAACAGAAAAGGAGTGAAATGTTTGGAGGTGCAGTGAGAAATGTCAGTCCTCTGCTCCTCTGCTCTCTTTGACAGCGTCTCCACATGAAGCTGAATCACTGCTGAACACAGTCACCAAGCCTTCATTACCTTGTTGGCTTTGGGGCTCTACTGTGGCCTTCACTGTGTCCTCCACTATGACCTCCACTGTCTCACCCTCGTGCTTGACGTAGCAGCGATATCTATACTTGTCCAGATCATCTCCATCCACCAGCCTGATGGAGGCGCTGCATTCCGACTCTCTGAGCTCCAGCTGCTCTCCCTGAGCAGGGGTCAGCTCCTCCAGAGGGCCGTTCTCCTTCTGTCTTTTCCAGGAGAACTGGACCAGAGGAGGAGACATGGATGAGGCCAGACACAGCAGGGAGCTCTTCCCCTCCAGGTGGGCTCTGGATGCTGCTGGGTACACGCTCACCACGGGCTTCACTACCTGCTCATCTGAAGTTTGACAGCACACACACATTCACACAGTCAACAGCAGCTTCCAGCACTGCTCTGCATTCAGTCTGATCCTGGAAACTACATGGACTCTGATCACTAAACTACTCATCAATACAGAACAAAGTTCAACCAGCATTAACCTTTTCAGCAGTCTGAGCTACAGTAGCTCGTCGGATGTTGGATGGGACCACAAGGGTCAATGATCCTTTGCTGCCCATGACCACCCTGTCTCTGGTTCTTCTCCTTCCTTGGACCACTTTTGATAGATACTGATCACTGCAGACCAGGAAAACCCCACAAGAGCTGCAGTTCTGGAGATGCTCTGACCCAGTCGTCTAACCACTTCAACGGTCATAATGTTACGGCTGATCGGTGTACACATTCAGTATACATTATAATATATCTTCATGAAATTTCGATGAGTGATTTCGATAAATAAAGGATTATCTTATTTTATCTTCATCAAAAGACATTATTTGCTGGTTTTGAATTTGAATCCAACAACACGTTTCAAAGAAGTTGGGACAGAAACATGTCGACTGTGTTTCATCACGTCGTCTTTTATCAACTCACAGCTGCTGTAGTTTAGAACGGGAAATATTTTACAATCTGATTTAATATAAGATTTTAGCTGTTCCTTTATTTTATTTTATTTTATTTTATTTGATTTTAAGAAAGGCCTTCCAGAATAAGACGTCATCTGGATAGCAGCATTTGTTGCTCCAAAACCTCTACATACGGTTCAGCATTAATGGTCCGTTCACAAATGTGCAAGTTAATGAAGAGCAGCCTGCAGAGCCTGATCACCAACATTCAACACTGCTTTTCATTTTATGATATTATGGATTTTAGATCATGAAATCCACTAATTATTTTCAGACTGTGTGGTGAACCCTTTCACCTCCATCACCACCATTTATTTGTACTTAACGTAATTAGCTGTGTCATGAAATTAAAATAAGCAACTATTCCTTTATAAAGAAATAAAAGCATTTTTATATTTGCACTAATTTTAATTACATTAAATATTTAAATCATTTACAAATAAATGTTTGTTCTTACCTGTTACATACAGTTTAGTTCCAGAGCCAAAGGTGTAGTAGCCCCTGTCACACCGTGAAAAAGACTAATACAAAAACCTGTGTGCCGTTGAGAGAGTCAGCTGAGGTGAACGAGTCCAAATGAGGAAGTAGGATCATATTTCAGCTCCATGATGTGTTTCTCTAATGTTCACATCAACATGACTGTCTCTTCTTCTCTTTTCTTTTAGCCACACTAGCAGCATGGCTCTGATGTTAATGTCAGTGGTTGCTCAGTCCACTACTTTAGTAGCGTGAGCTCCCGTGAGCCAACTCCACTAGAGCGCTCAGCAAGCTCCATGACGTCATCAGAGACAGCTCATCCTGATGACGTTATTCTGACAATGAGAGACTTCAATCAGTGCAAGCTATGGACTGTATTCCCCAAATACTACCAACATGTGGACATTCCCACCTGCAAGAAAAACACCTTGGATCATGTGTACAGTTACATATGGGGTGCATACAGGGTTGCATGCCGCCCCCACTTCAGCCACACTGGAGGACTCTTCTGTTAGCACACAGGACTATGCTGAGTATGTGACTGGCTACATCAGCACTTGTGTTAACAACATTCCCACCATACAAGTCAGGAAGTTCCTAAACCAGAATCCCTGGATAGACAGTCAGTTACGACACATGGTGTGTGCTCGCTCTCTTGCATTTAGATCATTGAATGAGGCACAGTACAAAGCTTCAAAGTACAAAATAAGAAAAATCAACACAGCGGCCAAGAGGCAGTACAGAGAGGAGCTGGACAGCTTCTATTCTACTGCTGACTCTGGGTGGATGTGGCAGGGCCTGCAGCAGATCACAGACTTACATTAAATATTTAAATCATTTACAAATAAATGTTTGTTCTTACCTGTTACATACAGTTTAGTTCCAGAGCCAAAGATAGGGTAGTAGCTGTTGCCGCTCACACAGTGAAAAACACTGATAGAAAAACCTGTGTGCTGTTGAGAGAGTCGGCTGAGGTGAACGAGTCCAAATGAGGAAGCAGGATCATATTTCAGCTCCATGATGTGTTTTTCTAATGTTCACATCAACATGACTGTCTCTTCTTCTCTTTTCTTTTAGCCACACTAGCAGCATGGCTCTGATGTTAATGTCAGTGGTTGCTCAGTTCACTACTTTCATCCTCATGGATTGGATCTGGACTGAAGGATGGATGATGGATTGACATCAACCTTTCTAACACATTCTTGGTCCCCAGAGGATCAACTTCATTCACTGACTTTGTTGATTCAGACTTTTTATCTAGCGCCACCAGCAGGTCAACATCTGTGGTTCAGACTGAAACATCTCAATAACTGTTGGATGGATTGTTATTTAAACTGGTTCAGACATTCATGTTCCCATGAGGATGAAAAGCATGGGTAGTTTTGATGATCAGGTAACCAAAGAGAGAAATGTATTTTTTCCTATCACATTCAACCACAATGTAAATAGACGCTGTAATACAATCTGAATGTGTTCCAGTAGAGCTTGGACTGACATCATCTGTTAGCTATTGATTTCTCTGAAACTCACTGAGTCAGGAAGGTCTGAATGCACTGGCCACAGAGAGAGAACTAGTCAGGAACATGTCTGATCTGAATGTGAAACTGATCATCTGTTGGAATGTTGTAGCCTAAAGTTACTGAATGTTGCTAATGTGTGTTAATGCTGTGAAGCTAAGCTAAAGTTTAATCAACTTTGAATATTTTACCATGTAGAGACTTTTCAATACAAGCAGTAACTAATAGACATTTGTGTTAAATTGTCAAGGTCAAGACCATTACACACATCTTGGACTGTATCCTTGTGGGCTCCTAGAAGACCCTTTATTTAACCTGTGGGAAATCAGTGTCCAGTAATTTCATCACATAGGGACAGATATAAATATATTTAAGTTATATAATAATATGAATATTTAATGCTATGTAAAAACATACAGTATTTGCAATGACCAGTCCAGTCGGTTCTTCACAGGGAGGCGTTGTAGAGTCTTGAGGGACAAACGACCTCCTCAACCTGTCCGTGGAGCAAGACAAAGACAGCATCCTGTCACTGAATGAGCTTCTCTGCCTGTCCGCCTCTGCCACCAAGGTCAGTGTCCCCAGCTCTGCCCCTACCACAGAGACCGCCATCTGTAACAGTTTGTCCAGCCAGCAATGTTTCCTGGAGCCAACGTCCACTGGGAAGACAGCAGAGGACTGATGGTGCACCAGGCCAAGGACATATCTGGATCAGAACAACTCTGTGGGAAGTAAGACCAGATGGATGAGTGCGAAGCAGGGCTTTAGTTAAAAAGTAGCGGTGAGACTGAGTGTTGCACTGAAAATCTTTCTTTGTGAATGAAGCAGCAAATAGATCGGTCTGATAATGTAGTGAAGAAAAAGAAACAGATTTCACTCTGACATGTGGTGGAGTGGAAGGATAAAGTGTCATGAAAAGAAAAGACTCAGGTGAAGAACAAGAACCCTATGTTTAACACTTGACTTGTATGAGCTTTATTGGCATGTTTCATGGTTAGGGTGTTTTGTTGCATCTTTTTGTTTATCAGCAACCAAAAAGTCCTGACCTGACATCAGTCCAAGATTTGACTTTGAAAATGGAAGAAAGTGAAATGATGTGGTGAAATCTGCTGGAAGGTGTTAAACAACAAGTGCTGCTGGAAGTGTTTTCATGAAGAGAACATTAACATTGAGGAGCAGGAATGGACTTTATTCCAGCAGCAGCTCAGAGCAGAGGAGCTTCATTTTCATCTGGAACATTTGTCTGAAATCATTTATTCTATTGAACTTTGACTTTTAAGATCTCTTTGTGCTCTTTTGCTCTTTCACTGAATTCTTTTGATTGACTTTGTATTTCTGCTCTTTGTTCTTCTCTGTCTTGTTTTCATCTTTTTTCTAACTGTTGAAATATCTGCTAACAACATCAATAAATCTGATGTCAAATAAATAGTGAGAGCAGGAAAGAAGAATCTCCCTCAGCTCAGTATGTTTGGGACTCTGTCTGAGATGGAGGTGAAATATGTGAACCTGGGCTGTGGTTTACTGCTCTCTTCCTGTCACAAACACTGTTTGACATCTGTTCATCTGTTGGTTTTTGTTCAGGCTGCTCGCATCATTTCTCACTGTGGGTACCAGACTTATAACAGGAGCAGTAGTAGGTGGCTGAATGATCGACTTTAACTTTCTTTATCTCCAACTCACAAATGTTGTGATTTCTCACAGCTGAGAAATCATCTTTCTGAGGATGATTGTAAGTTCCGCTATCTATTTTACCACTGCTATCAATGTCAAGAATCGCTCTGAATGTTTCTGTTTCTTTCTTCTGGTACCAGAATACATATCTACCACACAGGTTAGTTCCTTCACATCTGAAGGAGCCTGGTTGACCAACTCTCTTGATCAATGTTAACTGGTCCTGGGTCAGCTCTGCTGCCATGGCAACCAGCGCTGTAGAGACACAGACAGATAGATGAAGGTTAGTGAGACAGTGTTTGTTAAAGGTGGAGTTTGTTGGAAACACTCACCTGAACACAGACAGCACAGAGCAGCAGCTGGGAGGAAAAGCATTTTGTGCAGTGGTGTATCCTCTGGTGAACCTGGGGAGAAGTGGAGCTCTGATGCAGCTGAGGCCCAACAAGGACGAGCTGTGAGATCAGACGAGGCCACGTGGTTTCTAGCAGGTCCTCAAAGCTCCCATCAGCCCCTGCAGCCCACAGATGAGACTGCTGCTGCTGATTGACAGCTCAGATGAAGCTGATGTGTGCTTTCATGGTCTTGATTTCAATCTGACAACAGATGAAAAAGATCTAGGTCAGAAAGATGCAGATGTTCCCACAAACACATTCAGGTTGGTGGTGAAAGTTAATACTCTTCTATTAAAGGACTGTTCTCCTGAAAACACATTTACACTTTGAACAGAATCAGTTCAATGACTCTTAAAGGTGACAGTAGGATTATTTCAAATGAAAAGATCTTTAAAAGCCTTTAAATAATGAAATGTAATACAGGACATACAGGAGGAATTTGACAAGTGAAAGCAGAAGATCAAATGTTTGACTTCAACTCCTAAAAGTAGAATCAAAGCTCAGTGACTCTGAGAGATTTTGCTCAGTTAGAAGAGATTTCCTGCTCTGACATGTTTGATAAATCCAGACCTGATCAGCTCTGATCATTTTGTTGCTGCCTGAGGCTGAAATGAAGAAGCAAAGAGAAGCAGCGTCATCCTGTGGTGAGTCACTGGAAGTACAAAGGCATCCAGACGGCTCGCTGGAGGTGAATTTCTCTCAGCTGGAAAGTGGAGGAGAGCAGGAGGCTGCATGTGGAAGAGACAATAAGCTGCAGCCCACTCTGTGTATCACAGCTTGATTTTTTCTCTTTCCTCTTCCATCAATCATCTCACCACCCCTCCCATTTATGTGCTGACACTTCAGATGGAGCTGATCGATAGACTGGGAACTACTGGACTTAACTATCAAACTGTAGATAAAGAAGTTGAACGTGGCTCCATCAGTGAAAATCTCATCATGTCACATTCAGACATCAGGAACAGAGACAGGTGACTACATGGAGCTGATAATACTTGTGGACTTTTATTAAAGTGCTGGAAAAAAACTTGATGTGACTCTAAAAACTCTAAACGCACAGAAAACACTGGCAGCTCGCTGGTAAATGATATATATTGTCCATTGTCAAAATGTATCTAACAGCTTTTTAGTCAATGGTTAATTTACAGACTCAGACATAAAAAGCTCCTAAAAATTAAACTTCAACGGAATGATTCAATTATTTTGAGCATTTCCAAAGGTATTTCTCTTCCACATGTTATGTTCCAGGTGGAGGTATTTCAGGGCAGCAGTTAACGATTGAATCAGCAGAAAATGAACTGGTTTAAACTGGTTTCAGGATTAAATTTGGATTTACTACAGTAGACACAGAAGTGGTCGACTTAAAGTTTAAACATGAAACAAAAACAGTGTCAGAGTGAATACATTTAGTCATCAATTCAAATAAAAAATAATATATACCTTAAGTTAAATCATTTAGTTGATTTTTGTTTTGTCTTCATGGACTTTAGAGTTAATATTCCTGCAGGTAATTGATGATATGATGCGAAGTGAGATTTAAAAATGTAGCGGAACAAAATGTTAACTGTCCTCCTCTGCCGGACGTTTATAGTGTTACACCAGGCGGAAGTGGTTTGTTTTTTAAACTCCGTTAGTAGTGTTGTTGTGTTTCTGTGTTTGTGGACTGAGCTGGAAGACGGTTGTGTCGTGTCGTCGTGTCCCAGATAAATATTAGAGCTGTTGAAGTAACAATGTCTTCAGCTGAGAGTTTGAGAGAGTTGATCATCGAGCGACTAACTGCTGCTGCTGAAGAAATATTCAGACTCTTTGAAAGAACTGTCGTCCAGTACGAGGAAGAGATCGATCGTCAGCGCAGACTGCTGGATATCACCTGGAAACCCGAGATAAAGTTCCACAGAATAGGTGAGTAGAACTAGAATGGTCTAAATCAGGGGTCTGCAACCCGTGGCTCCGGAGCCGCATGTGGCTCTTTCCTCCCTCTGCTGCGGCTCCCTGTGGCTTTTGAAAATAAATAATGATGTTAATTAAAATGTTTTTTTTTTTTTTTTTTTTTTTTTAGTTTTTAAAATGTAATTCTACATTTAAAGATTATGGAGATAAAACGTATTTATTTATTTATTTATTTTTGGATTATGCGTCGCAACCGGCAATGTGCGACAACCGCCGGCACGCGATTCCTTGAGTTTTTCGACCCGTGGGATGCTATCCCCGACTTTAATGTTATCATGTAGAAGTAGGCTCTTGGAGTCCTGTCGATCGGATCCACATACGTATGTGAGCAGCTCTTCTCTAACATGAACAGTGTTGGGAACGTTACTTTAAAAAAGTAATTAGTTATAGTCAGGGTTGGGTAGTAACTGATTACATGTAATCTAGATTACGTAATCAGATTACAAAAATCAAGTAACTGTAATCAGCCCAGACTACAATACAAAAATGCGTAATTAGATTACAGTTACATTGTTGGGGATTACCTGATTACATTTTATCATGCAAACAATGCAACTTTTTTATGATAGCCTAGCCAGTGTTTTCATTTGACAAGCAGCCCATTTGTTTGTTCACTAGATGCCATTATCATCCATTTGCCTGTGTAGTTTCTTGACAAGAAAAAGGTTCAAATCAAAACCCAAGATGGAGGAACCGTCAACGTCAACCAACCCAGATAGCAAAATCAGATTGGCAGATAGCAGACCGCTGGTGGCATGCCACTTGTGGTCCACCGTTGGACCACCATCTCTTGAAATTTAACTTATCATGAATATTAAGAAAATACATGAAATGTTATTAAAGTGATGGATGAAGTATAACTGAATAAATGAAAAAGGTTTTAGACCAATAGTGACAAAATATTGGGGCATTTGACGACAACTCGCTCGCGGACCGCCAGTGAACCGATGAGCAAAACTCCAGCGGACTGCCAGGTCTATCCCCAGTGGGCTGACGGTGGTCCGCCAGCCTCTTGCTATCTGGGAATAGACCTGTTCCAGTCGGCAAAAATACGTTCAGTACTTGTCAACATCGCCACAACTTTGAATTAAAGACAGAGGAAAATAAGATTGTGTATGTCTTGTACAAATTGTGTAAAAAGTAATCCCAAAGTAATCAGATTACGTTACATGTTTTGGGTAATCCAATAGATTACGTTACTGATTACAAAATTTGCCATGTAATCTGTAATCAGTAATCGATTACATTTCAAAGTAATCTGACCCAACCCTGGTTATAGTTACTCACTACTTGTTCCAAAAAGTAACTGAGTTAGTAACTGAATTACTCTACAATAAAAGTAACTAGTTACCAGGGAAAGTAACTATTTGCGTTACTGTTAAACAAAAAAAAAGTTGCTATATGTCAAAGAATTTGGATTTTTTTTTAGCAGTTTTCACAAGTCAGTTGAAATTGGTAGAGCAGACAGGTGTATGTACATAACTTTCGATATTTATATATATATATTTTTTATATTTATATTTATATTATATATATATATATATATATATATATATATATATATAATTATATTTCGATAGGGTTTAGACGGCGAGCTATCATCTGTGGTGGAGGTATCGGTGTTTTTGGCCACTAGCTTTGTAGATGCGTGTCGTTGTGTGATGCTTCATTAAATTAGAGTTGCTTACATGCACGTTCCTCCCTTTGACCACAATGAATTTTTTTATTTATTGAAGTAGTGCTTATATCTCCACCTTGAAAATGCCAACTTTTCATCGGATTGCTCCTGACTCGCTATCTCTGTTGCTTCATCGAATCTTAGCTGTTGTGTGTGTGTGTGTGGCGCGTGTGCTGGCATGTGTGTAAAAACACTGGCTCTGATTGGCTACCATGAAACATGACTCTGCCTTAGCCAATCATAATCGCTTACCTCGTTATTAACCCACCTCCTCAGTAGCGGTGAGCCAGGGGTGCGTTCGGATTACACATATTCAATCAATGCGTAACGCACCGCATTTAACGTCCAGTAACGTTAACGGCGTTGTAACGACGGGAAAAGTAATTAGTTAGATTACCCCGTTACTGAAAAAATAACGTCGTTACCTAACGCCGTTCTTTTAAACGGCATTATTCCAAACACTGAACATGAACTGCATTAAAAACAAACATCGCTCACACCTGACAGATGACGGTTTACAGTCCTGTGTGAAGATGAGGGTGACGTCATAGAGCCCGCTGTGCAGGTGCTGAGTAGCGATGGAAAAAGATTCGGGATCCGGCTCATTTAACTGGCCATCTTGAATCGAGAGTCTATTTAACCGGCTCATTTGAGTCCTACTACATTTGATTGATATATAATCAATAACGGCACCATTCAAACATCTTGCATGTCACTCGGCAGAGAAACAAACCGTACTTGACCAAGCAGCGCAAATTAAGGTACTCAGCCACTCATTCATTTATGCACAATATTACGGTGGCCGAGAAGGGTCACAACACATGCATATTCAACACAACACATGCATATTCAAAACCATCTGCAACGTCAAAAAAACACCTGCAAACTCAGAAATACACCTGCAAACTCACCTGGAAACGAACTGCAAACTAAATGAAACGAACTGCAAACTAAATGAAACGAACTGCAAACTAAATGAAACGAACTGCAAACTATGACAACGGAAATGATGTTTCCAGGGGACCATAGTCAGTGACGGACCCACATACCGTTTCCTCTGCTAGGTCCAACCTACAGTCAATGGTTGGACCCATAGACGCCTCATTGAGCGGGTTGGCCCGCTGCTGCGATACGTCAACGTCGCCGCCATATTGGTAGAGGCGGCTCTGCCCCGCGAACCAATACGAGTCAATGGAGTGAACTTTATTAAGCGTTTGCTACTACGTGCTATAAGTTAATTCCTCTCATTTACACATTCATACATGGACGTATATATTCAGAAAACCGTTAGGAACCTAAAACAACGTCTGTAATGGTCTCTGATGATTATAAACGTGAACTATTCTTTATATGTTCAGTGTACAGATCGGCATCAAACCACTCGATGTATTTTATAATGTTTTCACAAGTGTTTAGCTGTTACTGTGATGATACATGGCAGTCAAAATACTGAATCTGTGTCTATAATAACCACCTGACATGGAAATGAGACATCTGTGTTAATAAACAGCACCAGCATTTACATGGTACTGATGTTGATTAATCGTTTTTATATTTTAACGACTAATATTGACAATCATTGGGACAAGAAAATTAACAAAATTAACAAAGTCTGCAAATCATAATAAAGTAAAATGAAATAATAATAATGGCATAAAATACTGCGATTGCCTGGTCTAAACCATACTCTTTTATTTATTTATTTATTTATTTATTTTTTAGAAGGAAACAGATTAAAGAACATATATACATACTTATATTTATACAGCAGTATGTGCAAGGAAACAGATTAAAAAACACATACTTATATCAATACAGCTTTATTCATTCAATCGTTCATCTTCTATACCCGATTATTCCTGTTAAGGGTCGCGGCGTCTGCTGGAGCCTATCCCAGCTGTCATCGGGCGAAAGGCAGGGGTACACCCTGGACAGGTCACCAGTCCATCGCAGGGCTAACACAGAGACAGACAACCATTCAATTCTAGCACA
Source organism: Chelon labrosus (assembly GCF_963514085.1). Classification (NCBI taxonomy): domain Eukaryota; kingdom Metazoa; phylum Chordata; class Actinopteri; order Mugiliformes; family Mugilidae; genus Chelon; species Chelon labrosus. The sequence continues at coordinate 27,298,874 of NC_140342.1, read as the reverse complement.
GCATCCGAGTATTACACACAACATAAATTGAGTAAAAATTACAACAGTGCAAATATTATGCGCGGGACTTGTAGTATCAACAAAGGTATGCATATTCTGATCTCAAAATGATGTTGTAATGATCAAATACAATCAAAAGTAATTGTTCTGTCTTACTTGTGAAAAGTAATCCAGTGGAATCGGGTTTCGCTTGTCAATCGATTGAAACATTTCCAAGCAGCACACGAATGAGGCATCTTCCGACCGGTGATAGCTCCAGTTTGCCACTTCCAATATGGCGGCGACGTTGATGTACGGTACAGCGCTCAATGAGGCGTCTATGTATACATGTCTATGGTTGGACCATTGACTGTATGGGTTGGACCTAGCAGAGGAAACGGTATGTGGGTCCGTCACTGACTATGGTCCCCTGGAAACATCATTTCCGTTGTCATAGTTTGCAGTTCGTTTCATTTAGTTTGCAGTTCGTTTCATTTAGTTTGCAGTTCGTTTCATTTAGTTTGCAGTTCGTTTTCATCTAGTTTGCAGTTCGTTTCCAGGTGAGTTTGCAGTTCGTTTTCATCTAGTTTGCAGTTCGTTTCCAGGTGAGTTTGCAGGTGTTTTTTTGACGTTGCAGATGGTTTTGAATATGCATGTGTTGTGTTGAATATGCATGTGTTGTGACCCTTCTCGGCCACCGTACAATATGCAGAGAAACGAAACTTAACCGACCCATAACCGCTGCTCGTGGATTCCTGCTTAACCGTAGGTCCTCATTCAATTTTATTGCACAGCCCAATTTTGAGCTTTAGGTTTATGTAAGCGCTATTTGATATGATTTTCAGTGGCCACGTTTACATGATCACTCTGATAAATGACAATAATTTTGGGTGAAGTGACTCTTACAACCTGGCTCATATCAGTAATGATCCGAATCCCTCAAAAGATCCGGGTTTTACACTAGCGCTGAGGTTCAGGAGCAGAAATCAGATTAGCCAAGTATGATATGGAGCTTCAGCTTTTTAAAAAAAATAAAAATAAAAATAAAAATAAAATAAATGATAATAATAGTACATACAATACTCAAATAGACATTGAGTATTGTATGTGAAAGTAAGTTCATTGACTTCATAAATTCAACACACCATAGTTTGTTCATACATGGCGTATAGGCAAAAAACGTTATATGCAGTGTTATCTTTATTTTAAATGTCAAAGGGTTTTGCAGCCCCCTTAGTTTTCTTTTCTGTGGGAAATGGGTCCAAATGGCTCTTTGAGTAGTTAAGCTTGCTGACCCCTGGTCTAAATGAACTAACTAATGAATGGAAACACACAGTATGAAGAAGACACAGAGGAAAGACACTCAGCCACAAGACTGATAACATGCTAAGAGGCTAACTAGCACAGCTAACGCTACATGGATTTAAAGTAGAACATATTTGCTCAGATGTGTTTTCCTGTCATCACATTAGTAACCTTTATGTTGTGTCTCTTTGTCCCTCCAGACCTCCCACAGCAACATGTCTGTACGGAGGAGGAGGTTCTCAGTGACCAGCAGCTCTGGAACCAGGAGAGGAACTCCAGTCCGGACCAGGAGGAACCAGAACCTCCACAGATGAAAGAGGAACAGGAGGAACCAGAACCTCTACAGATGAAAGAGCAACAGGAGGAACCAGAATCTCCACAGATGAAAGAGGAACAGGAGGAACTCTGCAGCAGTCAGCAGGGAGAACATCTTGTTCTGAAGCAGGAGACTGATTCCTTGATGGAGACTCCTACTGATGAGGAAAGTGAGCACAGTGAACCAGAACCAAACAGTGACCAGCTCCTCTCTAACAACCCTCCTGTAGCTGAGAGCCCAGATCAGGAAGGAAGCAAACATGTAGACTCAGGATCAACTAGAAATGATGCAGAGCTGAATCCAAAGAAGAGACGTCACAGAGACACAAGACACAGTAACAATGTAGACAACTCTCCCATGTCAGAGAGTCAGTGTGATACTGACACAGGTGGAAAGTCTCTAACATGTGACGTCTGTGGAAAAACCTTTAAGAACATGTCTGTGTTGAAGAAACATTACAGATTTCACACTGGTGAGACACCTTATCATTGCAACACGTGTGGTGAAAGTTTCACGCAGAGGAATGGTTTGATTTTACACACCAGGATTCACACAGGTGAGAGTATGCATTCTTGTCAAACATGTGGTAAAGTCTTCAGGCAACGTAGTAAATTAACCAGACACTTGAAGTCTCACGCAGGTGAGAGACTCTACCTTTGTAAAATATGTGGGAAAAGATTTATTAACTGGTCATCAATAAGACATCATATGGAAACCCACCCAGGCGAGAAGCTGTTCTCTTGCAAGACATGTGGGAAATGTTTCAGTAAAAATAGTGATTTGATTAAACACATGAGGACTCACACAGGTGAGAAGCCGTACGGTTGTGACACATGTGGTAAAACCTTCACTGAAAGTGGTAATTTAACGAAGCACATGAGGACTCACACAGGTGAGAAGCCGTACGGTTGTGACACATGTGGTAAAACCTTCACTCAAAGCACTCATTTAACTAATCACATGAGGATTCACACAGGTGAGAAGCCGCATCGTTGTGACACATGTGGCAAAACCTTCACTGAAAGTGGTAATTTAACGAAGCACATGAGGACTCACACAGGTGAGAAACTGTTGTCCTGAAACATCTGTGGGAAAAAAATCTCTGGGAAGCTGAGCTTGAAAAACACGTCAGAATTAGTAGGGGGTAAACGTTGTAGCAGATCAGTGTTGTTTTTGGCAGCCATTTTAGATTTAGTCTTAGTCTTAGTCTTTTAGACGAAATTTCTTATTAGTTTTAGTCACATTTTTGTCATTTCTATATTTGATGGTTTTAGTCTAGTTTTCGTCGACGAAAACTCAAAAAGGTTTTAGTCAGTTTTAGTCACATTTTTGTCATTTCTATACGTGATGGTTTTAGTCTAGTTTTAGTCAATTTTAGTTAAAAGAAAAAAAAAAAGTATTTTCACCAATAATTACAATAACAACGGAATGGTTTTAGACAGACAAGTTTTCCACCCAACAGCAAATACTTTCTGATCTACTATAAGGATTATGCATTACACACAGATAAAATGGTAAGAGTGTATATATAGTCATATTAATTGGTGGTACAGTGTTAAAAGCTCTATCCATCTTTGTTTTTATTTTTATCAAGAAAAACTGGTGCACTGCACCTTTACAAAAATAGCGCTGTCTCTTTAAGAAAGACGGTAGTGTTGAGTTGTTGAAGTTGTGCGTGGCTGTGGATGTGTGCCGCTGAACTGAGGGCATGTTGGAAATATAAAGTAAAAATAAATAAAGATGAACGTTTGTCTTGCTGTTTGTTTTGGAGTTGCAACAGATAAATGTTTTAGACTAACATCTAAAAAAAGTTTTCAGTGGCACGCGATCTACCCGCACTACCTTCGCGATCTACCGGTCGATCGCGATCGACGTAATGAGCCCCCCTGCCATAGATCATCTCGTCGTTTCTGACCACCAAGGCCCTTGCCGCTGCCACTAAGGTCCATCATTTAGTGTGACTGTGACGGCAGGCGTGTTGTGCAGAATGTGCACAGATGCTGGCGTGATGGCATGTGGTGGGCGTGACCAAACAAGGATAGGATGCAGCACCATTACTGATACTGTTTAGCTCTTGACAGACAATAGGCAGAGATGTCATGTATTTTGAACGTCTGACAGACCACTAGTGATGGCCGTCTGACACCCGAGGCTCCGACACATGCGCCGTAGCTCATGAAGCAATTGTATCGAACCACTGTGCCGAGGCGTGGTTCGGTCACGTGACTAGTGACGTTTGAAGCACTTGAGTGACGTTCGAAGCAGTTCAAGTGCTTCGAATGCTTCAGCGGCAAACGAATCACCTGAGGGGTTCGGTTTGTCATAACCACCTGGCGATCGAGCGTGTTCAGGGATATCCTGGATATCCTGTCCCTATTTAGTGGTGTTAATTTGAATGTTTCTTTGCAGAGTAGGTTGGTTCATTGCTGTAGTTGGAGTTAGTTGCGTATTTTGTGGAGATAGATCGTAAGATTCAGAGAGAAATAGATAAATTAGTTACATAGTTAGATAACACTGTACTGATAGATAGACATATTTACATAGATAGTTCTAAATAGCGTTATTGATAAGATAGAGAGAGAGAGAGAGAGAGAGAAATACAGATAAGATATAGATATATAGTCAGAAGTGCGTGTATAGTTTTGGTTAAGACAAATCACGTGTTTTGTGACGTATGAACCATTTCACTGCTTCATTCAGAAACCCTGTCACTGGCTTGGTTGTCTCGGCTCTTCGGGAGAGATGAGATGAGTCTTCGAAGCAAATAATGACTGAGTCAAGAGAGATTTGGTTTGACAGTGTTGCATTCAGTATAAATATTCTCTAACACTACTAAACCATGATACCAAGAGCAAAACAAAATAGTTGATGTAAGCGCTGAAACATAAACATTAGTGCAAATTAGCGACGGGCCATAGAGTGTAGCAGTGACGTAATCAAAACGGTCCACCGATAACAGAGCTCCATTAATAGGGTTAGTGGTACACGGTGAAATCACCGGTCTTTCGTTATTGAAACAAGGGTTCGATTCCCATTTGTTCTGTTTTATTTATTTTATTGTTATATGTATAGAACTTTCTTATAATAAACTTTAAACCACATATCCATGTAATTTAGTCGAATAGGAATGTGCATGGCAAATCAAGTCCCATACAAGCATGAACCAGTATGACACGTCTCCATTGCACTACATTTTATTGTCCACTAGATGTCCTAATAGAGCACTGTGTCATTGAAGCTTCGAGTAATGAACCTTTTTTTGAATCACGTGTCGAGGCTTCAACAAAGCCTCGATTGCCCATCACTACAGGCCACCCACAACAAATTGTCATGAAAAAAACGTTCGTCAACGAAATAATTTCGTCATCGTCTTCTTCGACGAAAACAACACTGAAGCAGATATCTGCTCTAATTCAGCTGAGTTAAAATACTTAATACATACATATATATATGTATGTATTTTTTTTTCAGACACATTCTGCAAAAACAAGCTGCTCACTTTAAGCATAAAAATATCCACTCTGGACATTAAACAGATGGAAGGAGACATCTCCCTCTGCCTGGGACGACCATCTAACTGACACTTGAGTTTACAACAGGATTTGGAGAGGACCACTTTACGACCACCTTTGTTCGTTAACCTAAAGGTTGTGCAGGAGCCACAGGACAAGGAGAAGATAAGACAACCAGACTGTGTTTTAATGGTGAGAACTGAAAGAACATGGCTAACAAAACAACTCTTCCAGAGACTGTAGTACCATGTAGAGAAACTGACAATGTATCAGTGACTTTACTGCATGTCAGACTGTGTGAGGTTGGTTTATGAAATCTGGTTTTGACCAGTGTCAGACTGCACATTCAGTTTGAGGCTGGTAAACTGTGCAGTGGATATGTGTTGAATCTTCCAGAAGCAAAGAACTAAACTTTAATGAACTGTCTGGAGTTATGGAGCATGTCTTCAACCTGAGCCTTGAGCTGAGAGTGGTACCACAGATTTGGAAGACCTCGTGCGTGGTACCGGTGCCTAAAACATCGCACCCTAAAGACCTCAGCAGCTACAGACCGGTGGCTCTAACATCCCACCTGATGAAGACACTGGAGAGACTGATACTGGGACATCTCCGCTCTGAGGTGGGACCCTCCATGGACCCTACAGTTTGCCTACCGTCCTAATGTTGGAGTGGAGGACGCTGTTGTCTTCCTGCTACACCGAGCTCTCTCTCACCTGGAAAAGCCTGGCAGCACTGTGAGAATCACCTTTTTTGATTTCTCCAGTGCGTTCAACACCATCCAGCCGGTGATTCTGAGGGACAAACTGGAGAGGATGGGTGTGGACCACCAGCTGTCTACATGGATCCTGGACTACCTCACAGACCGACCACAGTTTGTGAGAAACAGGAACTGTGTGTCTGACCTGCTCACCAGTAGCACGGGTGCCCCCCAGGGGACTGTCCTGGCCCCCTTTCTTTTCACCCTCTACACAGCAGACTTCAGACACAACACAGACAGCTGTGTACTGCTGAAGTTCTCTGATGACTCTGCGATTGTTGGCCTCATCAGAGGTGACGACGATGCAGAGTACAGAGGACTGACGGGGAACTTTGTGGAATGGTGTCAACGAAACCACCTCCTGATCAACGCGGGGAAGACCAAGGAGATGGTGGTGGATTTTCGTAGATGTCGTTCTGCCCTCCCCTCACCAGTGAACATCCAGGGAATGGACATTGAGCAAGTGGACTCTTATAAGTACCCGGGTGTTCACCTCAACACCAAACTGGACTGGACTAACCACACTGACGCACTCTACAGGAAGGGACAGAGCAGGCTCTACCTTCTGAGGAGACTGAGGTCTTTTGGAGTGAAAGGGGCACTCCTGAAGACCTTCTATGACTCTGTAGTGGCATCAGCCATCCTCTACGGAGTGGTCTGCTGGAACAGTGGCATCACAGAGAGGGACAGGAAGAAGCTGGATAAGATCATCAGGAAATCCAGCTCTGTCCTGGGCTGCCCTCTGGACTCAGTGGGGGAGGTGGGTGACAGGAGAGTTCTGGCTAAACTGTCATCCATGCTGAACAATGAGTCCCACCCCCTGCACGGTGACCTGACAGGACTGAGGAGCAGCTTCAGTGACAGACTGCTTCACCCTCCATGTGTGAAGGAAAGATACAGAAGGTCTTTCCTTCCTGCTGCTGTCAGGCTCCACAACGAACACTCTTAATATGTGCAATAGTATTACACCATAAGTGTAAAAACATTTTTACAATCTGTGCAATATTCCAGTGCAATATCTGTTCCACTATTTATCTTTATAGCTACCCTTTTTGCTCTTGCTGTTTTTATTCTTTCTGTAAGCTGTTGTGAACTGCAATTTCCCCATTGCGGGACTAATAAAGGTGTTCTTATTCTTATTCTTATTATTTTACAGGATATGAAAATAAAGTACTCTGGATGATCTATGAAGTTCTTTGTGGTGTATCATCATTAGTACTGAAAACACTGCTCCCTGTCAACTGGAGTCTTCTCTTTGTTTCTGAGCTTCTATCATTTCATGTTTCTATGTGTTTTTGATTTCATCATTTTTTTCTACTTTCCTACTTTAGAGGTGACACAGACCAAGAGGAGTTATTCTAAGAGTTTATTTTATAGTTCTCTGTGTCACCAGAGTTTTAAATATAAAAGTTTTGAGTCCACAGTTGGGAAGTAAGTTGTTGACTGAAGCTATTTGAAATACGGATGTTTACTGCCATCTCGTGGCCAAAGTCTGGAACTGCGGTACTGCATTTTAAATGGTTTGAGTGACGGTTTATGTGATTAGAATAACTAATATAAAGTAGATATACAGTCATAAATACAATATAACGAGGGCATTTCAGGGCATCACGGCCACGCTAGAAAAAAACAAAACAAACAAATAACAGATCAGTGTTAGTGAAAGTGAGTTAATACGTTTTAACGTGAATACTGATTCATATGTATGTATATCTTTTACTATGAGGTAGAAGTGCTTTTATTCTGTGAATAAAATAGTGAAATACATCCGTTTCACTGTTATCAATTCTAACAGTTTCACCATTGATGGTATTTAAAGCATTAAAATGTATTCATTACCAGGTGTGTTGTGTTCATCTTAGTTATTTTCAACCCACAGTTTTCCATTAAGGGGATTGACTTTCAAACGGGGAATGACACTTAGCTTTATTGTGTGACACTGATTCCCATTAGACAGTCTCCAAATGAGCCTGACTGGAAGTTTCCAGCAGTTCCAGCAGCTTGTGCTGTTACTAGATCTACGCTCAAATTATATCAGCTAATCAGAAGCTTCTAAAGCCATGACATAATTTTCTGGAAATGTTTAAGCTGTTTAAAGGCACAGTCAACTGAATATATGGAATTAAGATATAGTGAAGAAGAAGTGAAATAATCTATCTGTAGACAATTGATTGAAAAATGACTTGAGTCACAAAGGAAGCTTCCTCAGGAGTCACCCACGTTTATATTGTGTGTTAGCAAATGAGTCTGGGAAGGAGTATCAGCAAACAAGGATTTACTAGACTCAATGAACTCTACCAGATCAGAACACTATACATCAGAAAGATGAGCCAAGCAACCTGAGAGATTGTTCAAAATGTCAGAGTTTGACAACTTTCCTTGGGTCAAGGCCACTGACAAACCACAGTCCTTCACTTCAGCACTGGACAGCTCCTCTGAACCCTCTCTACTGCCAGGTTAACACAAGGAGAGGTAACTTCAGCACTGGACAGCTCCTCTGAACCCTCTCTACTGCCGTCTTTGAACTCGTGACATCCTCTGCAACTTCTGAAGAACACAAGTGACCAAAACTAGAATCAGAAAAGAAAATGAAACTGTCACTCACATCAACTTCCTCCTGGTCCAGTTTACGTGTAGATCAAGTAACAGCACAAGCTGCTGGAACTGCTGGAAACTTCCGGACAAAGACTTAATGCAAGAGCACACCAATATCTTTCATGCCAAACCAGATCTTACAGTAGATCCATTATCAAAGGGTCAAACTCCCTCCAAAATGAAAGATCTTCACTGGGATTTTATGGTCGTTACCAACCAACGAGAAAACACCATCCATAACAAACAGAGCCAAGTCAGTGGACAACTCTTCAGACGCCACAGGTCTGTTGATCAAAGCTACTGGTTTTCCATGTGGCTTTTTCAATAACAGGCCAACCTGACACAATATGGCCCTTTTTTCTTACAACAGTAGCACATTAAATTGTCCACTCCCTTCAGGTCCTCCTTCACAGTCTGAACCTCAAGCTCAGAAGACCCAGAACTCCTGGAACCTTCATGACACCCTTTCCACGACCACTGTGACCATCAAGAGGCTGAAAGGACGATCCACACAAACAGACCTGAGTGAGAACATCCTCATCAACCAAACCTGCAGCCTTAGAAACATCATTGACTTTCTGTTCATTTAAATGTGTTGACTCCCTCTCTGGAAGACAGCATACTGAATGATCTAACACAAGCAGTATAATTAGGACTGTGGGTTTGAAAATAATTAAGATGAACTCAACACACCTAGAATCAGGCAGGTAGAGAAATATGGCTTTTAAACACAGGACTCACTTTCACTGACAATGATCCGTTTTTTTCTGGCGTGGCAGCGATGCATTGAAATGTCCTCGTTCTATTGTATTTATGATATATTTGTCTGTGCGGTTACTTTTTATTTTTTATCGGGCGTTCATTTTCTACTGTCACCTCTAACCACTGACTGTATATCTACTTTATACAGTCTATAGACTAACCTGATGATTCGTATGTGTTGCAGTTCCTCCCTTTGACCAGTAGAGGATAGTAAATGTTTAAAATGTCCTGTTAAATGTCAACTCAACATGAAGTAAACTCATTATGACTGCACTAAGTGTTGAGGTTTAATCAACAACAATGTTCATTTGAACTAATTTAGACCAATTTATTCATGTTGATTTGGACAGTTATTAAGTTATTCTAATCACATAAACACCGCTCGTTTGAAGTCATTTAAAATGCAGTACCGCAGTCCCAGATCTTGGCCACGAGATGGCAGTAAACATCCGTATTTCAAATAACTTCGGTCAACAAATTACTTCCCAACTGTGGACTCAAAACTTTTCTATTCAAAACTCTGTTGACACAGAGAACTATAAAATCAACTCTTAGAATAACTCCTCTTGGTCTGTGTCACCTCTAAAGTTGGAAAGTAGAAAAATTTGATGAAATCAAAAACACATAGAAACAAAGAGAAGACTCCAGTTGACAGGGAGCAGTGTTTTCAGTACTAATGATGATACACCACAAAGAACTTCATAGATCATCCAGAGTACTTCATTTTCATATCCTGTAAAAGTTTAGTTCTTTGCTTCTGGAAGATTCACCACATATCCACTGCACAGTTTACCAGCCTCAAATTGAATGTGCAGTCTGACACTGGTCAAAACCAGATTTCATAAACCAACCTCACACAGTCTGACATGCAGTAAAGTCACTGATACATTGTCAGTTTCTCTACATGGTACTACAGTCTCTGGAAGAGTTGTTTTGTTAGCCATGTTCTTTCAGTTCTCACCATTAAAACACAGTCTGGTTGTCTTATCTTCTCCTTGTCCTGTGGCTCCTGCACAACCTTTAGGTTAACGAACAAAGGTGGTCGTAAAGTGGTCCTCTCCAAATCCTGTTGTAAACTCAAGTGTCAGTTAGATGGTCGTCCCAGGTAGAGGGAGATGTCTCCTTCCATCTGTTTAATGTCCAGATTGGATATTTTTATGCTTACAGTGAGTGGCTTGTTTTTGCCGTACATTGTGTCAGAAATCAAAACTTTATTTCAAATTATCTGAGAGAATGATTAGATCTGAATATCTGCTGTCAGATTGAAATCAAGACCATGAAAGCACACAGCAGCTTCATCTGAGCTGTCAATCAGCAGCAGCAGTCTCATCTGTGGGCTGCAGGGGCTGATGGGAGCTTTGAGGACCTGCTAGAAACCACGTGGCCTCGTCTGATCTCACAGCTCGTCCTTGTTGGGCCTCAGCTGCATCAGAGCTCCACTTCTCCCCAGGTTCACCAGAGGATACACCACTGCACAAAATGCTTTTCCTCCCAGCTGCTGCTCTGTGCTGTCTGTGTTCAGGTGAGTGTTTCCAACAAACTCCACCTTTAACAAACACTGTCTCACTAACCTTCATCTATCTGTCTGTGTCTCTACAGCGCTGGTTGCCATGGCAGCAGAGCTGACCCAGGACCAGTTAACATTGACCAGGAGAGTTGGTCAAACAGTCTCCTTCAGATGTGGAGGAACTGACCAATGTGATAGGGATTGGATATTCTGGTACCAGAAGAAAGAAACAGAAACATTCAGAGTGATTCTTGATATTGATAAAAGTAATGGTAAAATAGATTCACGTTACGATCATCCTCAGAAAAATGATTTCTCATCCGTGAATAATCAGAAAGGCTGGGAGTTGGAGATAAAGAATGTTAAAGTCGATCATTCAGCCACCTACTACTGCTCCTGTTATAAGTCTGGTACCCACAGTGAGAAATGATGCGAGCAGCCTGAACAAAAACCAACAGGTGAACAGATGTCAAACAGTGTTTGTGACAGGAAGAGAGCAGTAAACCACAGCCCAGGTTCACATATTTCACCTCCATCTCAGACAGAGTCCCAAACATACTGAGCTGAGGGAGATTCTTCTTTCCTGCTCTCACTATTTATTTGACATCAGATTTATTGATGTTGTTAGCAGATATTTCAACAGTTAGAAAAAAGATGAAAACAATACAGAGAAGAACAAAGAGCAGAAATACATCCTCTCCTTCCACACCCAGTCCAGAGTCTCCTGCTGTGTTTGTCCTTCATAGACTGCAAATGGTTAAACCTAGAATTGTATAAATACTCTCACACCTCCCAAAAACAAAATGCCCAGAAATAAAGCTTCATTCAATAGTTCATGTTCCTCTTTCTAGCATCCATGCTAACTAAATTACAGAATGTCATCACACAGTCAAGAGGACGGGTGGTAGCTAAATCATTTGTGGACAAGATGGAATAAAGTCTAAATAATGTTCCTGAACATGAATTAAATATCCTCCAGAACACTCACAGTCTAGAATCACTTCAGTCCCATTTGATAGTTTTTAGGTTTCTAAAGTCATATATTTAAAATGAGCAAATACCATGGAATCTATTTATGTCACTGACATATTTTCTATTCACAAAGTGGAGTAAAATAAACTTCCCCATATTTATCTTGGGTTCTTTCTGTTCTTTAATTTGAAGGTATCATGTTGTGGAAACCAGAATAATAAAGTTTAAATCCTGTAACATTCAGTCTGAGGTCATATTTTGAAAAGTGAGAGGCACATATACAAACTGTTGTAACTTCTAAACCGTTCACCTGATTTGTATGTAAATACCCTCAAATTAAAGCTGAAAGTCTGCAGTTAAAGCACATCTTGTTCGTTTCATTTCTAATCCATTGTGGTGGTGTATAGAGCCAAAAAGATTAGAATTGTGTCGATGTCCCAATATTTATGGCCCTGACTGTATTCCCCAGAGTTCATGTATGAACACATGAATCTTAGTCTTGGTTCCTTTTCTATCAGAAATGATTTATTTAATCTCTTTCTTCCTCACAGAGTGAAGCCAATCCTCAAACCCTTGATGGTCATGGTGTCCTTATTAACAGACTCACCATTTACTGAACTGGTTGAATTATTTTTTGAATAATCAGTTTAACAATTGTTACTAAACAAGAACACAGTAAAACCAAGAAGAACCCTGATATGATCAGAAAAATAATATGAACCAAACCAGATTTACACATTGCAGCACTGTTACCAGAACCTCATGATCCAAACTAATCCACCCAAAACTAAATCTGACTGATATGTAGCTTTGACTGTTTCATGAACCAGAGTCTGTTGTTGTGTCAGAGATGGAAAGAAAAATACAGATGGAATGAAATAAATGATCAGGAACCTGAACAAGTTGCAGGAGAAACCAAACATACAGAAAGTCAGAATGTTGTTAGTTTAGCAGATATTTGGTCATAAATCAAAGTATTAGTGTTACAACCTGGGGTGAGGGAAGCAACAATAAAACCAGGTGGAAATGGCTTTAGTTAAGGTTTATTGCTGTGAAAGTGAAGCATTTTGAACAAAAGGCACAGCAATAAGGCTGGACAGTGGGGTGCTGAATAAATCAAATGTAGGGTAGTCTACACCTTTTTAAATGTCTCGTTAGGGCACCACCTCCTGTTATCGTAGGAAGAACACGGTTTAAATCAATTTATCAGTCTCAGTTCAATAATTTGCATATTTGCGTAAAGGAGTGAATCCTTTACTACAATTTGTACCAGTCATTCTCTGCCGTAAAACAACATCACAAACAACTTCTTAAGTGTGAACAAATATTTATTTAATAAAGTGACAACTATGAATAAATGAGGGACTAATAGAATATAGGAGTGTAATCAAATGAACGAATATAATAAGGTATGAAATAATTTCTGGAGCGATGGTGAGAGATGGAGATGTTTTAAGTCCTAAACTAAAGGGAATAGATTTGATATCTAATCTAATCAATCTTCTCTAAAAGATGTTAGTAGGGAGTTTCAAAGTAGTGACACCAACTCTTTGTCTTAAGCGGTAGGAACGATTCAAGCCTACTTTTGTAGAGTCTTCTCGGCGTCGGTGATGGCAGAGCGTCGGTGTGACGACGTAGTGACGAAGCGGCCCAGCTGATGCAGGTCTCTCTTGGACCGGTAGACAGGACTTGTTGCTTGGTCTGCAACTCCAACACCCAGCTTTGCTTGAGAGCGCTGTAGGTGTTCAGTCAAAGGCAGATGACACTTGGCAATGTCTTTGTGTTTGAAGAAAGAAGCCGGATTGTCACGTCTTCTTGATGTCGTTGCTATGGCAACAGCTTCTTGATTTCTTGATCCGTCGAAGAGATTGGGTCTTTCTCTGATATCCCAGCTGACTACGCTGTCTAACTTATAAACGATGTTGGTTAGTACTTCGGTTCGTAGAGTATAAAAATTAATAAAGCTAGAAAAATATTTAAGTCACTATAAAAATCGTACGTCGGGGAAAAACATCCGACGAGAAACAAACAGAGCTTGAAAAGGACCGGATTGTCAATATTCAAGTTGTTCTTAAAGTTACTAAGTACAAACGTGACTAAGTACGTAAAGAATAAGACTAAAATAAAAGTAAACGTGAATGGAAAGTGGAAAGTGCAAAAGTCCGGAGAAAGTGCAAAGAAGTCTGAAAGTCTAAAAGTCCGGAGAAAGAGCGGCGGAAAGAGCGGAGAAAGAGGAGCGTCTCTCTGGTTTTATGAGTTAATTATTCAGGGCGTGTTTGGATCGGGTTTCCAGAATCTTCGCGCGGAAAGAGAAGAGAACGCCTTCTCCTTTGTCTTGAGATGTCTTATTGCCTGATCTTCTTAACCTATTTTATATTACTAAATTTTAATCATTCCATCACTCATCATGGCTCGTTAGCAATGTTTTTCGTATGCGACAACACTCAACATTACAACATGACAAGATGACGTATCAGAATGACCACATCAAAGTAACTCAAAAGCATCAATAAATTAATAAACTCAAGTTCTCTTTACATTGACATTTTGCTAATAATAAAAGGTCGGGGTTTCTAAAATAACAACTTCAACAGTTATGATTTCAACTAGCCTAATAGCTAGTATAAGAACATACCTAAGTTTCAACATTCTTTAACTTCAACAATTGATTAAAAGAGAGAAAATACTTTTAAAGATAGCCACTTGATGGCAATGTTGATCCATCCTTACTGTGGCAAATTATGTGAATTTGGGCTAGCATTATCGTACAAGGATCAAAATCGTCTCATTGTGATCGTAAGCACTTCCTGAACAATAATATATAACTTACCAGGTTATTACATTTTCGATAGTCATATTATCAAACTTAGGCTCTTTTTAGAGAAGAGAAATGCAGATCAGAGTCTGGTTCTGGGGAAAGAAAGTTATTTACGACCGGCTTATCAGTGTTTCGCTCTCTTGGTCATTCCAAGAGAGGGGGGCAAAACCTGTTAAAATGGTATGTTTGCATTCGTCTCTGAAAAAGAAAATTAGTACATCACAAGTTTAAAACATAATTGAACATCACATTAAGGCTTCTAGACTTTGTCCTTCGAATCCAAAAGGAGTCAATTCATTCTTCCTGATATCATGTTGATGTTCTTTTTCGATTCAGGACTAATTAGTCCAGAAACAAGAGTGGGAAATTCCACAAGAAGTGTAAATCTGTCTCTTTTGGCTCAGATGACGTCCAGAGCATCAGGGAGGTCTGATAGTGTGGGCCTGTCCCGCGTTCGGACATGGCACATTTATGGCTAAGGTGTAAAAGGTTGATCTGTTAGAAGAGTTCTTCTGCAAAACAACTTCGTAAATTTAAATTCCAGAGAGGGGGAGAATTGAGAGGAAGACTGGTTCCCCTACACAAAGAAATTAGTAAAACAAAACAAACCTATACATGCAGACCACGTCCTTTCTAAGAAATAAAATCTCAAATAAAACTCTACATCCTTAACCAAACTCAAAACACATCAACAAACAACAGTCCAGCATAGACAAATTAAATTAAGTGCTTAAATCAAAAGGGTTTAAGCTGACTAAGTATTTCAGAACTTGTAGGGTCAACAATCACAGATTTAAAGTTTCAAAGGTTCAAAGAGTCACCAATTGGGCAAACCAGTGTCAGGCAAGATAGATGGGGATGCTTCCAGCTTCTGAGTGTCAGGGACAGTCTTTAAATAGGATCCCCCGACCAATCAGTCCGTTCAGGGGCGTGGCGATGAATCTCCCAGGGGAAATCTGCCACACCTGTGAATGGGCGGCCTACTGAAATGGCAGGGGCCATAACAATCAGACAAATTCAAATGTTGATCTGATGATGGAGCTAGTCAGACAGTCATCAGTGTAAAATGTTTTAACTTAAACACACATTCACTCTGCACTAAACCAAAAAATAGGTGACAGCTAGATGAGGAGAAACCCAATGGATGTCAGCTCCAGGAAACATTCCCACTAGTTAGTGTCCCGCTAACTAGTGGGAATTAGTTGTTTACTTTAGCTTAGCTTCAGAACATTAACACACATTAGCAACGTTCAGTAACTTCAGGCTACAACATTACAACAGATGATCAGTTTCTCATTGAGATCAGACATGTTCCTGACTAGTTCCCTCTCCATAGAAAGCATGGCCAGTGCATTCAGACCTTCCTGACTCAGTGAGTTTCAGAGAAATGTTTTCATCACTTTAATGTGAGAGAAAAACATCCTTTTCCACACTTTTTTTAAAAAAAATTGTAGGAAGGAGTTCCTGATCACCGAAAGTGAGTGTGACAGTGGTGGAGCAGATGTGGCCTGACCTCACGTGTTATGGTCTGTTGGCAATGTTCATGGAGATGCTGGCTGAAGTCCTGTTCCCAATGGTGACAGACTGAGGCCTGTCAGTAAAAAGGTCCAGGAGCCAGTCACAGAGTGTGGGGTGCAGTCAGAGTGTAGACAGCTTGTGGGTCAGTTTGTAAAGACCATGCTGATGTAGGAGTCTTTATTTACACAACTCCTCTGTTTCACCCTCCCCCCAGGTTAAGAGTCTGGGTGTCATCCTTGGCAGCACACTATCCTTTCAATCCCACATCAATAACATTACTCGGTCTGCTTACTTCCACCTACGTAACATTAATCGCCTCCGCCCCTCCCTTACCCCCCACACAGCCGCCATCCTTGTTCACAGTCTTGTCACTTCCCGTCTGGATTATTGCAACTCTCTCCTCTTTGGCCGTCCACACGAATCCCTCCATAAACTTCAACTAGTCCAGAATTCAGCTGCCCGCATCATAACTCGAACCCCCTCCATTCACCACATCACTCCTGTCCTTCAAGAGCTTCATTGGCTCCCAGTTCAATTTTGCATCCAAGTCAAAGTCCTCCTGCTTACTTTCAAGGCCATTCACAACCTCACCCCCCCATATTTGTCTGATCTCCTCCATGTTCCCACTCCCTCCCGCTCTCTACGATCATCTTCCTCCGTACACCTGTCTGTCCCTACTGCCCGTCTTACCACCATGGGGAGCAGAGCATTCAGCCGCTCTGCTCCCCGTCTCTGGAATTCACTACCACCCCAACTCAGAAATATTGATTCATTTCCCCTTTTCAAATCAAAACTCAAAACATATCTGTTTAAAACTGCCTATTCCACCTGATGACAATTGCTCTGCCTTTTTTTTTTGTTTGTTTTTGTTTTTATATATATATATATATATTATTCTTCTGCTGTATTTTCTTATGAATGTATGTACGGTGTCCTTGAGTGCCAAGAAAGGCGCCTTTAAATAAAATGCATTATTATTATTATTATTTTTTTTATTTTCTAGATGGGACAGGCAGATAGGGAGGGTAGCAGTGATGGTGGAGCTGTTGGGATGGTAGGCATACAGCAGAGGGTCCATTGTGTCAGGTCTGTCCAGCTTCTCTCTGTACTACCTCTTGGCTGCTGTGTTAACTTTTCTCAGTCCGTACTTTGTACTCTGCCTCACTGATCTGATCTAAATGTAAGAGAGTCGAACCTGACTGTCTATTCAGGGCTTCTGGTGGGTCCAATGTTGTTAACACAAGTGCTGATGCACCCAGTCACATACTCAGCATAGTCTTGTGTGCTAACAGAAGAGTCCTCCAGTGTGGCTGCAGCTTTAAACACATCCCAGTCTGTCCTAGCAAAACAGTCCTTCAGGGTGCTCCAGAGTTTAAACTATTTGGTTTTATCTGTAGGCTCTGTACAGGAAGAGATGTGGGAACAGTGGGAACAGTGTGCAACCCTGTATAAACCCCATATGTAACTGTACACATGATCCAAGGTGGGAATGTCCTCATGTTGGTAGTATTTGGGGAATACAGTCCATAGCTTGCACTGATTGAAGTCTCCCATTGTGAGAATAACGTCATCAGGATGAGCCGTCTCTGATGACGTCATGGACAGTGGCGATTCGACACTGAATTACTCCCAGGGCGAGACCACCCCCGAGCGGTGTTGATTGACACTCGACAATCAACAGATTTCCATCCCCCAACGCTGTCACTCACGACCAGAAGTCAAGACTAAACCAATTCACCTTGGTGACCACATAATCGTTTTGTATTACCTATTTTTATTTGGCAATTTCACACAATTCATAAATATAAAAACGTGCAGAACTTATAGGCCTGTATTTATAATATAATGAATGAAATGTGCGTTATATGGAAGAAAGGCAAGGTGTGACTGACTTTAGCCCTTTTATACAGTGGACCCCCCCCCCCCCCGTCCGTTCAATTTGTGAGAGGCCCAGAGGTGAACTGTGCCCGCGCCCCCCTCCCCTTTCCCTTTCTCTTTTTCACACAGCTTCTGTGCACGGGACCTTCTCAGCAGGGGCTCCTGCAGCTGCAGGGGGCGCCAATTTGCCAATTCCCCACACAGATGTGACAGATAATAGAAAACCATGTAGCGGCGCAGATTTATTTGTTTATTTCTATTTTTTTTTTTTCCAAGTGCTCGTGCCGCCCCAATTGTGTCATGAAAAAATGCCGCCCCGGGCGCCTGCCCGGTTCGCCCGTTCCTAAAACCACTACTGGTCATGGAGCTTGCTGAGCGCTCTAGTGGAGTTGGCTGACGGGGGCTCACGCTATTAAAATAGTGGACTGAGCAACCACTGACATTAACATCAGAGCCATGCTGCTAGTGTGGCTAAAAGAAAAGAGAAGAAGAGACAGTCATGTTGATGTGAACGTTAGAGAAACACATCATGGAGCTGAAATATGATCCTACTTCCTCATTTGGACTCGTTCACCTCAGCTGACTCTCTCAACGGCACACAGGTTTTTGTATTAGTCTTTTTCACTGTGTGGAGGCTACTACTACCTCATCTTTGGCTCTGGAACTAAACTGTATGTAACAGGTAAGAAGAAACATTTCTTTTCCTTCAGTTGTTTTATTGTAGAAGCTGAAAATGTGTTTAAAGTCAGTTTGTGCTGCTTCAGCCTTTCCATGTTAGTTTTTTCCTCATTAGTAGAGAATTCATCCTGCAGACATTGTTCCAGAAGAAAAGCTCAATCATTTCTGAAAACATGTTGAAATCTGACTGAACAACTAAAGTTCTTCTTTATTTCTGTAAATATTAGTGACGTTCCAAACATTTAGGATTTGATCATCTCAGTAATTCTGTGACATGTGTTGTTGAAAACAAGATGATATTTGATGTTCAACTATTTCAGATTGTTTTGAAGTGTCTATCGATTGTATTGGATCATTTCTGAAAGTTAGAACCTTGTCAGATCTAATGGCTGTCAGTTATTATTTATCTGATGGTAAATGTGTCTTTAATTGATAATGGATTCATAGAAAAAGAAAAAAACACAAAATGAATGTGATATTAGAAGAAATAGAATTGACTCAAACAATGTTTTATTAATATCATCAGCATAAAGTATTTAAACATTTGAACATGACTGACACAAACTTGTATATTGATGTGTTTTATTAGTGATTAAAGTCTGTGCTCTTAAATGTGGAATATTCAATACATATTGGAATCAGTGAAATGACAAACGTACTGAAAAACACAATTCAGGGATATGGAAATGATTTAAATATTTAATATAATTTAATTTAATTTAATTTAAAAAACTACATAGACAATAATTATATATTTCTTTTTAAAGGAATAGTTGCTTATTTAAATTCAGGCTGCTCTTCATTAACTTGCAAATTTGTGAACGGACCATTAATGCTGAACCGTTTTGGAGCAACAAATGCTGCTATCCAGATGACGTCTTATTCTGGAAGGGCTTTCTTAAAATAAAATAAAATAAAATAAAATAAAATAAAGGAGCATCTAAAATCTTATATTAAATCAGATTGTAAAATATTTCCCGTTCTAAACTACAGCAGCTGTGAGTTGATAAAAGACGACGTGATGAAACACAGTCGACATGTTTCTGTCCCAACTTCTTTGAAACGTGTTTTTGGATTCAAATTCAAAACCATTAAATAATGTCTTTTGATGAAGATAAAATAAGATAATCCTTTATTTATCACACCGTGGGGAAATTAGCAGCGTTGCAGCAGTAGACAGTTTAAGGACAGAGCACACAGGAGATAAAAAGAAGTAATAAAACATTAAATAAATACAAAGAATAGAAACTGAAATACAATAGAAATCCTACTTACGTATGTATGTATGTATATTGCACATGAAAGAATAAATGATGTGCAAACATAAGTTCTTCCAAATATATTAAGGATATTCCAGTTTGTGTTGTGATTGTCCAGCGTGTGTTTGGTCTACTGGGAGCAGGCTTGATTATACAACTGATGATTGATCAACCACTGGATCTGTTCTGATTGATTTTATATAGCATCAGTTATTTTGGAAACAGAAATTTACATGAAGATATATTATAATGTATACTGAATATGTAGACCGATCAGCCATAACATTATGACCGGTGAAGTGGTTAGACGACTGGGTCAGAGCATCTCCAGAACTGCAGCTCTTGTGGGGTTTTCCTGGTCTTCAGTGATCAGTATCTATCAAAAGTGGTCCAAGGAAGGAGAAGAACCAGAGACAGGGTGGTCATGGGCAGCAAAGGATCATTGACCCTTGTGGTCCCATCCAACAGACGAGCTACTGTAGCTCAGACTGCTGAAAAGGTTAATGCTGGTTGAACTTTGTTCTGTATTGATGAGTAGTTTAGTGATCAGAGTCCATGTAGTTTCCAGGATCAGACTCAATGCAGAGCAGGGCTGGAAGCTGCTGTTGACTGTGTCAATGTGTGTGTGCTGTCAAACTTCAGATGAGCAGGTAGTGAAGTCCGTGGTGAGCGTGTACCCAGCAGCATCCAGAGCCCACCAGGAGGGGAAGAGCTCCCTGCTGTGTCTGGCCTCATCCATGTTTCCTCCTGTGGTCCAGTTCTCCTGGAAAAGGCAGAAGAAGAACGGCCCTCTGGAGGAGCTGACCCCTGCTCAGGGAGAGCAGCTGGAGCTCAGAGAGTCGGGACGCAGCGCCTCCATCAGGCTGGTGGATTGGGATGATCTGTACAAGTACAGATATCGCTGCTATGTCGAGCACGAGGGAGGGACAGTGGAGGCCCAAACACACCAAGGTCATGAAGGCTTCATGTGGAGACGCTGTCAAAGAGAACAGAGGAGCAGAGGACTGACATTTCTCACTGCAGCTCTAAACATTTGACTCCTTTTCTGTTTCAGAGGTTCCAGCACGTCTCTCCAAGTTTACCCGGTCGGTGAAACTGCTCTGTCTGCTGTACACAGTGCTGATAGTGAAGAGTCTGGTGTACTGCTGTGGACTCTCTCGGCTGATGAGCCTCAGAAACAAGGGACCGTCCACCAACTCCACACATGCTGACTGACTGTTTTCTGCTGGTCTTTTCTCTCCATCAGATCTCATCAGTTCATCTCATTCATCACTTTGATCAGTATTCACAAATGTTAGTCATGATGCTTTGGTTGTAATGTAGAGTCAGATAGATTTATCAGAGTTTCTTTATCAAATCTCTTAATTGTAACTTCTAAATATTACACCAGTTAAAGAATTAACTTCCTTGTAGATGTTTCAACATTTAATACAACATGTGTTTGCTTCCCTTTTCTTTTTCTTATAGAAATACAATGCAGTATGTTCATCCATTTATTCTGTTCTATTAAAATACAACAACTATAAAATAATAATGGTGTTTTGTTTTTCTCCTTGTCTAAAGATTCATTATGTTGACACCCCAAAGTAATTTGATGATTGTTCCTAAGACATTTGACATCAAAATGAACATCTAGTGTTTGTGGTTGTTCCACCAGGTTCAGTTCTGTGTCTTCAGATCATTTAGTTTGTGTATTAGTTCTCTAATATAAATGTGTCGGTGTGGATGTCAAACTCTACGCTGACGACACTGTTGTTTACACAGATGAACAAAGAGCAGAGCTGATTTGAAGTTACGACTGTTAAAAACTATCATCCAGCGGTTTGATGAGTCAGTGCTGAGGTTTGAATGTTGATCAAATGAAGGATGTGTTTAATTAACAGTCATTAAATAGTTTTATTAGCAGCAGGTCAGTGTGTCAGTGGAAATTCAACTGTTTGAGAGCTGAACACTGAAAGTTCATAGTTCTCTAACTGGACCTGTTAGTGGATAAATCCTAATCAGTCATTAATCACAGAGGTGGCTGATCAATAAAATAATATTTAATTAATGTTCTTTTTGTTGATTTCAAAGTGTAAAGTGCATCTTTAATCAATCAAACCTCTAAATACCCTGAACATGTTACCAGGACATGAGCTTCAGGTGGGTGATCGGACTCAGTTCAACTCTGTGTGGGTGGAGGGCTCAGAGGAAAAAAGGTTTACAGAAAACAAGAGAAAGGGAGGGGAGGTGATGAGTGTGTTCAGCAGCAGATATGAATCTGTTCTCAGTGGTTATTAGGACAGAAAACAAACTGCTGACAGCCAATCAGACTTCCTTCCTGCAGCAGACGGGCTGTGTGGGTTTGTGCTCTGCAGCCTCCACACCGTTAGCTGTGGCTTTTCACTTTAATGACACAATGACAGTTTCAACCACCAGCTGTGGTTAAAGAATCTTTCCAGGAAGCACCTGTGTTCTTCATCTGAGAGAGAAACACATTTACATTTATTATTAAACATTACAATCAGTAATTATGTTCAACAGCTTTATTTACTGACGTCCAACAGTTCCTAATATACGAGCTAAAGTATTTGACTTGCTTTGTTAAGACACATAAAAAGCAGTTTATCAAAGCCAGACTCTGGGATTGTGTCGGTTTCTTGTGTTTATTGAGTGTGTTCCAGTGAAAGAAAAGAGCAGCCTGGTGGATTCTGCATTTATTAGAAAGAAACACAAGAGCAGAAGAAACAGCCTGCTGGAAACTGATGATGATTATTATACAAGTCACAGTTGAAAGTGGAAATAAACTAGACTACTAGAGAATGAAGACGTCATAAGAGCAGATTTCTATGTGAATATATGTGTTTATATTTCCAGGATGACAATCAAGACGTGAATGAAAAGATACAGATTACAAAGAAGCACATTACAACAACATTTGTGAATACTGATCAAAGTGATGAATGAGATGAACTGATGAGATCTGATGGAAAGAAAAGACCAGCAGAAAACAGTCAGTCAGCATGTGTGGAGTTGGTGGACGGTCCCTTGTTTCTGAGGCTCATCAGCAGAGAGAGTCCACAGCAGTACACCAGACTCTTCACTATCAGCCCTGTGTACAGCAGACAGAGCAGCTTCACCCTGCACTGAGACTGGAAGGACACTGACAGACAGACAGACAGATATGAATTAATGGAAGTGTCAGATTAATCTTGTAAAGTTGTTCTAGTGTTCTCATTGGACATTGGAGCTGTCCATGCAGAGAGGCAGCAGGTGATCTTACAGTGATCTTGCTGCAGAGCTGGCAGGTCTGCTGGCTCTCTCTCTGGAGGACAGGAGGCTGCTGGAGCTGGAACCTCTGAAACAGAAAAAGAGTCAAATGTTTGGAGCTGCAGTGAGAAATGTCAGTCCTCTGCTCCTCTGCTCTCTTTGACAGCGTCTCCACATGAAGCTGAATCACTGCTGAACACAGTCACCAAGCCTTCATTACCTTGTTGGCTTTGGGGCTCTACTGTGGCCTTCACTGTGTCCTCCACTGTGACATCCACTGTCCCCTCCTCGTGCTTGACGGAGCAGTGATATTTATACTTGTCCAGATCATCTCTATCCACCAGTATGATGGAGGCGCTGCGTGCCAACTCTCTGAGCTCCAGCTGCTCTCCCTGAGCAGGGGTCAGCTCCTCCAGAGGGTCGTTCTTCTTCTGTCTTTTCCAGGAGAACTGGACCAGAGGAGGAAACATGGATGAGGCCAGACACAGCAGGGAGCTCTTCCCCTCCTGGTTGGCTCTGGATGCTGCTGGGTACACGCTCACCACGGGCTTCACTACCTGCTCATCTGAAGTTTGACAGCACACACACATTCACACAGTCAACAGCAGCTTCCAGCACTGCTCTGCATTCAGTCTGATCCTGGAAACTACATGGACTCTGATCACTAAACTACTCATCAATACAGAACAAAGTTCAACCAGCATTGTCAATGATCCTTTGCTGCCCATGACCACCCTGTCTCTGGTTCTTGTCCTTCCTTGGACCACTTTTGATAGATACTGATCACTGCAGACCAGGAAAACCCCACAAGAGCTGCAGTTCTGGAGATGCTCTGACCCAGTCGTCTAACCACTTCACCGGTCATAATGTTACGGCTGATCGGTCTACATATTCAGTATACATTATAATATATCTTCATGTAAATTTCTGTTTCCAAAATAACTGATGCTATATAAAATCAATCAGAACAGATCCAGTGGTTGATCAATCATCAGTTGTATAATCAAGCCTGCTCCCAGTAGACCAAACACACGCTGGACAATCACAACACAAACTGGAATATCCTTAATATATTTGGAAGAACTTATGTTTGCATATCATTTATTCTTTCATGTGCAATATACATACATACGTAAGTAGGATTTCTATTGTATTTCAGTTTCTATTCTTTGTATTTATTTAATGTTTTATTACTTCTTTTTATCTCCTGTGTGCTCTGTCCTTAAACTGTCTACTGCTGCAACGCTGCAAATTTCCCCACGGTGGGATAAATAAAGGATTATCTTATTTTATCTTCATCAAAAGACATTATTTGCTGGTTTTGAATTTGAATCCAACAACACGTTTCAAAGAAGTTGGGACAGAAACATGTCAACTGTGTTTCATCACGTCGTCTTTTATCAACTCACAGCTGCTGTAGTTTAGAACGGGAAATATTTTACAATCTGATTTAATATAAGATTTTAGCTGATCCTTTATTTTATTTTATTTTATTTTATTTTATTTTATTTTATTTTGAGAAAGGCCTTCCAGAATAAGACGTCATCTGGATAGCAGCATTTGTTGCTCCAAAACCTCTACATACGGTTCAGCATTAATGGTGCGTTCACAAATGTGCAAGTTAATGAAGAGCAGCCTGAATTTAAATAAGCAACTATTCCTTTAAAAAGAAAAAAAAAATATCTATGTACTACTTTCTATTAAATTTAATTAAATTAAATTAAACCTTGTTAAGCTGTGACATGAAATCAAAAGAAGCAACTATTTTTAACTTTTGTATTATTTTGTATTAAATTAAATATTTAAATCATTTCTAAATCCCTGAATTGTGTTTTTCAGTTGTACGTTTGTCATTTCACTGATTCCAATATGTATTGAATATTCCACATTTAAGAGCACAGACTTTAATCACTAATAAAACACATCAATATACAAGTTTGTGTCAGTCATGTTCAATGTTTAAATACTTTATGCTAATGATATTAATAAAACATTGTTTGAGTCAATTCTATTTCTTCTAATATCACATTCACTTTGTGTTTTTTTCTTTTTCTATGAATCCATTATCAATTAAAGACACATTTACCATCAGATAAATAAGAACTGACAGCCATTAGATCTGACAAGGTTCTAACTTTCAGAAATGATCCAATAAAATCGATAGACACTTCAAAACAATCTGAAATAGTTGAACATCAAATCCTAAATGTTTGGAATGTCACTAATATTTACAGAAATAAAGAAGAACTTTAGTTGTTCAGTCAGATTTCAACATGTTTTCAGAAATGATTGAGCTTTTCTTATGGAACAATGGCTGCAGGATGAATTCTCTACTAATGAGGAAAAAACTAACATGGAAAGGCTGAAGCAGCACAAACTGACTTTAAACACATTTTCAGCTTCTACAATAAAACAACTGAAGGAAAAGAAATGTTTCTTCTTACCTGTTACATACAGTTTAGTTCCAGAGCCAAAGATGATATCACACAGTGAAAAAGACTAATACAAAAACCTGTGTGCCGTTGAGAGAGTCAGCTGAGGTGAACGAGTCCAAATGAGGAAGTAGGATCATATTTCAGCTCCATGATGTGTTTCTCTAATGTTCACATCAACATGACTGTCTCTTCTTCTCTTTTCTTTTAGCCACACTAGCAGCATGGCTCTGATGTTAATGTCAGTGGTTGTTCAGTCCACTATTTTAGTAGCGTGAGCCCCCGTGAGCCAACTCCACTAGAGCGCTCAGCAAGCTCCATGACGTCATCAGAGACAGCTCATCCTGATGACGTTATTCTCACAATGGGAGACTTCAATCAGTGCAAGCTATGGACTGTATTCCCCAAATACTACCAACATGTGGACATTCCCACCTTGGATCATGTGTACAGTTACATATGGGCTGCACGCCACACCCACTTCAAACACACAGACCACATCTCTTCCTGTTCCCAGCCTACAGATAAAACCAACAAAACCAGTCACCAAATTGAAGCCCTGGATACACAGTCAGTTACGACACATGGTGTGTGTTCTCTCTCTTGCATTTAGACCATTGAATGAGGCAGAGTACAAAGCTTCAAAGTACGAAATAAAAAAAGTCAACACAGCAGCCAAGAGGCAGTACAGAGAGAAGCTGGACAGCTTCTGTTCTACTGCTGACTCTGGGTGGATGTGGCAGGGCCTGCAGCAGATCACAGACTACAGGACCACCACCAGCACCATTAGCTCCTCAGACAGCCTGCTGGATGACCTCAACACCTTCTACACCCTCTTTGAGACCTCCAGCTCCAGCACAGAGAGGAGGCACACACACTTGTACCACAGAACTCCCCTCCCCACCACCAAGCGTCTCATCAGCCCCGGTACACAAATCCCTGAAGAGGATCAAACCCCACAAAGCAGCTGGTCCAGATAACATCCCTGGATGAGCCCTCAGAGCATGTGTCAACGAGCTGACTTCCTTCATGGAAAAGTTAAAGAAACATCAAAACCACAACCAACAGACTGAGAGACAGCTTCTTCCTCAGAGCTGTGAAGTCAATCACCCCCCCATCCCGCCCTGCACACACACACTCACTCAACCCTCCCCCCTGACCCCGCCCACCCCTCACCATGGACACTTTACAAATCATTGCAATGTCTGCACTATATTAGGTTTACAAGGTTTGCTGCTGACTATTCACTCATATGTATATACTGTATCTGTACAACTGTATTTTTAGTTCTGATCTTATTTTATTCTTATAGTTAAAAAATTGCCTATTCTATTCTTTTTCATATTGCACTATTTAAGCCAGGAGGTACCGTAAAAATTTCACTATGTTCTCACATAATGACAATAAAGGATTCTTTATTCTTGAGTCTTTATTCTTGATTCTTAAGTCCAAGCCATCGTTACCACCTGGAGTGTTTCAAAAGGAGGACATATATGCTCGGCGTCGATGGAGACAAGTGCAGTATATGTCTGACCTGTTTTGGAAGCGCTGGCTGAAGGAGTGGGTCAAAGTGGCAGAGTACCAGACGGAACTTTGTTCCTGGAGACGTTGTTATCATCATGGATGATTCTGCACCACGCGACTAGTGGCTTACTGGAAGAGTTGTGGAGGCAGTTCCTGATAAAAGAGGACTTGTATGGCAGATTGACATCAGGACAAGGACCAACTACCTGGACAGGCCCATCACCAAAGTGTGTCTTCTTCAAGAAGCAGAGGAGCCCTGAAGATGTGGACATACTTTCATGACTTGGACATTTACACATGTAAGAGGACTTGTGTTGACATTTTTCCAGGTATGAATGACCTTTAGGCTAGGTGGCAGAGACTTTTGGGTTATGGGTATAGGTTACTTGAATGTGAATCTTCCTATATTGCTCATGTTTTGTCTCCTATATGTTTCTGGTTGTGTAATTTGTAATTTGGCGTGTGTGTGCACATCGTATTGGCATTGGGTGGAGGGGTGTACATATTTGCGCTCACCTGTTCACCGGTGCTGGTGCTCACCGGTCAGAAGCAACAAAAGCAATCGAAACATTTCTCTGAAACTCACTGAGTCAGGAAGGTCTGAATGCACTGACCATGCTTTCCATGGAGAGGGAACTAGTCAGGAACATGTCTGATCTCAATGAGAAACTGATCATCTGTTGTAATGTTGTAGCCTGTGTGTGTATTTAATTGTCAAGGACATGACCAGGACACACATCTTGGACTTTATCCTTGTGGGCATCTAGAAAACCTGGTTGTTCCCACTAACTAGTGTCAATGTCTCCTGGAGCTGACATCCATTGGGTTTCTCCTCATCTTTCTGTCACCTGTTCCCTCATCGTTTCCCCTCACCAGTTCCCACACTCAGCATGCTAAACTGAATGGACAGGGAGAGCGTGAGGACTAAACGGCTGCATCATTTTATTTTGCTGTTTGATCAGTGAAGTGGTCACTAAGTTTCAGACTCCAACGCTCACAAGCATCGACTCAGGCCTGCACCGTTTTATTTGAATGGACATTCCTTTTATTTTTTGGTTTAGTGCAGAGTGAATGTGTGTTTAAGTTAAAACATTTTATTTTTATATTTCAAAATAACTAAAATTTGTCTGATACTTTGATTTATGACCAAGTATCATTGATAGATTATATGATATTTGCTCATACACTGCTTGGCCAAAAAAAAAAAAAAAAAGTCACCACCTGGATTTAACTAAGCAAATAGGTACGAGCCTCCTGTTGGATACTGCATGGGTGATTATCTTTCAGCTGGAAACAAGTTATTTAACCCCAACATACAATGAGTAGCTTCTCATTTCTTAAACAACCATGTCTAAAGACACATCCTGTGGTCATGGAAAAGATGTTAGTCTGTTTGAGAAGGGTCAAATCATTGGCATGCATCAAGCAGAGAAAACATCTAAGGAGATTGTAGAAACTACTAAAACTGGGTTAAGAACTGTCCAACACATTATTAAAAACTGGAAGGATAGTGGAGAACCATCATCATTGAGAATCTTTGGGATGTGCTGGAGAAGGCTTTGTGCAGTGGTCAGACTCTCCCATCATCAATACAAGATCTTGGTGAAAAATGAATGCAACACTGGATGGAAATACATCTAGTGACAATGCAGTAGATCAGGGATGGGCAACTTAAATGATGGAGGGGGCCACAATTTTTCATCGACATTACCTGAGGGCCACATAGGACCGCACACTTAACCAGATATGATAAAACTGCCATTTTAAATATTTTTTGTGTGTAATTAGATTATATTTATATATATTTATAATTATATATGTGTGTGTGTGTTTATTGAAGCAAACAAAAAATAACCATTTACTGTGATTTTTTTTTCATTTTTATTCATTTGTGCATTTTTACACTAAGAAACAGTTCAACATTTCCCCTGTATACCCCCTCTACCTCACCACTACCATCAGTGGGCACTGGTAAAAAGCCGCCTTTGTGTATAACGTGTATTACGACGGCACGTAACACTTTACGTTTTTCACGACATTTACGGAAGGGGGCAGTAGAAAAGTTTTACGGTATTGTTTATGAGAAATTACGCTGTATCTGCGAGGTGGCATAAAATAAAGGAGTTGTGGATAAAGACCTTGACCCTCGACATTTCTTACATAGTGTCAGAAGTCCTACAGAGTATAGGCGACACAGACAGGGGAAGAGATGGGATGGCAAAGTTCAATCCACCCACGGACTTTCCTTTTGATAAACCGACTGAATGGCCGGATTGGAAACAATGCTTTCAGCGGTTCAGAGTAGCCACAAAGCTAAATAAAGATGACGGCGCCGTACAGGTGAGCTGCCTTATCTACCCAATGGGAAACGAGGCGGAAAACATCTTTAAGTCGTTTACGTTTGCAGAGGACAGACATAAAGAGGACTTTGATATCGTGGTGACGAAGTTTGATGAATATTTTTTTCCGAGGAGGAATGTTATCCACGAGCGAGCATGTTTTCATCAACGTCAGCAGAGGCCAGGCGAAAAAGCCGAGAGCTTCATCAGAGCCTTATATGAACTGTCTGAGCACTGTGAATTCGGCGCCACTCGGGAGGAAAATATCCGCGACTGTATAGTCGTAGGGATCCTCGACAAAGAACTTTCACGCAGACTGCAGCTCATGGCGGACCTAACGCTGGCAACGACAATACAGACCGTCAGGCAATCAGAAGAGGTCGCCACACAAGTAAGGATGCAGGGAGAGACAGTGGGAACAGTATAAGAGGTTGCACACAAGCACAATAAGAACTGGAAACCGCAAAAGAAGCCAAAACACACACAATGGGGAGGAAATGAAAGGAAATGCGGGAAATGTGGCAAATTACAACACAGACAAGATGAAAATTGCCCTGCAAATAAAGCTACATGTCATAAGTGTAATAAAACAGGACATTGGGCCAGAGTGTGCCGCAGTAGCAAACCCGTTAACGAAGTCACAGGACAGGTGGACCATCCCTACTTCCTAGGCTCTGTGAGCGATGCCAAAATGTCAGCTGAACAATGGACTGTACAGCTGTACATGGACTCCTTCCCAGTGGAATTTAAAATTGACACTGGGGCTGGCGTCAATATTATCAGTGAGGATACCTTCAACACACTCACTCCAGAGAGAGCACTGGACCCACCAGACATCCCACTGCACAGCCCAGGAGGTGAGCTACAGTGTCTTGGCATGTTTAAAGCTACTGTTAGCCACAAAGGCAAATCCTATTCATTAACTGCCTATGTCGTCAGAGGAGATACAGTTAATAACCTGCTCAGCCGAGACTTGTCAGTGGAAATGAATCTGGTGAGGAGAGTAGATGAGGTGAGACAACATGCCGGTGGACATCAACAGGCTTATGGTGAGCATGGAACACTAAAAACTGAACCTGTAAAAATATTGTTAAAGGATGATGCTCAACCATACGCAGTACACACTGCACGCCGGGTGCCCCTTCCAATGTTGCAGAAAGTCAAAGAAGAGCTGCAGAGAATGGAGAACAACGGCGTCATTGAGCGGGTGACACAGCCAACAGACTGGTGTGCACCCATGGTGCCAGTTTTAAAGAAACACACAGCCAAAGCCAGGATCTGTGTAGACCTGAAAAAAACTGAATGAATCAGTAAAAAGAGAACGATACATCCTACCCACCTCAGATGAGATAACGGCTAAGCTAAGCGGAGCAACCGTCTTCTCATCTCTCGACGCTGCCATTGGCAGATTCCACTGCATCCAGATAGCTGTAAGTTAACTACATTCATCACACCCTTCGGCAGATACTGCTTCAAGCACCTACCCTTCGGGATCTCCAGCGCACCTGAGATCTTCCAGAGGAAGATGATGGAGACTCTGCAGGGGTTGGAGGGTGTGGAAGTCTTCATGGACGACATCCTGGTCTATGGGGACTCCATGGAGCAACACGACACCCGACTGGAGCAGGTGATGCAGCGCATTGAGACAGCAGGCTTGAAACTCAACAAGGAGAAGTGCTCCCTCAGACAGAGCCAGCTGTGGTTCCTGGGTCATCTCATCGACCAGTCAGGGGTCAGACCCGACCTGGAAAAGGTAGAGGCTATTCACAAGCTGTCACCACCAACAAACGTTCAGGAACTGAAAAGAGTCCTAGGCATGGTGAACTACCTGGGAAGATACATCCCAAACCTCTCAACAATAGGTCAGCCACTGTACGAGCTTTTGAGAAGCAAGAATATATGGACCTGGGGACACACACAGCAGTCAGCTTTTGAAAACATTAAAGAGCTACTGACAACTGCACCAGTTCTAACCTACTATGATGTCACCAGACCCACAGCCGTTTCAGCAGATGCCAGCAGTTATGGGCTGGGCGGTGTACTCCTACAGCTCCAGGAAGGTGCATGGAGGCCCGTAGCATACTGCTCCAGGCGTCTCACAGAAGCAGAAACACGTTATGCACAGATAGAAAAGGAGTGTCTGGCTGGCGTGTGGGCCTGTGAAAAGTTTGACAAATACCTCTGCGGTTTGGACCAGTTCAGGCTAGAGACAGATCACAAACCACTGGTGCCACTTGTCAACAACCGAAGTCTGGATAATGTCCCCTTAAGGTGCCAGCGTCTTCTCATGAGGCTCATGAGATACAAACCTGTGGCAGAGTATGTACCAGGCAAAACCCTTGTCATCGTCGATGCCCTGTCACGGAGCCCACAAACCTACACAACAGAGATGACTGATACGCACAGTGATGTATCATGTCATGTAGCTGCTGTGATGGCAGGGATTCCAGCGTCCCCAACCAAAATGGACAGCCTCAGAAAGGCCACTTCAACAGACGGTGAGCTACAGACCGTCATAAAATTCATCAGGTCAGGGTGGCCTGAATATGCAGGTAACATTGCAGTGCTGGCTAAAGAGTACTCAAAAGTGAGAAACGAGTTGTCAGAATATGATGGTTTGGTCATAAGGGGCAGCAGAATAGTCGTGCCGAGGTCAATGAGAGCTGACATTCTACAGAAACTACATGATGGACACCAGGGTCTCACAAAGTGTAGAGACAGAGCAAATGCAGCAGTATGGTGGCCAGGACTCGCCACAGAACTCAAAGACACTGTAATGTCATGCCGGACGCGTCAGGAGCAGAGGCGGGCCCAAACAAAAGAACCTCTCATTTCCACGCCCCTACCTGACCGTCCATGGAAGAGAATAGCACTGGACCTCTGTGAACATAACAAGCACAACTATTTAGTAATATCAGATTACTATTCAAGATTTCTGGAAGTGCTGCACCTGCCATCCACCACCAGCGCTCAGGTTATTCAGAGACTGAAGGCAACCTTTGCTAGGTTTGGAATCCCAGAGGAAGTGGTGAGTGACAATGGACCACAGTTCTCAAGCGCAGAATTCCATGAGCTGGCAAAGCAGCTAGATTTCATGCACATCACATCCAGTCCTCACCACCCTCAAGGCAACGGACATGCTGAAAGAGCGGTTCAGAGCCACGCTGCGACGGAACCGCTGCCACCTACAGGCAGGACAGACCTCCCAACCTGCCATAACCAGCTCACCTACAGCCACAGAGAGTGCGAGGGAATCATCCCAGTCTGCAGGTCCCCTTAACCCAGGGACTATTTGTCCCAACCAGAGCACGGTTACAGCACCATCTCCAGGGCCAGGGCAGGTCCTGACCAGGTCCGGTCGTATCAGCAGTGGCCCATCCCTGCAGTAGATTATTGAAACCATGATACAATGAATGTGTGTTATCAAAGCTAAAATTGGTCCAACAAAATATTAGAGTGTGTGACTTTTTTGTTCTTGTTTTGACTGTGTGATGACATTTTGTGATTTAGTTAGCATGGATGCTAGAAAGAGGAACATGAACTATTGAATGAAGCTTTATTTCTGGGTCTTTTGTTTTTGGGAGGTGTGAGAGTATTTCTACAATTCTAGGTTTAACCATTTGCAGTCTATGAAGGACAAACACAGCAGGGGCCTCTGGACTGGGTGTGGAAGGAGAGGATGAGGAAGAGGAGGAAGATGTGGTTGTTTTATTTGTGTCAGCAATCAGCATTGAGTTAGAGACTGTCCAAGAGTCTGGAATAACCAGGGTGGACAGAAGACAACAGAGGACTGATGGTGAACGAGGCTGGGGACAGATCTGGATCAGAGGGACTCTGTGGACAGTAAGAAGACATCCTCAGGACAGATAGAGAGTTTGAGAAAGGTGATAGAAGATGAGACTGAAAGTGATTTACTGAGTATGTGATGATTGTATTTGATGAAGATAAATGTGATGCTGATGGCTACAAAATAAATATGATGCATGGTGGAATGGAGATTTCTATTTCAGGGCCTGGAGCTACAGACTGATGAATGAAAGGAGAGAACAAATTCACTAGATCCCAAACTGATCAAGTATCTGTGGGATGATCCACAGAGGCCCCTCCCCTCAAAGGCCCCCCACTAACAACATTCTGTTACCAGACACCACAGGACACCCTCAGAAGGCCCATGTCCATTCTCTGATGAGTCACCACAAGGGAGACCTGCACAATATTAGGAAGGTGGTCATAATGTTATGCCTGATCGGTATGGAGCTTCATCTTCATCTGGAACATTTGTCTGAAATCCCTCAGCTCAGTATGTTTGGGACTCTGTCTGAGATGGAGGTGAAATATGTGAACCTGGGCTGTGGTTTACTGCTCTCTTCCTGTCACAAACACTGTCTGACATCTGTTCATCTGTTGGTTTTTGTTCAGGCTGCTCGCATCATTTCTCACTGTGGGTACCAGACTTATAACAGGAGCAGTAGTAGGTGGCTGAATGATCGACTTTAACATTCTTTATCTCCAACTCCCAGCCTTTCTGATTATTCACAGATGAGAAATCATCTTTCTGAGGATGACCGTAACCTGAAGTTATTTTACCATCACGTTTATTAATATAAAGAATCACTCTGAATGTTTCTGTTTCTTTCTTCTGGTACCAGAATATTTCACTATAATAACACTGGTCAGTTCCACATCTGAAGGAGACTGTTTGACCAACTCTCCTGGTCAATGTTAACTGATCCTGGGTCAGCTCTGCTGCCATGGCAACCAGCGCTGTAGAGACACAGACAGATAGATGAAGGCTAGTGAGACAGTGTTTGTTAAAGGTGGAGTTTGTTGGAAACACTCACCTGAACACAGACAGCACAGAGCAGCAGCTTGGAGGAAAAGCATTTTGTGCAGTGGTGTATCCTCTGGTGAACCTGGGGAGAAGTGGAGCTCTGATGCAGCTGAGGCCCAACAAGGACGAGCTGTGAGATCAGACGAGGCCACGTGGTTTCTAGCAGGTCCTCAAAGCTCCCATCAGCCCCTGCAGCCCACAGATGAGACTGCTGCTGCTGATTGACAGCTCAGATGAAGCTGCTGTGTGCTTTCATGGTCTTGATTTCAATCTGACAGCAGATGAAAAAAATCTGGGTCACATGATGCAGAAAGACTAAAAAACATTCATGTTCCCACAAACACATTCAGGTTGGTGGTGAATTTAGTAACACAGACTGTTGATTGTGTTACACTGACAAGTGTCATGAAGAGAAAAGACTCAAATGAAAAAGAAGAACCTCAATTTATTATTGATCACTTAGAGAGAACTGAGAGTTCTTTGGTTTTGATTCAATGAGGCAACAGTTTTTTATCTTATTCTAAAAATTCAAAGATGAGCTTGAACTGCTGAAGTGTTGTTGTAGATAAACTTTTGTACTGATGGTGGCGCTAGAGGAAAGGTCAGGAGGTCACCATTGTTATGACTGTGAGTCATGTATGTGAGTGTCTGTCTGCTACTGTGCTCCCTCACATCATTTCATCAGTTTTAACTTCTGTCTCCAAGAAGTTTCAACCCCATTCACACCTTGAGACTGGAGCCTCTGACTGATAATGGTCGTTAAAGCTCCATTCATAGGGACAGAGGACAGGGACAAACAGTCCCCCCTCAACGACAGGTAAGTATCTAGGCGTTAATGGAATTAGCTGCACCAGTTTCTGATCATTACAGAAAGAAGTCAAGCTAGTTTCTGATGGGTTATACCCACAGAGTTTCCTATTTAAACCTCAGCTTCCCACCAGTCCCTTAGAACTGAAGAAGCTACTCAGATGAGTGGTGAAACGTCTTCTCAACAAACTCTACAAGTCCAGTTGCCTTTTTAACGCTTTTTGGATATACCATGACCTGGATGACTGAGAACCTGCACAGACGTCCTGTGGTCATTCACGGTTCCCAGAGGATGAACCCTAACATTTATGGTGTTATGACCGGCCTAGGGGAAACCAGTACACAACACAAAAAGCTGACTCTCCCCTTTTCCCTGCTCCCAAAATGAACCAGCACTCCACCAACTTGCAGTCCAAGAACCAATCATTTTGGCATCGTTATACATCTTCAGGGTGAGCATAGCCAAAACAACAAACAAACCAAGTGACCAACATAATTACTAACTCAACTACCAAACAAATATGAAATAAAATACAGGCGTCCTTCCCTGACTCCCTAACTAGTGATGGGACGTCCTGTGCTGAGGCTTCGGAGCGTGTGCAGAGAAATCACTCCATGAGTCTTCATCATGACCCACCAGTATTTATGTTACAGCGCTAACATCAACTCTTTTCATTTCCTCCTGGTATCATGGTTTAGTAGTGTTATAGGATCT
The DNA here is from genome assembly GCF_963514085.1 of Chelon labrosus. Classification (NCBI taxonomy): domain Eukaryota; kingdom Metazoa; phylum Chordata; class Actinopteri; order Mugiliformes; family Mugilidae; genus Chelon; species Chelon labrosus. The sequence goes on along the minus strand of NC_140342.1, from coordinate 27,263,121 downwards.
TTAGTACTGAATGCAACACTGTCAAACCAAACCCCTGTCCACTCAGTCTCAGCTCTCCCAAAGAGCAGAGACAACCAAACCAGTGACAGTGTTTCTGTAACCAATGAAGCAATAAAGTGGTTCATAATATATAAAGAAAAGTAGATAAAGAAATCACATGACCAGACCACGCATCAGCACAGAGGTTTGAAACAACTGCTTCATGAGCATGACATTAATAGACCTCTATTACCATTACCCACATATTAATCAAAAACAGATTAGATAAATGAATGAATGAACCACAGGAAATGAAATGAAGGTGTTTTTATTTCTGTTCTGGTCTGGGATTATTTCCATGTTGACACCGTGGCAAGACAGTCAAGAGGCCATCACACATGGTTGAAATGACAATAAAGGTTGTGAGGAGCAGGGGGTGTGGGTGCAGATGAAGCCTCAAGAAATGAACCGTTTTATGAACCAATTTGATGGAAAGCTTCAAGGCTTCATGGGGCTTCATCTGGCCATCACCATCCCTGACCAAAAACAGGAGCGGTGGTAAAACATTCAGACCTTGGAGTGTACAATACTGTCAGAATATGGAGTGGTTCAGCTCTTGGTGGGTCACAGGAAAAGATGGACAAGTTTGTACATTCATCACTGCACTGAACAGCATACACTACATTACTCTGTTTCTTCCTCTGTGTTTTGTCTTTGGGGTGGACCAGTTTTTGCCGAAGTGGACAGGACATTGATGGAAATCTGTCCATCAACATCAGCGTCCTAATAAGCTGCTGCTAGAAGAACTAAGTCCTGACCTGACATCAGTCCAAGATTTGACTTTGAAAATGGAAGAAAGTGAAATGATGTGGTGAAATCTGCTGGAAGGTGTTAAACAACAAGTGCTGCTGGAAGTGTTTTCATTAAGAGAACATTAACATTGTGAAGCTGGAATGGACTTTATTCCAGCAGCAGCTCAGAGCAGAGGAGCTTCATCTTCATCTGGAACATTTGTCTGAAATCATTTATTCTATTGAACTTTGACTTTTAAAATCTCTTTGTGTTCTTTTGCTCTTTGATTGAATTCTTTTGATTGACTTTGTATTTCTGCTCTTTGTTCTTCTCTGTCTTGTTTTCATCTTTTTTCTAACTGTTGAAATATCTGCTAACAACATCAATAAATCTGATGTCAAATAAATAGTGAGAGCAGGAAAGAAGAATCTCCCTCAGCTCAGTACAGTATGTTTGGGACTCTGTCTGAGATGGAGGTGAAATATGTGAACCTGGGCTGTGGTTTACTGCTCTCTTCCTGTCACAAACACTGTTTGACATCTGTTCATCTGTTGGTTTTTGTTCAGGCTGCTCGCATCATTTCTCACTGTGGGTACCAGACTTATAACAGGAGCAGTAGTAGGTGGCTGAATGATCGACTTTAACTTTCTTTACCTCCAACTCCCAGCCGTTCTGATTATTCACAGATGTGAAATCATTTTCCTGAGGATGACCGTAACCTGTACGTATGTTACCACTATTCCTGTTAATATCAAGAATCACTCTGAATGTTTCTGTTTCTTTCTTCTGGTACCAGTATACAGGCCAGTCACTATAACACTGGCCAGTTCCTCCACATCTGAAGGAGACTGTTTGACCAACTCTCCTGGTCAATGTTAACTGGTGCTGGGTCAGCTCTGCTGCCATGGCAACCAGTGCTGTAGAGACACAGACAGATAGATGAAGGTTAGTGAGACAGTGTTTGTTAAAGGTGGAGTTTGTTGGAAACACTCACCTGAACACAGACAGCACAGAGCAGCAGCTGGGAGGAAAAGCATTTTGTGCAGTGGTGTATCCTCTGGTGAACCTGGGGAGAAGTGGAGCTCTGATGCAGCTGAGGCCCAACAAGGACGAGCTGTGAGATCAGACGAGGCCACGTGGTTTCTAGCAGGTCCTCAAAGCTCCCATCAGCCCCTGCAGCCCACAGATGAGACTGCTGCTGCTGATTGACAGCTCAGATGAAGCTGCTGTGTGCTTTCATGGTCTTGATTTCAATCTGACAGCAGATGAAAAAAATCTGGGTCACATGATGCAGAAAGACTAAAAAACATTCATGTTCCCACAAACACATTCAGGTTGGTGGTGAATTTAGTAACACAGACTGTTATCTGTTGTTGAAGAGCTGAGATGAAAATACAAAACTACAAATCCACACAGCTCCTCAACTCTGATTGAACTCTAACTATTTGACATTTAAAGAGATGAAAGCATTAAAAATCCTTGACAGAGCAGCTTTACTGTGTAATATGTAATATTACTGTGCAGCTTTAATATCTCTCAGGACATACAGGAGGAATTTGACAAGTGAAAGCAGAAGATCAAATGTTTGACTTCAACTCCTAAAAGTAGAATCAAAGCTCAGTGACTCTGAGAGATTTTGCTCAGTTAGAAGAGATTTCCTGCTCTGACATGTTTGATAAATCCATATATGTCATTATTTTTATTTCAGGTCGAAATTTGACATGAATTATGTTTGTATCAATATTTTCTTGTTAAACTGGACGTTTGACTGTGACAGCTGCTTCTGCTGCTACTAATGCCCTCCAATGTGTTTTTAGTTTTTATTTCAATAACATGTTTGTCTATAAACTTCCATAAACAACATGTATATATTACTTTGATTATTTTAACTGAAATAAATCCCTGGAGGTTGACGGAAGGTGTTTGAAATACGGCTGTTTACTGTCATCTCGTGGTCATATTGTGGAACTGCAGTACTGCATTTTAAATGAAACGAGCGGTGTTTATGTGATTCTAATAACTTAATAACTGTCCAAATCAACAGCAATAAAATAATCTAAAATAAAATGAGTTAATCCTTTAATTTATCTCACACTAGAATAAAACTGCAACACTTAGTGCAGTTTTAAAGACAGTTTACTTCATGTTGAGTTGACGTTTGATAGGAAGACATTTTAAACATTTACTACCCTCTACTGGTCACAGGGAGGAACTGCAACACATACCAGTCGTCAAGTTAGAGGTGACAGCATAAAATAAACTTCCGGTAATTACTTTCAAAATAAAGAGTAACCAAACAAACAAGTATATCATAAATACAACATCAGGGGGTCATTTTCATGGAAGCGAATTGCTGCCAAAAAAAATAAAACAGATCAAAGATCACGTTACTGATATTGATCCGTTTTTCTTTTTCTGGTTGGCAGCAATGCATTTCCATACATTAAAAATCTAAATTTAAATAACCAGAGTGTAAAGTGCCACGTGTGTTGAGTGTTCTTTTTTTTAGTGTTCAACTTAAATATCTAAAACCCACAGTCCTAATTATACGCTCTGCTATTATACGCTCACCTCATTCCTGGGGGCGCTGATGTAGAAACGATTATGGGTTCAACTTCCGGTGACACACCGGAAGTAGCAGTGAGCCATTGGTTGCTAGCGGTTTTCGTTTCCCGTAATGGTTTATTTTGAAATTTACTGGTCTTTACTGTTCTACTAAACGATTATCAGCTCCCGCAGCATTTAAAAATGTCCTTGCGCAGCTCGGGAACATGTTGCGCTGTTCTCGGTTGTACTAATAACCAGGCGAAGCTGAATCTGTGGCTACAAGAGCAGTGTTTTGAACATGCACCCCGGACGAATGTTGTTGTGAGAGTCGGTACAGTTTCCATCGCCTACCGAGGGATGAGGAACTCAGAAGGATGTGGCTGAAACAACTCCACTTGAAGAAAAAAATAAAATATATATATACAGTAGCAGTCAAAGGTTTGGACACACCCTCTAATTTAATGTTTTTTCTTTATTTTCATGACAATTTACTTTGTAGATTCTCACTGAAGACGTCAAAACTATGAATGAACACATCTGGAATTATGTAGTAAACAAAAAAGTGTAAATAACTCTAAATATGATTCATATTTTAGAGTCCTCCAAATAGCCACCCTTTGCTTTGATTACTGCTTTACACACTCTTGACATTCTCTTGATGAGCTTCATGAGGTCGTCACATGAAATGGTTTTCCAACAGTCTTGAAGGAGTTCCCAGAGATGCTGAGCACTTGTTGGCCCCTTTGCCTTCACTCTGCGCTCCATCTCATCCCAAACCATCTCCATTGGGTTTAGGTCAGGTGACTGTGGAGGCCAGGCCATCTGGTGCCCTCTCCTTCTTGGTCAAATAGCCCTTACACAGCCCGGAGGTGTGTTTGGGCTCATTGTCCTGTGTCCTGGTTCAGTGTGCCTTCAGTTTTGAATAGATCCCCAACAGTGTCACCAGCAGAGTCCCCCCACACCATCACACCTCCTCCTCCATGCTTCACGGTTGGAGCCATGCATGTAGAGACCATCCCTTCACCTTTTCCGCGTCGCACAAAGACACGTTGGTTGGAATCAAAGATCTCAAATTTGGACTCATCAGATCAAAGCACAGATTTCCACTGGTCTGATGTCCGTTCCTTGTGTTTCTTGACCCAAACAAATCTCTTGTGCTTGTTGCTTTTCCTTAGTGGTGGTTTTCTAGCAGCTATTTGACCATAAAGGCCTGATTGGTGCAGTCTCCTCTGAACAGTTGATGTAGAGATGTGTCTGCTACTAGAACTCTGTGTGCCATTGATCTGGGCTCTAATCTGAGGAGCTGTTAACTTGTGATTTCTGAGGCTGGTGACTCAGATGAACTTCTCCTCAGCAGCAGAGGGGACTCTTGGTCTTCCTTTCCTGGGGCCGTCCTCATGTCAGCCAGTTTCGTCGTAGCGCTTGATGGTTTTTGCAGCTGCACTTGGGGACACAGTCAAAGTTTTTGCAATTTTCCAGACTGACTGACCTTCAGTTCTTAAAGTAATGATGGACTGTCGTTTCTCTTTACTTAGCTGATTGGTTCTTGCCATAATAGGAATTCTAACAGTTGTCAAATAGGGCTGTCAGCTGTGTACCAACCTGACTTCTGTACAACACAACTGATGGTCCCAACACCATTAAAGAGGCAAGAAATTCCACAAGTGAACCCTGACAACGCACAGCTGTGAAGTGAAAACCATTTCAGGTGACGACATCATGAAGCTCATTGAGAGAAGTCCAAGGGTTTGCAGCGCTGTCAACAAAGCAGAGGGTGGCTACTCTGAGGACTCTAGACTATGAATCATGTTTAGAGTTATTTCACACTTTTTATATTTACTACATAATTCCATATGTGTTCATTAATAGTTTTGATGCCTTCAGTGAGAATCTACAAGGTAAACAATCATGAAAATAAAGAAAAACCATTAAATGAGAGGGTGTGTCTGAACTTTTGACTGGTACTGTAATATTTAGTTCAATAATAGAATAATTCCACTTTCTCTGTGCATCAGTGCATGATGTCCCTGTCTTTCCCTGTCTCACAGCATTCTCAACCTGAATTGAAAATAAATTAAAGATTCATTCGTTCATTCATATCTATTTATTCCATTCATAGATTAAACACATGACATGATTATATACGCAACACCATCAATGAAAAGGAGCAGGAAGAAGAAAACTTATGATACCTGCCCCTTTCTAGCTTTAATTACATTTCATTGACTACAAAAATAATGGTTTGTTGCAGCCCTCCATTAAAAGCAATGAAAATGATCATTAAAACTAGCAGAACAATCAACATATACCTTCCAGAGGATGGCAGCAGCGTGGCTGCAAGCTCTGCCGATGATGACACTAATACCAAGGCTCGGTGATGAGGGACTTTAAGACTTTGTCTGGGCTCTACGTCTGCTTTAAGCTAAATAAGATTGTGTCCCACGATCTCTTTTAACCAAACGCGTCCAACCTTATTACTGTGCAGGTACTGATGCGCCTCAGAGCTTTTTAGATGATGCCTCCCCGTCCGAAGCGGCAGAGTTAAAGTAGCTAACTGTGCCACTGTATGTTATTTTAGGCCACTTCTTCATGTCATCCTCCCACCCCTCTATATTATTAGGCAGCGGGATTGTAATGTCGTCTTGTTTGAGCTGTGACAGCTGGTGTTCCCACATCGTTTACGTGTCGAAGTAGTCAGAGAAAGTGGATTCGCGCTGACAGCTAGCATGTAAAAACGCCGCTTCCGGTTCGTACCGGAAGTTTCACCCATAATTCACGCTAGGGCTGATGGGAGCTAGGAATAAGGTGGTAGGTAGGAAGACATTTTAAACATTTACTCCCCTCTACTGGTCACAGGGAGGAACTGCAACACTTACCAGTCGTCAAGTTAGAGGTGACAGCATTAAATAAACTTCCGGTCCGTACTTTCAAAATAAAGAGTAACCAAACAGACAAGTATATCTTGAATATAACGCGGTCATTTTCATGGAAACGAATTGATGCCAAAAAACAAAAAACAGATCAAAGATCACGTTACTGATACTGAACCGTTTTTCTGGTTGGCAGCAATGCATTTCCATACATTAAAAATCTAAATTTGAATATCCAGAGTGTAAAGTGCCAAGTCTGTTGAGTGTTCATTTTTTTAGTGTTTAACTTAAATACACTATATTACCAAAAGTATTCGCTCACCCATTCAAATGATCAGAATCAGGTGTTCTAATCACTTGGCCTGGCCCCAGGTGTATAAATTCAAGCACTCAGGCATGCAGACTGTGAAACAAGACATTTGTGAAAGAATGGGCCGCTCTCAGGAGCTCAGTGAATTCCAGCGTGGAACTGTCATAGGATGCCACTTGTGCAACAAATCCAGTCGTGAAATTTCCTCGCTCCTAAATATTCCACAGTCAACTGTCAGCTCTATTATAACAAAATGGAAGCGTTTGGGAAAAACAGCAACTCAGCCACGAAGTGGTAGGCCACGTAAAGTGACGGAGAGGGGTCAGCGGATGCTGAAGCGCATAGTGCAAAGAGGTCGCCGACTTTCTGCACAGTCAATTGCTACAGAGCTACAAACTTCATGTGACCTTCAGATTAGCCCAAGTACAGTACGCAGAGAGCTTCATGGAATGGGTTTCCATGGCCGAGCAGCTGCAGCCAAGCCACACATCACCAAGTGCAATGCAAGGCGTCGGATGCAATGGTGTAAAGCACGCCGCCACTGGCCTCTAGAGCAGTGGAGACGCGTTCTCTGGAGTGATGAATCACGCTTTACCATCTGGCAATCTGATGGACGAGTCTGGGTTTGGAGGTTGCCAGGAGAACGGTACATTTCAGATTGCATTGTGCCAACTGTGAAATTTGGTGGAGGAGGAATTATGGTATGGGGTTGTTTTTCAGGAGCTGGGCTTGGCCCCTTAGTTCCAGTGAAAGGAACATTGAATGCTTCAGGATACCAAAACATTTTGGACAATTCCATGCTCCCAACCTTGTGGGAACAGTTTGGAGCGGGCCCCTTCCTCTTCCAACATGACTGTGCACCAGTGCACAAAGCAAGGTCCATAAAGACGTGGATGACAGAGTCTGGTGTGGATGAACTTGACTGGCCTGCACAGAGTCCTGACCTGAACCCGATAGAACACCTTTGGGATGAATTAGAGCGGAGACTGAGAGCCAGGCCTTCTCGACCAACATCAGTGTGTGACCTCACCAATGCGCTTTTGGAAGAATGGTCAAAAATTCCTATAAACACTCTCCTCAACCTTGTGGACAGTCTTCCCAGAAGAGTTGAAGCTGTAATAGCTGCAAAAGGTGGACCGACATCATATTGAATTCTATGAGTTAGGAATGGGATGGCACTTCAGTTCATAGAATGAGTAAAGGCAGGTGAGCGAATACTTTTGGTAATATAGTGTATCTAAAACCCACAGTCCTAATTATACGCTCTGCTGAAGGCTTCGGTTTCTTGTGTTAGCCTGGTAGTAGAGAGGGTTCAGAGGAGCTGTCCAGTGCTGAAGTTACCTCTCCTTGTGTTAGCCTGGCAGTGGAGAGGGTTCAGAGGAGCTGTCCAGTGCTGAAGTTACCTCTCCTTGTGTTAGCCTGGCAGTAGAGAGGGTTCAGAGGAGCTGTCCAGTGCTGAAGTGAGGGACTGTGGTTTGTCAGTGGCCTTGACCCAAAGAATGTTGTCAGACTCTGACTTATATGTGAAATCCATATATGTCATTATTTTTATTTCAGGTCTAAATTTGACATGAATTATGTTTGTATCAATATTTTCTTGTTAAACTGGACGTTTGACTGTGACAGCTGCTTCTGCTGCTACTAATGCCCTCCAATGTGTTTTTAGTTTTTATTTCAATAACATGTCTGTCTATAAACTTCCATAAACAACATGTATATATTACTTTGATTATTTTAACTGAAATAAATCCCTGGAGGTTGACGGAAGGTGTTTGAAATAAGGCTGTTTACTGCTATCTCGTGGTCATAGTCTTGAACTGCAGTACTGCATTTTAAATGAAACGAGCGGTGTTTATGTGATTATAATAACTTAATAACTGTCCAAATCAACGGCAATAACTCAATATTTTCATTCATTCATCTTCTATACCCGTTTAGTCCTGTTAAGGGTCACGGGGGTCTGCTGGAGCCTATCCCAGCTGTCATCGGGCGAGAGGCAGGGGTACACCCTGGACAGGTCGCCAGTCCATCGCAGGGCTAACATAGAGAGACAGACAGCCATTCACACTCACATGCACACCTACGGCCAATTTAGAATCACCAATTAACCTAACCAGCATGTCTTTGGATGGTGGGAGGAAGCCTGAGTACCCGGAGAGAACCCACGCAGACACAGGGGGAACATGCAAACTCCACACAGAAAGGCCAGCCGGCCCATGGATTCGAACTGGTGACCTTCTTGCTGTGAGGCATCAGTGCTAACCACCTCGCCACTGTGCTGCCCCAATATTTATAATACAAATAAAATAATCCTAAAATAAAACGAGTTAATCCTTTAATTTATCTCACACTAGAATAAAACTGCAACACTTAGTGCAGTTTTAAAGACAGTTTACTTCATGTTGAGTTGACGTTTGATAGGAAGACATTTTAAACATTTACTACCCTCTACTGGTCACAGGGAGGAACTGCAACACATACCAGTCGTCAAGTTAGAGGTGACAGCATAAAATAAACTTCCGGTATTTACTTTCAAAATAAAGAGTAACCAAACAGACAAGGATATCACGAATATAACATAACGCGGTAGTTTTCATGGAAACGAATTGATGGCAAAAAAAAAAAAAATAAAGCAGATCAAAGATCCAGTTACTGATACTGATCCGTTTTTCTGTTTGGCAGCAATGCATTTCCATACATTAAAAATCTAAATTTGATTATCCAGACTGTAAAGTGCCATGTCTCTTGAGTGTTCATTTTTTTAGTGTTTAACTTAAATATCTAAAACCCACAGTCCTAATTATACGCTCTGTTAAAGGCTTCGGTTTCGTGTGTTAGCCTGGCAGTAGAGAGGGTTCAGAGGAGCTGTCCAGTGCTGAAGTTACCTCTCCTTGTGTTAGCCTGGCAGTAGAGAGGGTTCAGAGGAGCTGTCCAGTGCTGAAGTGAGGGACTGTGGTTTGTCAGTGGCCTTGACCCAAGGAAAGTTGTCAAACTCTGACATTTTGAACAATCTCTCAGGTTGCTTGGCTCATCTTTCTGATGTATAGTGTTCTGATCTGGTAGAGTTCATTGAGTCTAGTAAATCCTTGTTTGCTGATACTCCTTCCCAGACTCATTTGCTAACACACGATATAAACGTGGGTGACTCCTGAGGAAGCTTCCTTTGTGACTCAAGTCATTTTTCCATCAATTGTCTACAGATAGATTATTTCACTTCTTCTTCACTATATCTTAATTCCAGTGGGTCAGACATTCCCAGACACTCAGTTGACTGCACCTTTAAACAGCTTAAACATTTCCAGAAAATGATGTCATGGCGTTAGAAGCTTCTGATTGGCTAACTGACATCATTTGAGTCAACTGGAGGTGTATCTGTTAATGTATTTTAAGGCCTACCATCAAAGGTTTTATTTAACATCATGGGAAAATCAGAAGAAATCAACCAAGACCTCAGAAAAAAAACTGTGGACCTGGACAAGTCTGGTTCAAGCTTGGGAGCAGTTTCCAAATAGCTGAAGGAACCAGAACCAGAATCAGAACCAGATCCAAAATGCTGTTATTTTCATTCCATGTCGACATACAATGAGCTTATGATGACTTCTTGAAGACAAAGTCTCTGTTGAGTCTTCTTGACAGTAGCAGTAGAGCTCATAGTCCATTTAAGGTCCTCGCAGATGTTGACCCCCAGAAATTTCAGACTAGGCTCCCTCTCCACCTCCACTCCCCCTATTTCCAGTGGCCTGAGCTCCCCTTTATGTTGCCGTCCTGTCAGAGAGAGGTTGTTCTGATCACACCACTGAGTCAGACTGTGTACCTCATCTCTATAGGCCACCTGGTTGCCTGTATGTGAGAGGCGTACAGTCATGAGTGTACAGGGCGTAGAGGAGAGGACTGTGGTGCTGAGGGTCAGGGTTGTTGAGGTGTGGTGACCAAGTCTCACCTTCTGTGGGCGTGCACTGAGAAAGTCCAGGATCCAGTGGCCCAGGTGACTGCTGAGGCCCAGTTCCTGCATTTTTGTGAGCAGCTTGCTGGTATTATGGTGTTAAAAGCTGAGCTGTAATCTCCAAAAAGCATCCTGACATATGAGCCCCTCTCCTCTAGGTGTGTTAGTGCAGCATAGATGGCTGTGTTAATGGCATCCTCAGTAGATCTGTTGGCTCTGTATGCATACTGGTGTGGGTGGAATGTAGGGGGAGAGATGATTTAAGGTGGCCTAGGATCAGTCTTTCAAAGCACTTGGAGACTACAGATGTGAGAGAAACAGGCCTGTAGTCGTTGAGGGAGGTGGGCATTGGGATGATAGTGGTGGTTTTCAGGCAGGCTGGCACGGTGGTCTGTGCTAGGGAAAGGTTCAAAATGTCTGTAAATACCCCTGTGAGCTGGTGAGCACAGTCCAGGAGAACCCTGCCTGATCTGATCCGGCCCGGCAGCCTTGTTGGCATTAACTGTTGTCAGGGTCTGCTTAACTCCCTCTAGCTGGAGGGTGAGTGGCTGATCAGCAGGGTCCAGTTGGGGAGAGGCTCAAAGAAGTGGTTGAGCTCCTCTGCTAGCGATCTGTTAGCTGCCGTCGCTGGATCCCTGCTGCCCCTGAAGTTTGTCAAATGCTGGATTCCCTGCCACATGCGTGCTGTGTCCCTGGAGGTGGAATGGTCTTCTCAGGTCAGCTCAGTCTAACATACACACTGCAGACTGGATAAAGACAAGTGACTTTTACAATGATCACACCTGTTATTTTCTTCATCATGTTTTGTACCCTTGGCTGGTAAGGACATGGAAATGTGTTGGACAAACAAACTGATGTGAAGACAATGTGACTGAACTAATGAGCTGTTTCCATTTCTGCAGGTACTGAGGGTCAAACACTGACTGAGTCTGGACCAGTGGTTAAAAGACCTGGAGAATCCCCCACACTGACCTGTACAGTCTCTGGATTCACATTCAGCAGCTACTACATGAACTGGGTCAGACAGGCTCCTGGAAAAGGACTGGAGTGGATTGCTCTAATCCAAGTTACTAGCACATACTATTCCCAGTCAGTCCAGGGTAGATTCACCATCTCCAGAGATGACTCCAGCAGTAAACTCTATCTCCAGATGAACAGTCTGAAGACTGAGGACACAGCAGTTTATTACTGTGCCAGAGACTCACAGTGAGAGACAAATTACAGAGAACACTCCAGAGAGATTTAGAACAAATAGATAAATAAATATTTCAGTTTAAATATTTTTAAAAAGTTTTTTCAATGTTTTTTTTGTGTCATCCTTGGGTCCAAGTGATGGATTTTCCCCTCTAACTGTTCTGAGATAATAAGTTCATAAAAAAAATAAAAAAAAAAATGGTAGAAACAACCTGGATAATGTCTCAGGTATAAGCTGTCACCAAGTGAGAAAGATGGTAATCAACAAATCCTACAACTACAATCTAAGTTGAATTATTTTATATATTCTTTTTAAAATTGTCCTCTGCCAGAGAGCCTCAAAATATGACCATAGGTAAAATAGATGGAATAGATCAATAGTAAAGAGAAATGAGACAACTGTTGAAATAAAATAAACCTTGAATGTGTCATGGTTCTTTGATTTGTTTGATTGTTTCATTGGTTTCTCCTCGTGTGCTCCGTCCTCATTAGTTTCACCTGTGTCTCGTCACCCCTCTGCCCACTTGTGTGTATATATAGCCCTGCCTTTCCCTTTGTTCTCTGTCGTGTCGTCTGTTATTCTTCCTGTGTCGTGTGGAACTTTTGTCCTGTTATTTCTCCTGTCTTCTTATTTTCCTGCCATCCCTGCAGAGCCTTTAGTTTTTCTGTTAAATGGACACTTGGCTGCTAAATGTTTATTGGTCAGCTGTGAGTCAGTTCAGTGTCAGTTCATGCACTAAAGAGATCACACAAGGCTCAGAGTAGATGACTGGTTTGTCAGAACAACACAGATAACAGTCCAGATGTTTGGCTTGACTCTGTATATTTAGACATTATTTGTCACAGCCCAGTCACCCATCTCCCTCAAAGTACTTTTCCATTGACCCCCCCCCCCCTGCATGACTCAGCCTGCCAGCCACTCCCACCTCATCAGTCAACTCAGCTCACCTGTGCACACAGCTGCTTCTCATTCTCTAATCAGGCCAGCATATATTCTTCAGTTCCACACTCACTCCTCTGTCAGCTTGTTCTTTGCCATGTGAGACTTCCTGGTACCGACCCTACCTGTCTCTGACTCATCTGCTCCATCTGCCTTCCAGTCAACTATCTCAGCCTTCTGTTCCCCACCAAGAGTTTTGTCTTTGTCCTCCTGGTTCCTGTAGCTGTCCCATTAAACCATCAAACTCCACACTGATTCTCAGCAGAGTATTATGAGTAGGGCTGAGGACAGATGCTTTATATTATTGCATGCTCTCATCTGCTCCACAATAAGCTTCCAGGCAGTAATGTGGAACAGAGCTTTGAACTGCTGAATGTTCCTTTTTAAACCTGTAGAGGGAGCTCTATGCAAAGTTTTGCTCCTTTATAAACACAAAAATGTGAGATGTCCACAATCAATAATCATTTTAAATCATTGGTGTGACTTTGTGAGATGACAAAAAAAAGTTTGTCCATGCTCAGAATAATGACTAGTGTACCTGATATCTAAACCCAGACTGACATTTTGTAATTAATCAAATCCTCATGGTTGTAGTGTTGATGATATACACAGATCAGAGAGGATTGACTTGATGACATCAGTTATTCATTTTACCAGATATAGGACTGGTGTGTCTGTGTGTCTCTGAGAGGACAATGACATTTAATATTTGTCCAAAAGTCAAATTGTGAGTTGATTCCCTTGAATGTGACTTTAATAGATGGAGTGATGTAGGAGGAGCTGACTGTAACCAAATTCTCACAGGGCTCCAGTTGACATCATATTTAAAGGGGAGTTGAAAACCTACTAATCACACTGTCAACATGGCTGACAGAAAGCTGACACTCTTGGTGGTTGCTCTGTTTGTTTGGAGTGGAGCTGAAGGTTGGACCATAACAGAGTCTGAACCAGTGGTTAAACGACCTGGAGAGTCTCACAGACTGACCTGTACAACATCTGGACTGGACTTCAGCAGCTACAGGATGAACTGGATCAGACAGGCTCCTGGAAAAGGACTGGAGTGGGTTGCTGCTCATTATGATGCCATTGACATCCACTACTCTCAGTCAGTTCAAGGCCGGTTCACCATCTCCAGAGACAACAAGAGAGATCAGGTGTATCTGCAGATGAACAGTCTGAAGACTGAAGATTCTGCTGTTTATTATTGTGCTAGAGACTCACAGTGACTGAAGTTGGTTGAGTAGCTGTACAAAAACCCAACACATTGGACCAAGTACGTGTTTTCCTTGTACATGTGTCATTTAAGGAAATAAATTATAATTCCACAGTAAACTCAATGTCTTCCAGCTTACTTAAGTAAAGAGACAGTTACATAGTAAAACAAGACAGCAAGAAACTGAACAAATACCTAGCAGGTTGTACAGATATAATAAAAAAACAAATGGCCCAAAAATCTCTTAAAATGTATTCACCATTAGTCACTTAGATCATGTTTTTTTTTTGTTTTTTTTTTACTTCTTTAAACTTGTATGTTTAAGTCTCAGTTTATAAAAATACCAAACACAAAATATACTTTTTCAAATCATCTTGTTCTTGGAGGTCACTCACAGATGAACAATCATCTGCATTCAACTGTGACAGTGTGTTAATAGATGAGCCCCTCCCTCCTCAGGATATCCTGATGCAAATGTTCAGTGTGTGCAGTGTACTTCTGTCCTGCTGACTGCTCTTGTTCTTTGTGTGGAGCTTCAGAGGTCACATCTCCAGCCTCAGGATGATGAACACACTCACTCTTCTGCTGCTTGCTCTCTCTCTGCCCTGTGAGTTCTCCTGCTTCCTTCTGTTTCATCTTTCATCAGACAACATTGACTGATGGTCAGTCAGTGATAGCAGAGAACTTCCCAGATGACTGTCTGACTTTCTTCTGTGCTTCCTCTCTCCTTTCATCTCATCAGATTGTGCAGGGCAGAGTATGGAGTCCATTCCTTCCAGTTCAGTGTTATGCGCTGGATCAGACAACCAGCAGGAAAAGCACTGGAACTGATCGGAAGCAGCTACTCTGACTCCAGTAGAAACTATTATGCAAGCAGTTTAAGAGGACGTATTGAAGTTACTAGAGATGACAGCAACAGCATGACGTATCTGAGACTGTCCAACCTAAAGCCAGAGGACTCTGCTGTGTATTACTGTGCCAAAGACTCACAGTGATTAAAGTGAACAGAGAGGCTGTACAAAAACTCTACAGAAAACATTTTCACTATGACCTCCAGGTGGCAGTAGAGGATATGAATTAGATGACATTAAATGAACAATGTCTCAAAATATGCCACAAACATGAACACTATGAAAGTAGCAGCTGACCTTGTGGTTAGTGACTTCCTGTTTCTTTGGGTTAACAAACATCTATGCTGCACAACGACAGTAATATTTATTATAAACACTATAGATCCAGATCCACAGAGGAGGAGTCAATGCAAAACAAAGATGTCTTCCACCTCTACTTATCCGACTGCAGAGAGGATGACAGAGAACAGTGGACACACAGTTTAACATGATGGACTGTAGGACAGGACTGCTGCTTTTAACTATCTGCTGGGCAGGTCAACACTTTCACTCATCTTCATTTTACATAGCTTTGATTGGAGTCAGCAGCTTATTTCACTTGATGCCTTTTATTCTCTTGACAGGTGTTGAGGGTCAGACTGACACAATCTGAACTACCAGTAGTTAAAAGACCTGGAGAATCCCACACACTGACCTGTACAGCCTCTGGATTCTCATTCGGTGACTACTGGATGCTCTGGATCAGACAGGCTCCTGGGAAAGGACTCGAGTGGATTGCTTCTATCTCCTACCATGCTGGTACCACAAAATCCTACTCTCAGTCAGTTCAAGGCCGGTTCACCATCTCCAGAGACAACAGCAGAAAGCAGGTGTATCTGCAGATCGACAGTCTGAAGACTGAAGATTCTGCTGTTTATTATTGTGCTAGAGACTCACAGTGACTGAAGTTGGTTGAGCAGCTGTACAAAAACCTCCAGTCCTCCTCCATGTCATAATGATACCATGATAAATCTCCTTTGTTTGAGAAGTTGAAATAGTGCAGGAAATATTGACATAGATATTTTGAATTATTGATAACATAATTATTGATCACATACATGATTATAGAAAATAAACAGATATATTTCACTTGTTCCTTCATTTCTTCATTACTTCAGAGGAGAAAGTAGCTAAATTATAAACATCCCTGTAGTAAAATATTTAGTTTATACCCATCGAGCTTAACTAAAATTTAAATATGTAATTTACCTATTTATTTTAACTTTGCAGTACCTGAGAGTTAAAATTACACAGAGCATTTCAGAGAGACTTAGGACAAACATAATAAAATCAGATTCCAGTTTTATTTTTTCAGGTTTAAGTCCACTTATCTGTCCATGTTTGACCTTAAACTTTGTGCACAACAGTGAAAAAAGAATTCCTCAAAAGGCTGTAGCCAAGTGAGATAGATAGATAGATAGATAGATAGATAGATAGATTGTTCAAGTTTGACACCATCTTATAATACGCAAACTCTATCCTAAGACGTGCAGCCACCAGACCTCTGAACATCAGTTCAACATCTACAGATCCTGTCTCCTTCATCTTATTTCTCCTAGTGAGCCAGATGCTCATCTTCGCTTGACCCAACAAAAAATTTACCAGACAAATAGTCCTGCGTAGTGCTGCAGAGTATCTGGGACCAAAAATAAACAGTTCATCTCCAAAAATGTGTCCCAAATCACCCACCCACCACCCTAACAAAGAGAAGAGAGGAGCTAGTCTGGGACATCTGAGCCAGAGATGTTGTAAATTTTCCTCAGCCTGACAAAACTCACACTGACTTCCTGCTCTATGATCTATATGTGCCACATGTCTGTTTGTGGCCATGGCCCCATGCACCACCCTCCACTGCAGATCCGTAATGCGTTTCTCTATGGGAGGTTTGTACAGGGACCTCCAGCTACCTCTGCGAGATGAACCTGGCGCCAACACATCAAACCACCTCGACTCTCGGACACCAGCCAACATTGCTCTGTTGAGAACCTTCACAGATACAGCATACAGGCTCTTTTTTGATGCTTCAGAGTTCAACAGTTCAGGTATTCTGAAGGATAACAGAACCCCGTCCGCTTCCTCCTGCTCCTCCACTGCAGCACGAATGGACAACTCTGGAAATATGATCTGATGATCCTCTGCGGACTCTGCCCCTAATGCTCTCCTAAATGAACCAGGAAGTATGTTCATGACCTCCTCCAGCAGTTTGTCCATGAGACGCAGAGACTTTATTCCAGTATCTTGACACAGCCTAGCAGCAGTTTTCCACTGACCCGCTGACCTCAGTCCTGCCAGCTTCGTCAGCCCAGCTGTTGTAAAGATCCTCTGAACACTGACAGAGCTGAGACACTTGCTCTGTATGGCCGGGTTATGGAACAAAGGTTCTTCATCAACAGTCCCATATAACTGAGAGCAGTCTCTCCTCGCGTTTAAAACTGTTCTCCAGGTACGCAGAACCGACTGGTAAAAACTGTAAGTCTGTGATATATCCATACCATCCAAATCCCGAAGAAACAAGTGCTTATCATAAGCCAGGTTCTTCACTCTATGCAGCAACGAAGATGCTGTTTCAGTCCAGGGTTGCTGTGTTCAGTAGAGCAAACGCTGTGCAGTCTCAAGCCGAAATGCAGTTATGCGACTCCTGAGGTCAATCAATCCCTGACCCCTCTCAGACACAGGCAGAAACAGCACAGCCGATCTAATCCAGTGATATCCACCCCAGAAGAAATCCACCAGTCTCTTCTGTATGTCTGTAATGAGATCGTCTGGAGGAACTACAACAGTGACACGATGCCAGAGCATAGACGCAACCAGACTGTTGGCAACCAAAGTCCTCCCCCTGTAGGACAACTGGGGCTGGACCTATTTCCATCTAGACAATCGGGCACTAATTTTCTCAACTAGACCCTCCCATTTTTTTTCCCCGAAAGTTCTCATTGCCCAGAAACATACTTAAGACCTTCATCCTTTCTGTGCTCCACTGCAGCCCAGCTGGTAAAATTGGCTGCTCTTTATTGCTCCACTCTCCCAGTAAAAGTCCCTCACATTTTGACCAGTTGACCCTGTTATAGACTGAAAATGTGTTACTGTGTTATCAGGGAATGGCACCCCGGAACCTTTATTAATTAACCCAGTGACCCCCAGGAATGTTTAGAAGTGTACCCCTCCCGGTTGATACGCTGCTACCTGTGTGAT
Source organism: Chelon labrosus (assembly GCF_963514085.1). Lineage (NCBI taxonomy): Eukaryota > Metazoa > Chordata > Actinopteri > Mugiliformes > Mugilidae > Chelon > Chelon labrosus. The sequence goes on along the minus strand of NC_140342.1, from coordinate 27,245,251 downwards.
GCTACCTGTTTTATGAGTGCTGTTGCAGACGAAGTAAAGTCCGTTAAGCCGTTCGAAGAGTGCGTGCATTATTAACCATCCAAGGTTATAACACTGGCGACGAGGATTAAAGTCGATTTAGGTCGAAGAAGAAGTTTTCCGTGTAGTTAAAATCATGGCGACTGTTGGTTCACTTAGTGAATATGTCGAGTCAGACGGGGACTGGATTGAATACGTCGAGAGACTGGAGCACTTTTTCCTGGCAAATGACATTACAGAAGAGGAGAAGAAACGCTCCATCCTCCTCAGTGTGTGCGGGGCAAAGACGTATAAATTGATACGCAACCTGGCCACGCCGCGGAGCCCAGGAGGTATTGGATTTAGGGAGCTGGTGAAGATGGTACAGGACCACCACAACCCGAAGCCATCTGTAATTGTTCAGCGTTTCAAGTTCCATACGCATGCCCGCAGGCCAGGAGTTTCGGTGGCGGCGTTTGTGGCGGAGCTGAGGCAGTTATCACAGCACTGTGAGTTTGGAGCGCCCCTGGATGACATGCTACGCGACAGGTTAGTCTGCGGCATCGGTGATGACGGTATGCAGCGCCGGTTGTTGGGAGAGGCCACACTCACGTTCAAGAAGGCGCTAGAGATTGCACAGGCAATGGAAACAGCGGCAAATAATACTAAAGACATTCAACAAGCTAACGGGAGTGTGCAGCCACGCGCCGTTCATCGGGTGTTCAAAGAGACAGGCAAGCCATCAAAGTCAGTTGAATGTTACCGGTGCGGAGGTGCACATTTTGCTAATGACTGTAGCTTTAAAGACGCCGTATGTCATAACTGTAAGAAAAAGGGGCACATTGCAAGGAAGTGCAGAGCTGCTAAAAATAAACAGAAAAAGGAGTGGGGGAAGTCAAAGCCCAAAATGAACACACATCACCTGCAGAGTGAGGAGGCTGAGGAGCAGGTTTCCTTTAACATGTTCAACCTCATCGACCTCAGTGAGCCCCGGGCTGAGCCCATCACGGCAACATTGCACATAAATGGAAAGGGGCTGGAGATGGAGGTGGACACGGGAGCCTCAGCATCAGTCATAAGTCAAGCTACATACCTCAACTTGTGGCGCTCGGAGGAGGCGCCTGCACTCAAAGAAGCTAACGTCAGACTGAGAACTTATACGGGTGAGTGCATTCCACTTCTTGGATCTATAGAAGTTAACCTTGTGTACCAAGGGCAGGAGGCTGCAGCTAGACTGTTTGTGGTTAAGGGGGAGGGGCCGAGTTTGCTGGGTCGGGACATCCTGAAGAAAGTTCGCCTGAACTGGGGGGAAATCAAGCACATGAGAGTGATTGAAGACATCCTAGGGAAGTACGCAGATGTTTTTAAAGATGAGCTGGGGACCCTTCGTGGCACAACTGTGAAACTATGTGTAGACCCCAGAGCACAACCACGTTTCTTCAGACCCCGCCCAGTGCCATATGCTATGAAAGCCAAGGTGGAGGCAGAGCTGGTGAGACTCCAGCAGCTAGGTGTCATTGAGCCTATTGAGTTTTCAGACTGGGCAGCCCCAATTGTGCCGGTTTTGAAAGAGGATGGTGAGGTGCGCATCTGTGGGGACTACAAACTGACAGCAAACCAGGCCTCACAGCTTGATACCTACCCTCTGCCACGTGTGGAGGACCTGTTTGCCTCTCTGGCAGGTGGAAAAACGTTCACGAAACTGGACATGAGTCATGCATACCAGCAGCTGCTGTTGGACGAGGAATCCAAACAGTACGTCACCATCAACACCCACAAGGGGTTGTTCAGGTACAACCGCCTGGTATTCGGCGTCGCATCCAGCCCTGCTATCTTTCAACGCACCATGGACAATCTGCTCCAAAACATTCCCCATGTGGCAGTCTATCTGGATGACATTTTGGTCACAGGTAGAACAGAGGAGGAGCATCTGAGTAACTTGGACCAGGTGTTGAAGAGGATGGCAGAAGCCGGGCTGCGGCTGAAGAGCAGTAAGTGTGTTTTCCAAGCACCAAGTGTCACCTACCTGGGCCACAGGATTTCGGCTCAGGGTCTGTCCCCTGTGGAAGAGAAGGTGAGGGCAGTGAAGGAGGCTCCAAGCCCAAAGAATGTGGCAGAACTCAGATCGTTCTTAGGCTTGGTGAACTATTATGGCAAATTCTTACCTGACCTCTCCACTGTTCTAGCCCCCCTCTATCAGCTACTACACAAAGACAGCTCATGGAAATGGCAACAAGCCCAAGAGACAGCATTTCAGCAGGTAAAAGGACTGTTACATTCTGATCGACTGCTGGTGCACTTTGATCCGGACAGGGACGTCATCCTGTCCTGTGATGCGTCGCCCTATGGTGTGGGGGCGGTCCTTTCGCACCAGATGGAGGATGGCTCTGAAAAGCCAATTGGATATGTGTCGCGCACCCTCACAGCAGCCGAAAAAGGATACTCACAGTTAGAGAAAGAGGGACTAGCTGTGGTTTTTGCTGTAAAACGGTTTCACCAGTACCTGTATGGTCGTTCCTTTACCATTTACACAGACCATAAGCCCCTTATGGGTCTGTTCAGTGAGTCAAAAGGCATTCCACCCATGGCTTCAGCGAGAGTACAGCGCTGGGCATTAACCCTCTCAGCGTATCAGTACCGAATCGTGTACAAGGCAGGTAGTGAAAATGCCAATGCTGATGCCTTTAGCCGACTCCCTCTTCCTGACACACCCAATCAAACCTTCCTGCCCCCAGAGACTGTGTTCATGTTAGACAGGCTGTCTAACACTCCAGTGACATCAAAACAAGTCAAAATGTGGACTGAGAGAGACCCAGTGTTATCTCAAGTTAAGAGATGGGTGATGCAGGGCTGGCCAGCAGCGGTTGAGCAGGAGGTGTTTAAGCCCTACTTCAAGCGTCAGCTGGAGCTAAGCGTCCAGGATGGCTGTCTCCTCTGGGGAGCCAGAGTGATTGTTCCACCCCCAGGGCAGGCTCGGGTGTTGGACGAGCTGCATGACGCCCACCCTGGAGTGTCCCGGATGAAGAGCCTTGCCAGGTCATTTGTGTGGTGGCCGGGGATGGACAGCACTCTAGAAAAAAAGGTAAAGGCATGTGTACAATGTCAAAGTAACCAAAAGATGCCAGCACCTGCTCCGCTCCACCCATGGGAGTGGCCTGGTCGTCCGTGGTCGAGGCTCCACCTGGATTTTGCAGGTCCATTTGTTGGTCACATGTTCCTGGTGCTGGTAGATGCGCATTCTAAGTGGCTGGATGCACACATCATGTCAAACATTACTGCTTCAGTCACCACAGAGAAGCTCAGGAGCATCTTTGCTACTCACGGGTTGCCAGATACAGTTGTGACAGACAATGGGCCCACTTTCACCAGTGAGTTGTTCCAGGAGTTCATGGAGAAAAATGGTATCCGACATGTCCGCACAGCTCCATATCATCCAGCCTCCAATGGCTTAGCAGAACGAGCTGTGGAGACCCTGAAAGATGGTCTACGAAAGATGTCGGGACAGACACTGGAAACTAAGCTCTCCCGTTTCTTGTTCCAATACCGGATCACTCCACACACAACCACGGGTATATCCCCTGCAGAGATGTTAATGGGGAGGAAGCCCAAATCTAATCTGGATCTGCTCCACCCAGACGTTGGAGCGAGAGTTGTTCGGTCGCAGGAAGAGCAGAAAGGGAGGCGAGACCGACATGCTAAAGAGAGGCTTTTTAAGCCTGGAGACTGTGTGTATGTCAAGAACTTTTCCCACGGTCCACCCTGGCTGCCAGGAGTCATTTGCCGCCAGACGGGACCGGTGTCTTTCATGGTGGACTTGTGTAATGGACGGCAGATCCGCAGGCACCAGGATCACCTGCGGGTTCGCCATAGAGCTGGAGGAGAGAGGCCTCAGAGTGTTGCACACAAGGACAGTGTGGGCAGCTCTACGGCTGTTTTGGAGGTGCCAGTAGCACCACAGGACACTGATGGACTGTCTGTGCCCACTGATGGACTGTCTGTGCCCACTGATGGACTGTCTGTGCCCACTGATGGACTGTCTGTGCCCACTGATGGTCTGTCTGTGCAAAGTGAGGCTGTACAAGTTACCCAACCTGTCGGTAGTCCAAGCCCAGCTCGGAGTACACAACCTGATACAGAGCCTGTGTGTTCCACAGTTGGACTGAGGAGATCTAAAAGGCAGCACAAGCCTCCAGATAGACTGACATGTTGAGCTGTACAAAAGCTAGACAAGGTGTGAAATGTTCAGCTAGTAAAGAGCAAAGCACTTGGAGGTTTGTCGTTTGAGACTGTTAAATTGTTATTTTAAAAATGTTGTGTTATGCAGGTCAAAGACACAATTCTGTAAGGTAGCAATATGACAGAAGATATTTTAGTTTACATGAGTTTTGAAAAGGGGACCTGAACTGCTCAGTCTGGTTTGTTTAATTATATTGCATGTTTTCACTTAAAGGGGGAGAAGTGTTATAGACTGAAAATGTGTTACTGTGTTATCAGGGAATGGCACCCCGGAACCTTTATTAATTAACCCAGTGACCCCCAGGAATGTTTAGAAGTGTACCCCTCCCGGTTGATACGCTGCTACCTGTGTGATGCTACCTGTTTTATGAGTGCTGTTGCAGACGAAGTAAAGTCCGTTAAGCCGTTCGAAGAGTGCGTGCATTATTAACCATCCAAGGTTATAACAGACCCTAGCAGAAGAAATTTTCAAAACCTGGCTTTCTGCGTCTCTATTGACCCCCAAATCATAGAAAGACTGACAGAAGGTCTAGTTATAAACCAGTCTGATGTTAAAATGCCAATAAGGAGATCTTTGGGGATGCATCATTACAGAAAAATTAACAGTTACTAAATGGTGATCTGAAAAACCAACAGGTGATATGGTGGCTACAGTTAACCTATTGCTGTGTGTTTTATTAACATAGAACCTATCCAATCTGGCTGCACTAACCCTGCCCTCAGTGACTTTCACCCAAGTATACTGTCTGCAAGTTGGATGGAGTTTCCTCCAAACATCTACAAGATCGTTTTCCAGAATTACACTGGATAAAAGAAAGGCTGATGGTGGATGAGGCTCTCCTGCATTCCTATCAACTGAATAATTAGTAGTGCAATTCCAGTCTCCTCCCACCACTACTACTGAACTGCTACTGAACAGTTTTAATGTGTCATTAAGTTTATGAAGAAGGTCAATACGGTCGACAGCAGAGGTCTAAGCATATACGTTAACAAACACAAATGGTATTTCTCTGATTGTTGCTTGTATTACTTGTATCCTGCCCTGCTCTACATCAGAAACTACAACATGTGTTAAAACAATGTGCCGTGAAAACAGGACAGCTACACCTGCACTCAGATTAGAGCCGTGGCTCAGGAAACAAGACCCCCCCCCCCACCCCACCCCCCCACCCCCCACCACCACCACCACCACCACCACCACCATAAGCCCCAATCTGTGTCATCTGCTTGAATAGTGTGTGTTTCCTGTAGAAATAACACATCAATCTTTTTTGAGTTGCAACCTCAGATATTAAAGCCCTCTTATGTTTGTCCCTCCCTCCATTAATGTTTAGAGATCCTATTTTTAGGCTCTGCATGGAGATATTAGAAAGAGGAAGCAAACAAGCTGAAGCCAACAGAGAGCAGTAAAAAAGAAAAGAAGCCACCCTGTGATGATGCATAGTTCATCGCCATTTCTTGGCTTTTTTACCAGTTTTTCCTCTCTGTACTTTCCTCAGGACTGTGAGATGTTTATCAAGACGGTACCGCTTCTTTTCATCCAGGAGGGCATGACTAACCCATTTCTTTAAAATACTGACAGATTTAATAAATTTGTTTGTGTCCCCAAAGTAATGGTTCACTTTAAATGATTTGTTAAATGTTTCATCCAGAAACTCATTTATTTCCTCTGAAGAGTAGAGATCAGTCTTTCTGTTTGAAACATCACTAATGGATGCTGTGTCTGACTCAGACTCATATTCCCTGTCCTCTCCTTCACATGAAATCTGACTACAGACTTCACCCTGTCCTTTAACACTGGTGGAAGCTCTGTCCTCAGCGATTTCTACTGACTGTGACTCACTCAAGTTCTCTATAGACACAGAAGGCTGCTGCTTCTCCAGCTGACTCGGTTCCTTTGTCTCATCCTCGCCATTAGTTACCTCTGCTACAACACCACAACCCGCTACCGCAGCCGGGAGCAGCAGAGCCACCAGCTTCGTCCACTAAGTGAGAGTCTGCCTGCTGTTTATGCGGACATGTGGCTCGAATGTATCCCACATCTCCACACGCAAAACATTTCATGTGTGCCGAGCTGGCACATATGACCCGTCTCCGTGTTTTACTCTAAATGACACATTCAGTGTCTGTGCAGGTGATTCCAGGAACATGAAAACCTGCCGCCTCAGAGACTGAACATGCTTCAGTTTGGGATCCTTACATCCTAGACTGACTGTTCTGACTCCCCTTGCCAGTTTACCAAACCTACCGTTTTCCAACAGTGTGTTCGGTATAAACGGCGGAACACCGGATAGTCTAGTCTAAATCCCTGACAACCACCCCGATCTCAATCAGCTGATGGACACAAGGCTCGTCTTTCAAAAAGACCACGACCGCCTTGTTCATGCGGGAAGCATAAGCCAATTTATCATGTCCTACCTGCTCACCGACAGCCAACAACACCTCCTCCACAGTTACAGAGCCAACCGGCAGGACTATCCGCACTCCCTGCCTGATAGACGGAGGAGGCGTCTCGGAGGACGCCATCCCTCCCAGAAAACACCTTACAAACCTATGAATCAGCAGCAGATCGATGGTTTGGGTCAGACAGACTGGAAAATTACTGGAGTGGATTGCTTACATCAGTAGTGGCAGTGGTTACATCTACTACTCTCAGTCAGTCCAAGGCCGGTTCACCATCTCCAGAGACAACAACAGAGAACAGCTGTTTCTGCAGATGAACAGTCTGAAGACTGAAGATTCTGCTGTTTATTATTGTGCTAGAGACTCACAGTGTTTGAAGTTGGTTGAGCAGCTGTACAAAAACTCAACTCATCATCCATCCAAACATTTTCTGTCTTCTTTTCACATCCATGTAATAAACTTTAATGTAACATCATCAACACATTCAGAGAAACACAGTCTCAATAAACCTTCTTCATTCAGACGTTTTTTTGCTGCAGCAGACTGTGAAGGTTAAATATTTTGTTGATTTGAGTGTAAATGTGAATGTGTGTGTTTGATTAAAACTGATTCAACATTTTAATCAGGTATTTTTATAAAGGTTCAATAAAATGTTTAAATGTCAGAAAATATTTCTTTGACTTTAGCCTCCACGTGTATCTGTACTGACTGAAGATCCTTTTCCTGCTCATCCGATGTGTTTGATTAAATGTTCTTCTTAAAAATGATATCTTAAGTTCATGGACTAGCTGGAATATTCTTATAACAGTACCAATGTTGACATGTTTAGTCACACGTCGTCATTCCATCGCTGGTTATCTAGGTGGTGTCCAGCAAACGACAATTGGCACGCTTTCTGGGGAAAGCCTGGTCTGATTAGACGAGATGGCATTCACCCCACTTTAGCAGGTACTGCTCTCATCTCTAGGAATATGGCCGATTTTATTAACCCCCCGAAACCATGACAACCCAGAGTTCAGACCAGGAGGCGGAGTTGTAGTCTTACACACTTCTCTGCTGCTTCTCTAGGACTGTCTCACATCCAAAACTCTATATACTCCATAGATGTTCTGTCTCCTCCCAGATTATTTAAACCAAAAAACAGCAAAAGAGGAGTTACTCATTTGAACCTGATACAAATCAGTACAAGTTCATTGGTAGAACAGAAGAATAGGAAAATTAAATGTGGTCTTTTAAATGTCAGATCTCTCTCATCCAAATCTCTTTTAGTGAACGATTTGATAACTGATCATCAGATTGATCTATTTAGTTTGACTGAAATGTGGCTACAGGATGATGAATATGTTAGTTTAAATGAGTCTCCACCCAGTCATAGTAATTATCATATTCCTAGAAGCACAGGTAGAGGAGGAGGAGTGGCAGCAATCTTCCACTCTGATTTATCTATTAATCCTAGACCTAAGGAGAGCTTTAATTCATTTGAAAGTCTTGCTCTTAGTGTTGCTCATCGCACACCTGCTCCTCACTTTGAGTTTTTAGCTTAATTCTCTGAGTTTTTATGTGATTTAGTTCTTAGAACAGATAAAGTCATTATAGTAGGTGACTTTAACATGATGTTAAATAAATAGCTATAGGCTATTTATTAGCCTCTTGCTAATATGTTGCTATTAGCCACAGAAGACGACTGTATTTGGTTTTTAGTTTTGCTGAACTAGCAACTATTAGAATTGAGGCATCATGTCATGCAACTAATTTCACCCATAGGCAACCTAGTCTAGTTTGTGTTTGCAACACAACAAGTGCAAATTCACACAGACGTCCTGACTGTGGAATTTTTTATTGCTATATGCTATATGCTAACTTAAATAACTTCTAATATACATTGACATGGGATTTTGTAAGCTACATGTAATATAGCTTTTTAAATAATTTGTAGTGTGTTATGCTTAGTTTATAGGATGTTAACAAATGTTAATAAAATGTGCTTTATGGTCATTTTATTTGGGTAACTGATGCATGTGTGACGTTAGTGTGATTTAACTTACATATTGTATCTTAATTATAAATTCAGGGGCACTTCTGAAATATTTTGGAGCTAGAGCAGCCACTGGCCAAAATGAGGAGTCAGCTACTTCCACAGCAGCCACCGACATGGTCGTGGAGTCTGATGAAGAGCCATCTGCAGCCACACAGGCCTCTTCAGGGATGGTCCTGACTCTATGTACAAAACTGGTGTGTTATCATAACTGGAACTGTTCAGAAGGTATTAGGATGATGCAAAACAAAACTCGTATGTAAAATGGCCAAGGGATGGTTTGCCCAGGGCGTAAATCTAGCCAGGACTGCCTCTGCAGCATCTAATGCAATTGTTACGTGCCAGGCAGCAAGATGTGTGTTTTTGTTTCTCTCCTCCCCTTTCCCTGTGTTTTTTTCAGGTGATCACTGCAGGATTGCTCCTCACCTGTGTAGGCAGGCCTTGCTGCTCACTGATTCCCTCCATCCTTGGCCGGCCTATCATGAGGGAGGCTATTCTTTAAGTAGAGAGCATGTCAGGCCTTCCCTCTCTTGCTTTTTGACTGCTTGCCTTTGTTTGAGATCGGTGTGACTTGTGTTTTTGAAGGTATGTGGTGGGAGGTTTGTGGACTAGGTAAATTTGGGGTACCCTGTACATGACGCATTCACGTAGTTGAAACTTAAAGACACTAGGTTGATTGGTTGTGCCACTGTTGTATTGTTTTGGTGAAGTTCTTTGTTTTAGATAAGCCAGTTAGGCATTTTGTTTGTGCTTTACTTTTTTTAGAGGTAGTTTAGCCGGGCCTAGTTTTGTTATATTAATTTCATTTTATTTGGCACAACCACTTTGTCCTGTCCTCCCCCACCTTTGTGACCTTCATTATACTTTGCAGACCTGTGGTTTACAAGCAAATAAACCACTTTTGTTCACTGCTACTGAGACTCATTTAATTTCTTGATTGTCGTGTTTTCATCTGTTTGCTGGTTTCAGCAAGTGGACGTAACAGCAATGTTGTCCAGATCATGCAGTGCCATCTGGCCTTCCAAGACGACCACAATGTCTTCAGGTTTACTGGTAGCATCATGTCTAACGATATATTCCCCCACGTCTCCTCAATGGATCCTTGGCACTGTTGTGTCTTGTGAAATGTTGTGTTTTGACCTTCAGGGCCACCGTACTAACTGGATGTGGAAGACAGGAATCCATGTGATGAATATAACTAAATGTAAATAACTAGCACCTGTTAGCTCCTCCTTGTCTCACTATCGGTCAGTTATTAGAGCAGTGTACAGTTTACTCATGTGCTGAATATGAAGCCTTTACTGGGAACATTTTTTTTTTCTCCTTAATATAACTCATCATGGTAACAATTTTCTCTCATCAGATACCGTGGATGGACTTCGGCCGAGTAGGGGCGTCCACTGTAAATATCTACAGTAAACTAAAGGCAGCTGTAGCTTTTTCCCCAAAACTTTTCAGGGCAACTTTGACTTTCCACACCTCACGGCCACGGATATGACTCTGCAGGCTAACAGGGCGGTTATGACCCTCCCCTCTCCACTAAACGTAAACTCCAGTAAATGTTAGCTAACATCATCTTATTCATGTTGCTCAATGTTCATGGCTGATAAAAACATCTATAAACTATACGTCTAAAGTGACTACCTTGAAATCTGACAAACATTTGATAAGTTTTAATTGTCCTTACCTTGTCCATAAATCAATTTGTCCAGTGATAGTGAAAAGATGGCGGGAAAAATTTTAAAAAAAATTTCCAAGGGGGCGGAGTTTCCAGAGGAAACATAACTATTTTCTGTTTTCTTAACATGACTGAGACTTGTAGATTTTATATCCACCTAGATTTAAGGGATTAAACATGTTCAGAAGAGAACATAACTCAGTCATGTCTTCTATACGAAATGTATACATGTAAATTGAACAATCCCCCTTTTCCCCTTTTTTCAGTGTACTGTGACCAAGCAATTTCTCTAGGGGAAGTCTAAGTCACATGATCCAAGGAGCTTTTCTTGCGGGGCACAATGTCCACATATTGGTAGTATTTGGGGAACACAGTCCATAGCTTGCACTGATTGAAGTCTCCCATTGTGAGAATAACGTCATCAGGATGAGCTGTCTCTGATGACGTCATGGAGCTTGCTGAGCACTCTAGTGGAGTTGGCTCACGTGGGGATCACACTACTAAAATAGTGGACTGAGCAACCACTGACATTAACATCAGAGCCATGCTGCTAGTGTGGCTAAAAGAAAAGAGAAGAAGAGACAGTCATGTTGATGTGAACATTAGAGAAACACATCATGGAGCTGAAATATGATCCTACTTCCTCATTTGGACTCGTTCACCTCAGCTGACTCTCTCAACGGCACACAGATTTTTGTATTAGTCTTTTTCACTGTGGCTTCATGTTTGGCTCTGGAACTAAACTGTATGTAACAGGTAAGAAGAAACATTGCTTTTCCTTCAGTTGTTTTATTGTAGAAGCTGAAAATGTGTTTAAAGTCAGTTTGTGCTGCTTCAGCCTTTCCATGTTAGTTTTTTCCTCATTAGTAGAGAATTCATCCTGCAGCCATTGTTCCATAAGAAAAGCTCAATCATTTCTGAAAACATGTTGAAATCTGACTGAACAACTAAAGTTCTTCTTTATTTCTGTAAATATTAGTGACGTTCCAAACATTTAGGATTTGATCATCTCAGTAATTCTGTGACATGTGTTGTTGAAAACAAGATGATATTTGATGTTCAGCTATTTCAGATTGTTTTGAAGTGTCTATCGATTGTATTGGATCATTTCTGAAAGTTAGAACCTTGTCAGATCTAATGGCTGTCAGTTATTATTTATCTGATGGTAAATGTGTCTTTAATTGATAATGGATTCATAGAAAAAGAAAAAAACACAAAGTGAATGTGATATTAGAAGAAATAGAATTGACTCAAACAATGTTTTATTACTATCATCAGCATAAAGTATTTAAACATTTGAACATGACTGACACAAACTTGTATATTGATGTGTTTTATTAGTGATTAAAGTCTGTGCTTTTAAATGTGGAATATTCAATAAATATTGGAATCAGAGAAATGACAAACGTACAACTGAAAAACACAATTCAGGGATTTAATTTAATTTAATTTAATTTAATTTAATTTAATTTAAAATACTACACATTTCTGAACGCACCATTTTGGAGCAACAAATGCTGCTATCCAGATGACGTTTTACACTGGAAGGACTTTCTTTGAATAAAATAAAATAAAATAAAGGAGCAGCTAAAATCTTATATTAAATCAGATTGTAAAATATTTCCCGTTCTAAACTACAGCAGCTGTGAGTTGATAAAAGACGACGTGATGAAACACAGTCGACATGTTTCTGTCCCAACTTCTTTGAAACGTGTTGTTGGATTCAAATTCAAAACCAGCAAATAATGTCTTTTGATGAAGATAAAATAAGATAATCCTTTATTTATCCCACTGTGGGGAAATTTGAAGACAGTTTAAGGACAGAGCACACAGGAGATAAAAAGAAGTAATAAAACATTAAATATATACAAAGAATAGAAACTGAAATACAATAGAAATCCCACTTACGTATGTATGTATGTATATTGCACATGAAAGAATAAATGATATGCAAACATAAGTTCTTCCAAATATATTAAGGATATTCCAGTTTGTGTTGTGATTGTCCAGCGTGTGTTTGGTCTACTGGGAGCAGGCTTGATTATACAACTGATGATTGATGTACACCGATCAGCCATAACATTATGACCGGTGAAGTGGTTAGACGACTGGGTCAGAGCATCTCCAGAACTGTAGATCTTGTGGGGTTTTCCTGGTCTGCAGTGATCAGTATCTATCAAAAGTGGTCCAAGGAAGGAGAAGAACCAGAGACAGGGTGCTCATGGGCAGCAAAGGATCATTGACCCTTGTGGTCCCATCCAACAGATGAGCTACTGTAGCTCAGACTGTTGAAAAGGTTAATGCTGGTTGAACTTTGTTCTGTATTGATGAGTAGTTTAGTGATCAGAGTCCATGTAGTTTCCAGGATCAGACTGAATGCAGAGCAGTGCTGGAAGCTGCTGTTGACTGTGTGAATGTGTGTGTGCTGTCAAACTTCAGATGAGCAGGTAGTGAAGCCCGTGGTGAGCGTGTACCCAGCAGCAGCATCCAGAGCCCACCTGGAGGGGAAGAGCTCCCTGCTGTGTCTGGCCTCATCCATGTTTCCTCCTCTGGTCCAGTTCTCCTGGAAAAGACAGAAGAAGAACGGCCCTCTGGAGGAGCTGATCCCTGCTCAGCGACAGCAGCTGGAGCTCTGAGAGTCGGGACGCAGCGCCTCCATCAGGCTGGTGGATAGAGATGATCTGAACAACTATATACTGTATATCACTGCTCAGTCGTGCACGAGGGGGGGGACAGTGGAGGACACAGCGAAGGCCACAGTAGAGCACCAAAGCCAACCAGGTAATGAAGGCTTGGTGACTGTGTTCAACAGTGATTCAGCTTCATGTGGAGACGCTGTCAAAGAGAGCAGAGGAGCAGAGGACTGACATTTCTCACTGCAGCTACAAACATTTGACTCCTTTTCTGTTTCAGAGCTTCCGTATGTCCCCTCTCAATACCAAGTGAAGCTGCTCTGTCTGCTGTACACAGTGCTGACAGTGAAGAGTCTGGTGTACTGCTGTGGACTCTCTCTGCTGATGAGCCTCAGAAACAAGGGACCGTCCACCAACTCCACACATGCTGACTGACTGTTTTCTGCTGGTCTTTTCTCTCCATCAGATCTCATCAGTTCATCTCATTCATCACTTTCATCAGTATTCACAAATGTTAGTTTCTTTATCAAATCTCTTAATTGTAACTTCTAAATATTACACCAGTTAAAGAATTAACTTCCTTGTAGATGTTTCAACATTTAATACAACATGTGTTTGCTTTCTTTTTCTTTTTCTTATAGAAATACAATGCAGTGTGTTCATCAATTTATTCTGTTGTATTAAAATACAACAACTATAAAATAATAATGGTGTTTTGTTTTTCTTCTTGTCTAAAGATTCATTATGTTGACACCCCAAAGTAATTTGATGATTGTTCCTGATGTGGTGGCCCACAATAAACAATGAGAGAGACATTCACCCAGAGACTGTACCTTTAAGGACGTGAGGGTTTTCGGGTTCGAGTTCCGTGTTTACGTTGTGTGTGGCAGTTCTTACCTGACTCGCTGACAGTACTCTGGAGTTTATAGAAAGTGGAGAGTAAAGCTGACTCGACACATCTCCGTCTCTTGTCTCGTCACTTATTGCACTCCACATTGGTGACCCCGACGTGAGTTGGATACGGCTAAGTTATGTCGCACAGTGAGGAAAATGCCGCTGCTAGCGGCGCAGCTAATGTCGGTGCTATCTACGCTGCCACCATCAAATTACCGGACTTTTGGCAGCACAACCCACGGCCGTGGTTTCAGCATATCGAGGCCCAGTTCCAGCTGAGAGGAATAACTCAGGACGTTACCAAGTATTTCCATGTGGTAGCAGCTTTAGATGCCTCGACGACAGCCAGAGCTATGGTGCTGTTAGAGGCTCCTCCGGCTGACGGCAAGTACGAAGCACTCAAAGCGTTCCTGTTGCAACTTTTTGAACTGTCTGAGCTGGAGAAAGCAGACCGCCTCCTGTCCCTGAACGGCCTTGGCGACAGCAAGCCATCCGAGTTGATGGAGAGGATGCTGGCTGTGCTGGGCGGTGCGGATCCGTCATTCCTCTTCGCCCACATTTTCCTGCGGCAGCTTCCAGCGCCCGTGCGCACCGCGCTGGCTAGCTCCCCCCTCCCTTCCTCCAGAGACTACCGGGCGCTGGCTTTGGAGGCAGACAGGATTTTCCTCGCCAACCGGCAGCAGTTCGTCCATGCGCTGTTACCCCCCCAGCACACGTCTGCCCCACCCCCGCCCCCGGAGGACGACCCGGACACCGCGGCTGCTGTGACGGCCCGCCGACAGCGTGAGGATGGGTGGTGTTATTACCATTCCAGGTTTGGGACCAAGGCTAAGCAGTGTCGCAAGCCATGCAGTTTTGGAGCCCAGGGAAAAGCCAGGGCCGGCGCTCATTAGCAGCTATGGGCGCTGGCCATGACTGCAAGCTGTTGTTCATCACTGACACCTTGTCTGGCCGGCGGCTGCTGGTCGATTGTGGAGCTCAGCGCAGCATCCTGCCGGCGAAGCCCGTGGACACCATGGCTGGCGGGCATGGCCCCCCGATGGACGCGGCCAACGGCACACCCATTCGTACCTATGGCACGAGGTATGTGGAAGTGTGTTTCAGTGGGCGGCGTTTCGGCTGGGACTTCGTCATGGCCGCCGTGTCTACGCCGCTGCTGGGGGCGGATTTCCTCTGCGCTTACAGACTGTTGGTGGATGTTACGAACTGCCGCTTGATCGATGCTCTCTCTTTTGCTTCGTACCCCTGCACGCTGGGGGGGGTGGGGGTGCTTTGTCTGTCGAACACGCTTGCCACCGGGGACCGATACCAACGCCTGCTCGCCGAGTTCCCTGACCTCACCACGCCCACGTTTTCATCGGCGGTGGCTAAACATGGCGTGGAGCACTACATCGCCACGGTGGGCCCCCCAGTCTATGCACGAGCCCGGCGCCTCGACTCTGCCAAGCTCGCAATTGCCAGGGAGGAGTTCACCACCATGGAGCGCCTCGGCATCATGCGCCGCTCCAACAGTCCGTGGGCCTCCCCCCTGCACATGGTGACCAAGGCTGATGGTGGTTGGCGCCCCTGTGGTGATTTCCGTCGCCTAAACAACGCCACCACCCCCGACCGGTACCCGGTGCCGCACATACAGGATTTCTCCGCCCACCTGGCCGGCGCCACCATCTTTTCGAAGGTAGACCTGGTGCGTGGTTACCACCAGGTGCCTGTCCACCCACAGGATGTCCCCAAGACAGCAGTCATCACACCCTTTGGCCTTTTCGAATTCCTACGGATGCCTTTCGGCCTGAAGGGGGCAGCGCAGACGTTTCAGCGCCTCATGGACTCTGTGTTGCGGGACATGCCGTTCTTGTTTGTTTACTTGGACGACATTCTCGTAGCCAGTGCGTCCGCAGAAGACCACCTGACACATCTCCGGCAGCTGTTCGACCGGCTCAGTGAGCATGGTCTTATCATCAACCCGGCCAAGTGTGAGTTTGGCCGGTCATCCATCACCTTCCTCGGCCACCACGTCACCCCACAGGGGGCCGTTCCCCTCCCTGCCAAGGTGGATGCCGTCGCCAGTTTCCCACGCCCACACACTGTGAAGTCCCTGCAGGAATTCCTTGGCATGGTGAATTTCTACAACCGTTTCCTCCCCCGTGCGGCCCAACTCATGCGACCCTTGTACGACGCCTTGCGGGGTAGGAGGCCGGCGGACGTGTTGGATTGGTCCCCGGGGATGACTGAGGCTTTCGATGCTGCCAAAACTGCGCTGGCCAACGCTGCTCTGCTAGCACACCCGTCTCCGACTGCCCCAGTTGCCCTTACAACGGACGCCTCGGATTACGCCGTGGGGGCTGTGTGTGAGCAGTGGGTGGGCGGAGCCTGGCAGCCGCTGGCCTTTTTCAGCAGGAAGCTCCGTGACAACGAGAGGAAATACAGCGCCTTCGACAGAGAGCTCCTGGGTCTTTTCCTCGCCACCCGTCATTTCCGTTTCCTGTTGGAGGGCCGGCGGTTCACAGCTTTTGTCGACCACAAGCCGCTGACGTTCGCCATGGCCAAGTCTTCGGAGCCATGGTCTGGTCGACAGCAGCGTCAGCTCTCTGCCATCTCCGAGTACACCACTGACATTCAGCACGTGGCTGGCAAAGACAATTTGGTTGCCGACTGCCTCTCCCGGGTGGTCACTGGGTCCGTCCACTTGGGCCTCGACTACGCAGCTATGGCAGCGGATCAGACCAAGGATTCGGAGGTGCAGGCCTACAGGACGGCCCCCACGGCGCTGCTCATGGAAGATGTGGTGTTTGACACGGCCAACACTACACTTCTCTGCGACGTCTCCACTGGCCAGCCACGCCCCATGGTACCTGCTGGCTGGAGGCGTCAGGTTTTTGACGCCATCCACGGCCTTTCCCACCCGGGGGTGAAGGCCTCTTCCAAGCTGGTGGGTGCCAAGTTCGTCTGGCCAGGGCTGCGGAGGGACGTCAGGGCCTGGACTGCTACCTGTGTGGCGTGCCAGCGCGCAAAGGTGACACGTCATACCAAGGCCCCATTGGCACCCATCAAGGTGCCAGAGAGACGTTTTGATCATGTGAATGTGGACCTGGTGGGCCCACTTCCCCCCTCCCGTGGTTACACCTACCTCCTCACCATGGTGGACAGGACCACCAGGTGGCCTGAAGTTGTTCCCCTGTCAGCTACTACATCAGCTGACGTGGCCAGAGCGTTCATTATGGCTTGGGTGGCCCGTTTCGGCACACCGTCTGACCTCTCCTCGGACCGAGGTCCACAGTTCACGTCGGAGCTTTGGACTGCGGTCGCCGATGTCCTGGGGGTGAAGGTCCACTGTACCACAGCCTATAACCCGCAGAGCAACGGACTGTGCGAGCGGTTTCATCGGGACATGAAGGCTGCGCTCAGGGCCAGCCTTACGGGCAACGACTGGGCCGACCGCCTCCCATGGGTTATGCTTGGTCTTCGCTCCGCCCCCAAGGACGATCTTCAGGCCTCTTCGGCTGAGCTGGTGTACGGCCAGCCTCTGCGCGTCCCGGGGGAGTTTCTTCCACATGCCACGGCCCCGTGGTCAGTTGCCTCTCATCGTGCTGTGTCCCGGGACATTGCCGACGCTTTCATTCCCATTCCAACGTCTCACCATGGCCTCCCCCAGTCCTATGTTCCCAAGGATTTACCATCGGCCAAGTACGTCTTCATCCGCCACGATGGCCATCGTTCCCCACTGCGGCCCCCCTACGATGGGCCCTTCCGTGTCCTGGAGGGGGGGTCTAAGAACTTCATTGTGGATATGGGGGGCAGGCCTGAGCGGGTGGCTATAGACCGTCTCAAGCCTGCTCATGTGGATGTTGGCGAACCACTTCAGCTGGCCCAGCCACCGCGGCGGGGGCGCCCCCCTGCAGCAGTCTCGACCCCTGCTCCTGCCCCTGCCCCTGCTCCGGTTTCGACCCCTGCCCCAGCCCTGCCCCTTGCCCTTTGCCCCTCTCCTGTTAAGCGCAGCCGTTACGGCCGCCTGGTCCGTCCCCCTATACGTTGACTTTCTGGGGACTGTTATGAGCTGGTCTGTTCCGTTTTGCACTAGTGGGTGGGCGCCGGTTCTCTTTGTGGTACCTGTTCGGTCTGGTCCAGTTATTATGGGTGAATTCTGGGGGGGCATGTGTGGTGGCCCACAATAAACAATGAGAGAGACACTCACCCAGAGACTGTACCTTTAAGGACGTGAGGGTTTTCGGGTTCGAGTTCCGTGTTTACGTTGTGTGTGGCAGTTCTTACCTGACTCGCTGACAGTACTCTGGAGTTTATAGAAAGTGGAGAGTAAAGCTGACTCGACACATCTCCGTCTCTTGTCTCGTCACTTATTGCACTCCACACTGAGACATTTTAAATCTAAATGAACATCTAGTGTTTGTGGTTGTTCCACCAGGTTTAGTTCTGTGTCTTCACATCATTTAGTTTGTGTATTAGTTGTCTAATATAAATGTGTCGGTGTGGATGTCAAACTCTACGCTGACGACACTGTTGTTTACACAGATGAACAAAGAGCAGAGCTGATTTGAAGCTACGACTGTTAAAAACTATCATCCAGCAGTTTGATGAGTCAGTGCTGAAGTTTGAATGTTGATCAAATGAAGGATGTGTTTAATTAACAGTCATGAAATAGTTTCATTAGCAGCAGGTCAGTGTGTCAGTGGAAATTCAACTGTTTGAGAGCTGAACACTGAAAGTTCATGGTCCTCTAACTGGACCTGTTAGTGGATAAATCCTAATCAGTCATTAATCACAGAGGTGTCTGATCAATAAAATAACATTTCATTAATGTTTTTAATGTTTATTTCAAAGTGTAAAGTGCATCTTTAATCATCCAAACCTCTAAATACCCTGAACATGTTACCAGGACATGAGCTTCAGGTGGGTGATCGGACTCAGTTCAACTCTGTGTGGGTGGAGGGCTCAGAGGAAAAAAGGTTTACAGAAAACAAGAGAAAGGGAGGGGAGGTGATGAGTGTGTTCAGCTGCAGATGTGAATCTGTTCTCAGTGGTTATTACGACAGAAAACAAACTGCTGACAGCCAATCAGACTTCCTTCCTGCAGCAGACGGGCTGTGTGGGTTTGTGCTCTGCAGCCTCCACACCGTTAGCTGTGGCTTTTCACTTTAATGACACAATGACAGTTTCACCGACCAGCTGTGGTTAAAGAACCCTTTCAGGAAGCACCTGTGTTCTTCATCTGAGAGAGAAACACATTTACATTTATTATTAAACAGTACAATCAGTAATTATGTTCAGTTGTTTTCTGCAACTAAGTGCAACTAATTATTTTATTGTGGTTTGTTTAAAATCTTCCATCCTCTCACAAATTTCTCCTCTCTGATAAATAGAACTTTAAAGAAGTTGAACTCTTTGCCTGCAAAGTGTTTAAAGTGATCCCATGAGAAGATTTTCAACTTCTATAGGAAACAATAATGCTTCCTGTTCTTTCTCATTAATCAGAACCGAACACAAGCCTCACTGAGACAGAGACACAAACCCATGAGATAAACAAGTCATGCTGTTGTTCTGAAGCAGGCGTCCATGTTGGTTCACCTCAAGTCTCATTATTTCACTGAGTTATAGTTGACAAAAAAAGTCTGAACGACCCAATCAGTTCTAATCCACCATGAGTTCACCTCATTAACCACACTGACCCACATTTCTCATGGAAATTCTATTCCAGCTTCATTTTTTATCAGTGCAGCAGTCTGTGCTTCATTCACAGGGTTCATAGACGTCACATCCAGGAACTGGAAGCTGCTTAAGCTTCAGCTTTATTTACTGACGTCCAACAGTTCCTAATATACGAGCTAAAGTATTTGACTTGCTTTGTTAAGACACATAAAAAGCAGTTTATCAAAGCCAGACTCTGGGATTGTGTCGGTTTCTTGTGTTTATTGAGTGTGTTCCAGTGAAAGAAAAGAGCAGCCTGGTGGAGTCTGCATTTATTAGAAAGAAACACAAGAGCAGAAGAAACAGCCTGCTGGAAACTGATGATGATTATTATACAAGTCACAGTTGAAAGTGGAAATAAACTAGACTACTAGAGAATGAAGACGTCATAAGAGCAGATTTCTATGTGAATATATGTGTTTCTATTTCCAGGATGACAATCAAGACGTGAATGAAAAGATACAGATTACAAAGAAGCACATTACAACAACATTTGTGAATACTGATCAAAGTGATGAATGAGATGAACTGATGAGATCTGATGGAGAGAAAAGAGCAGCAGAAAACAGTCAGTCAGCATGTGTGGAGTTGGTGGACGGTCCCTTGTTTCTGAGGCTCATCAGCAGAGAGAGTCCACAGCAGTACATCAGACTCTTCACTATCAGCACTGTGTACAGCAGACAGAGCAGCTTCACCCTGCACTGAGACTGGAAGTAAGGAACCTCTGAAACAGAAAAGTAGTCAAATGTTTGGAGCTGCAGTGAGAAATGTCAGTCCTCTGCTCCTCTGCTCTCTTTGAACATGAACACAGTCACCAAGCCTTCATTACCTTGTTGTAATTCTACTGTCCCCCCCTCATGCTTGATGGAACAGCTGTACTTATATGTGCAGAGGTCATCTCCATCCACCAGCCTGATGGAGGCGCTGCGTCCCGACTCTCTGAGCTCCAGCTGCTCTCCCTGAGCAGGGGTCAGATCCTCCAGAGGGCCGTTCTTCTTCTGTCTTTTCCAGGAGAATTGGACCAGAGGAGGAAACATGGATGAGGCCAGACACAGCAGGGGGCTCTTCCCCTCCAGGTGGGCTCTGGATGCTGCTGGGTACAAGCTCACCACGGGCTTCACTACCTGCTCATCTGAAGTTTGACAGCACACACACATTCACACAGTCAACAGCAGCTTCCAGCACTGCTCTGCATTCAGTCTGATCCTGGAAACTACATGGACTCTGATCACTAAACTACTCATCAATACAGAACAAAGTTCAACCAGCATTAACCTTTTCAGCAGTCTGAGCTACAGTAGCTCGTCTGTTGGATGGGACCACAAGGGTCAATGATCCTTTGCTGCCCATGACCACCCTGTCTCTGGTTCTTCTCCTTCCTTGGACCACTTTTGATAGATACTGATCACTGCAGACCAGGAAAACCCCACAAGAGCTGCAGTTCTGGAGATGCTCTGACCCAGTTGTCCAACCACTGTAAATTTCTTTTTCCAAAATAACTGATGCTATATAATATCAATCAGAACAGATCCAGTGGTTGATCAATCATCAGTTGTATAATCAAGCCTGCTCCCAGTAGACCAAACACACGCTGGACAATCACAACACAAACTGGAATATCCTTAATATATTTGGAAGAACTTATGTTTGCATATTATTTATTCTTTCATGTGCAATATACATACATACATACATAAGTAGGATTTCTATTGTATTTCAGTTTCTATTCTTTGTATTTATTTAATGTTTTATTACTTCTTTTTATCTCCTGTGTGCTCTGTCCTTAAACTGTCTACTGCTGCAACACTACAAATTTCCCCACGGTGGGATAAATAAAGGATTATCTTATTTTATCTTCATCAAAAGACATTATTTGCTGGTTTTGAATTTGAATCCAACAACACGTTTCAAAGAAGTTGGGACAGAAACATGTCGACTGTGTTTCATCACGTCGTCTTTTATCAACTCACAGGTTCTGTAGTTTAGAACGGGAAATATTTTACAATCTGATTTAATATAAGATTTTAGCTGCTCCTTTATTTTATTTTATTTTATTTTATTTTATTTAAGACGTCATCTGGATAGCAGCATTTGTTGCTCCAAAACCTCTACATACGGTTCAGCATTAATGGTGCGTTCACAAATGTGCAAGTTAACGAAGAGCAGCCTGAATTTAAATAAGAAACTATTCCTTTTAAAGAAAAAAAAATAAGATTATCTATGTACTACTTTAAATTAAATTAAATTAAATTAAATCATTTCCAAATCCCTGAATTGTGTTTTTCAGTTGTTCGTTTGTCATTTCTCTGATTCCAATATGTATTGAATATTCCACATTTAAGAGCACGGACTTTAATCACTAATAAAACACATCAATATACAAGTTTGTGTCAGTCATATTCAAATGTTTAAATACTTTATGCTGATGATAGTAATAAAACATTGTTTGAGTCAATTCTATTTCTTCTAATATCACATTCACTTTGTGTTTTTTTCTTTTTCTATGAATCCATTATCAATTAAAGACACATTTACCATCAGATAAATAATAACTGACAGCCATTAGATCTGACAAGGTTCTAACTTTCAGAAATGATCCAATACAATCGATAGACACTTCAAAACAATCTGAAATAGTTGAACATCAAATATCATCTTGTTTTCAACAACACATGTCACAGAATTACTGAGATGATCAAATCCTAAATGTTTGGAACGTCACTAATATTTACAGAAATAAAGAAGAACTTTAGTTGTTCAGTCAGATTTCAACATGTTTTCAGAAATGATTGAGCTTTTCTTATGGAACAATGGCTGCAGGATGAATTCTCTACTAATGAGGAAAAAACTAACATGGAAAGGCTGAAGCAGCACAAACTGACTTTAAACACATTTTCAGCTTCTACAATAAAACAACTGAAGGAAAAGAAATGTTTCTTCTTACCTGTTACATACAGTTTAGTTCCAGAGCCAAAGATGAAGTCACACAGCGAAAAAGACTAATACAAAAACCGTTGAGAGAGTCAGCTGAGGTGAACGAGTCCAAATGAGGAAGTAGGATCATATTTCAGCTCCATGATGTGTTTCTCTGATGTTCACATCAGCATGACTGTCTCTTCTTCTCTTTTCTTTTAGCCACACTAGCAGCATGGCTCTGATGTTAATGTCAGTGGTTGCTCAGTCCACTACTTTAGTAGCGTGAGCCCCCGTGAGCCAACTCCACTAGAGCGCTCAGCAAGCTCCATGACGTCATCAGAGACAGCTCATCCTGATGACGTTATTCTCACAATGGGAGACTTCAATCAGTGCAAGCTATGGACTGTATTCCCCAAATACTACCAACATGTGGACAAGAAAAACACCTTGGATCATGTGACTTAGACTTAGATAAACTTTTTTCATCCAAAAAGGAAATTGCTTGGTCACAGTAGCTTAGTTGCACATAAAAAAACACTCTCTTAAGAACCACAGATAAAAGAAAGATTAAATAAAATAAAATAAAATGAAAAAATAAGTAAAACATAATAAAAATAGTATAAGTAAAAATGTACAAACTAGCATATGGACAAATCTATAGGAAATAGAGATGGAAGAATACATATACACGGGGATGATAGTAAGGTGCAATAGTGTCCATTAACATGAATAACATGGCGTTATCTGTTACATAAATGTGAGTTGTTGTACATCTGGACTGAAAATGATATGAATGAAGTCCTATAGCGTTCACTGTGGGAGTGGAGCTGGATCAGTCTGTTGGAGAATGAGCTCTGCTGCCCCTCTGTTGTCTGGTGTAGTGGATGTGATGGATGTCCATGATGGACAGCAGTTATATATGGGGTGCATACAGGGCTGCACGCCACCCCAATTTCAGACACACAGACCACATCTCTTCTTGTACACAGCCTACAATGAAAAAAGGGGAAAAGAGGGATTGTTCATTTTACATGTGTACATTTCGTATAGAAGACATGATTGAGTTATGTTCTCCTCTGAACATGCTTCAATCATGTAAAATCCCTTAAATCTTGGTGGATGCCAAGTCTACAAGTCTCAGTCATGTTAAGAAAACAGAAAATAGTTATATTTCCTCTGGAAACTCCATCCCCTCGAAAAACTTCTGCAGTTAATTTTGGCCGCCATCTTTTCACCCTCACTGGACAAATTGAAGTCGACTTGGAGAGTTATGGACAAGGTAAGAACAATTAAAACTTATCAAATGTTTGTCAGATTTCAAGGTAGTCACTTTAGACTCATAAAGCCGATGTTTTTATCAGCCAGGAACATTGAGCAACATGAATAAGACGATGTTAGCTAACATTTACTGGAGTTTACGTTTAGTGGAGAGGGGAGTGTCATAACTGCCCCGTTTGCGGTCGCGTTGTGGAAATTCAAAGTCGCCCTGAAAAGTTTTGGGGTAACAGCTGCGGCTGCCTTTAGTTTACTGCAGATTTTTACAGTGGACGCCCCTACTCGGCCGAAGTCCATCCACATTATCCGATGAGAGAAAATTTTTACCATGATGAGTTATATCAGCCTTAAGGAGAAAAAAAAAAACTTCACAGTAAAGGCTTCATATTCAGCACATGAGGAAACTGTACACTGCTCTAATAACTGACCGATAGTGAGACAAGGAGGAGCTAACAGGTGCTAGTTATTTACCTTTAGTTCTATTCATCACATGGATTCCTGTCTTCCACATCCAGTTAGTACGGTGGCCCTGAAGGTCAAAACACAACATTTCACAAGACACAACAACATTTAGAAATGGTTGGAACAACCAACACTTCTTGTTTCTAACTGGACGGAACCCGACAGTGTAACGTCATTTCCTGTTTATACTTCACTGTGTCCGTGCACGAGTTTTAAACCGTGTTGGAAAGAATGGAGGAAGAAATGGCATTAATAGATTATTATAAAATATTCAGAGGGATTCAGAGATTTGTATATTATTAGTGCAGACATTCAGTATAATGTTTCAAGTGTATATATTTAATGTGTTTTGTTTGATCTCACTTTGTTACTTTTGTGACTGTGCGCTCTGCAGGCAGAAGATGAAGCCCTCGTTCCAAGGATCCATTGAGGAGACCATGGTAGGAATATATGTCGTTAGACATGATGCCACCAGTCAACCTGAAGACATTCTGGTCGTCTTGGAAGGCCAAATGGTACTGCATGATCTGGACAACATTGCATTAGATGCTGCCATGTTATTTGGCCTAATGTATGCTTTGAAGCTCAGCTACCCTCCTGAACTGAAGTACTTTTTGAAGTGCTTCAGAAAGTTGTGATGAAGCTGGGTGAAAACACGCTCTCTAAGAAAGCCCAAGGCCTCAAAAACAGACTCTGTGAGTGAGCTGTTGCCATGGACCATGGTTGGTCTTTTGTTGCTGTTTGGAGTTTGGACAAATACTTGCACTGCCTTTTATTTATACTTTCTTTATCTGTGGCATATATGCTGTGTTTTCATTTTCTTCCAAAATGTACCTTGCAGTGTTCTTTGACAAAATAAAATCACTAGTAAAAAGTAAAGTTTTTCTTTACGTTTTTGGACATTTTCATGGTAAATGCTGTTAATAAGAGCTTAGGTTGGATCAGACAGAAGGATGTACAAAATGGATTTATTTAAGTAACTAATTAGTGCACAGAAATAATTTTATGAGCAAAGTATGCAGAAGCTTTATAACTTAATAGTGTAATATTTACTTGTCCGGGTCAGGTAGATTTAACAGAACAACAGTGTGTAATTTATGTAAAAAGCTTATGTTGCTTTAACAGATGATAAAAGAGCCACAACATTAAAAGAGCCCAGGGCCCCGCCCATAGTACTAGAACACCCAAACTATATTTAACTCCATTTATTAATAGCTACATGGGACAGGTGCTACACTGATTCAGGCTCATTCCATCAGCCTGAAAAACTGGACACGTTTACACGCCATCACAAGAGTCTGCTCCAAAATCATTGGACGTCCTGTTAGAGCTCTGTCTGCTCTCTGTGAACAACAAACTACTCAAACTGCTCACAGGATACTACCAGATCCCTCACACATTCTTCTCTCAGTGTTTCAGTGGCTCCCATCAGGTCACAGTCTGCATTTTCCAGGTTGTAGAACACAAAGGAGGAGAAACACCTTTGTCTCCACATCAGTCCAGCTCCTGAACTCTGACCCCTCCTTGCTCCAGCATCATAATGATGCTCTGTCCTTCAATAGACAGTTTTCCTCTTTATTTATTTATTTTTTAAGTCCTGTGTGTTTTGTCCATGTTGTTTCTCTCTGTGTCTTTTTAATAGCCCATCAAGGACAAAAAAAAAATAATAAGTGTTTTGAACTGAACTTGTCATGGTTCTGGATTTTTTGATTCCTGTGTTCATGTTTTGAGTTTCGTTCATGTTTAAGTTTCCTGTTTTATTTTGTTAAGTTCTTGTCTTGTGTCCCTTCCTGTACCTTCCCACCGCTGTAATTGTCTGCCTCGCCCTGATTGTTTCCTCCTGTGTCTCCTGTCCCCTTGTGTGTGTGTGTGTGTTTGTGTATATATAGTCCTGCTTTTTCCTTTGTCCTCTGTTGTATCATACTGCTTGTTAACCATGTTCGTGTGTTCCAGGTCATAGTTGTTTCATGTCTTGTTCTTGCCTTGATAGCGTTTTTTGTTTTTGGATATCCTGCCTCATTAGCAGCGCTTTTGGTTTTTTGTCAGCTTTGGCTTTTTTTTGTATTAAAAACCTTTTCGCCTACTCCTGCCTCAGCCCTCTGAGTCCTACATTTGGGTCCTAACCCCCTGACCACGTGAGGATTGGCTTCAATCTGTGATGAAGAAAGAGATTAAATGAAACAAAGATGAAAATGTTTGAAACCATGATCTGATAGAAAAGGAACCAACCCAAAGATTCATGTGTTCATACGTGAACTCTGAGGAATATGTCTGTTTGACCTCAGACTGAATGTTATAGGATTTAAACTTAGTAAGTTTATTATTCTGGTTTCCATAACATGACTCCTTTAAACTAGAGAACAGAAAGAACCCAAGAAAAATATGGAGAAGTTTATTTTACTCCACTTTGTAAATAGAAAATATGTCAGTGACATAAATAGATTTCATGTTATTTGCTCATTTTAAATATATGACTTTAGAAACCTAAAAACTATCAAATGGGATTGAAGTGATTCTAGACTGTGAGTGTTCTGGAGGATATTTAATTCATGTTCAGGAACATTATTTAGACTTTATTCCATCTTGTCCACAAATTTAGCTACCACCCGTCCTCTTGACTGTGTGATGACATTCTGTGATTTAGTTAGCATGGATGCTAGAAAGAGGAACATTGGTTAGCAGTTAATCATGAACCGCCAGATTAACCAATTTGAGTTCTTTTTTACGATGGTGAGCAGTACTCAATAACCCACACACAAATTACAGAAAAGCCATTTATTGAATAAAACCCAATAAAAGAGATAACTGTTTAAGATGGTGTCTGTCCTTTAAATGAGGGAGAATCCCCTCATTAAATCAGAAACTAAGAACTATATTAAAAGAATACTTAAAACAGTCAAAGATCCCCGTGTCCAGTTCTTGCCCTTGTCCTATTCACGCCGGTTAGCCGCCACGAGCCGTCCTCCACCCGGTACTGCTGAAGCTCTCGCCGTCCCCGTGCTGCGCTCGTCCCTACCGACCTCTGCCTCCGCCGATCTGCTCCCAGCGGCGCTTCAGGCCTAAAACGGAAGAGACAGCCAGCAGTCTGCTCTATGGTCGCGATGGTTGCTTCCTCTTATCCCCGCCGACAGTTAACAGTGCACTGGCTATAGACTCACAGCTTTTGGGCAGAAGCTCCTGCTTCTGCCGCTTTGCGTCTTCAGGCCTCACCAACACTGTCCTTGCGGTCTCTGGTCAGCCTCAGAGTCGTTGGCCACCGCTCTTTTCCCCACGAGTCGGCGTCTGCTAAGGGAGGAACCACACCCACAACTCATATCCGTGCCCGAGACAACTCAAATCGAAAAAAACCTCTAATAATAACAACCACAACATGCGTAAATAAAAAGAATCCAAAACACACATGCAGTTAAATAAATAAACATGCAATTAAATCAAATACACAAAACACGGCACATAACGAGAACAAAATGTAATAAACAGTTTGATACTCAGCATGACATGAGAGTATTTCTACAATTCTAGGTTTAACCATTTGCAGTCTATGAAGGACAAACACAGCAGGGGCCTCTGGACTGGGTGTGGAAGGAGAGGATGAGGAAGAGGAGGAAGATGTGGTTGTTTTATTTGTGTCAGCAATCAGCACTGAGTTAGAGACTGTCCAAGAGTCTGGAATAACCAGGGTGGACAGAAGACAGCAGAGGACTGATGGTGAACGAGGCTGGGGACAGATCTGGATCAGAGGGACTCTGTGGACAGTAAGAAGACATCCTCAGGACAGATAGAGAGTTTGAGAAAGGTGATAGAAGATGAGAGTGAAAGTGATTTACTGAGTATGTGATGATTGTATTTGATGAAGATAAATGTGATGCTGATGGCTACAAAATAAATATGATGCATGGTGGAATGGAGATTTCTATTTCAGGGCCTGGAGCTACAGACTGATGAATGAAAGGAGAGAACAAATTCACTAGATCCCAAACTGATCAAGTATCTGTGGGATGATCCACAGAGGCCCCTCCCCTCAAAGGCCCTCACACTAACAACATTCTGTTACCAGACACCACAGGACACCCTCAGAAGGCCCATGTCCATTCTCTGATGAGTCACCACAAGGGAGACCTGCACAATATTAGGAAGGTGGTCATAATGTTATGCCTGATCGGTACGGAGCTTCATCTTCATCTGGAACATTTGTCTGAAATCATTTATTCTATTGAACTTTGACTTTTAAAATCTCTTTGTGTTCTTTTGCTCTTTCATTGAATTCTTTTGATTGACTTTGTATTTCTGCTCTTTGTTCTTCTCTGTCTTGTTTTCATCTTTTTTCTAACTGTTGAAATATCTGCTAACAACATCAATAAATCTGATGTCAAATAAATAGTGAGAGCAGGAAAGAAGAATCTCCCTCAGCTCAGTATGTTTGGGACTCTGTCTGAGATGGAGGTGAAATATGTGAACCTGGGCTGTGGTTTACTGCTCTCTTCCTGTCACAAACACTGTTTGACATCTGTTCATCTGTTGGTTTTTGTTCAGGCTGCTCGCATCATTTCTCACTGTGGGTACCAGACTTATAACAGGAGCAGTAGTAGGTGGCTGAATGATCGACTTTAACATTCTTTAGCTCCAACTCACAAGCGTTCTGATTTCTCACACCCGAGAAATCATCTATCTGAGGATGATTGTAAGTTCTTCCACCTATGGTACCACTACTATCAAAATAAAGAATCACTCTGAATGTTTCTGTTTCTTTCTTCTGGTACCAGTATATCCAATTACTACTACACTGGTCAGTTCGTCCACATCTGAAGGAGACTGTTTGACCAACTCTCCTGGTCAATGTTAACTGGTCCTGGGTCAGCTCTGCTGCCATGGCAACCAGCGCTGTAGAGACACAGACAGACAGATGAAGGTCAGTGAGACAGTGTTTGTTAAAGGTGGAGTTTGTTGGAAACACTCACCTGAACACAGACAGCACAGAGCAGCAGCTGGGAGGAAAAGCATTTTGTGCAGTGGTGTATCCTCTGGTGAACCTGGGGAGAAGTGGAGCTCTGATGCAGCTGAGGCCCAACAAGGACGAGCTGTGAGATCAGACGAGGCCACGTGGTTTCTAGCAGGTCCTCAAAGCTCCCATCAGCCCCTGCAGCCCACAGATGAGACTGCTGCTGCTGATTGACAGCTCAGATCAAGCTGCTGTGTGCTTTCATGGTCTTGATTTCAATCTGACAGCAGATGAAAAAAATCTGGGTCACATGATGCAGAAAGAGCAGCTTTACTGTGTAATATGTAATATTACTGTGCAGCTTTAATATCTCTCAGGACATACAGGAGGAATTTGACAAGTGAAAGCAGAAGATCAAATGTTTGACTTCAACTCCTAAAAGTAGAATCAAAGCTCAGTGATTCTGAGAGATTTTGCTCAGTTAGAAGAGATTTCCTGCTCTGACATGTTTGATAAATCCATATATGACATTATTTTTATTTCAGGTCTAAATTTGACATGAATTATGTTTGTATCAATATTTTCTTGTTAAACTGGACGTTTGACTGTGACAGCTGCTTCTGCTGCTACTAATGCCCTCCAATGTGTTTTTAGTTTTTATTTCAATAACATGTCTGTCTATAAACTTCCATAAACAACATGTATATATTACTTTGACTATTTTAACTGAAATAAATCCCTGGAGGTTGACGGAAGGTGTTTGAAATACGGTAGTTTACTACCATCCCATGGTCATAGTCTGGAACTGCAGTACTGCATTTTAAATGAAACCAGCGGTGTTTATGTGATTATAATAACTTAATAACTGCCCAAATCAACGGTAATAATTCGATATTATTTTCATTAATAAAAATAAAACAATCCTAAAATAAAATGAGTTAATCCTTTAATTAATCTCACACTAGAATAAAACTGCAACACTTAGTGCAGTTTTAAAGACAGTTTACTTCATGTTGAGTTGACGTTTGACAGGAAGACATTTTAAACATTTACTACCCTCTACTGGTCACAGGGAGGAACTGCAACACAAACCAGTCGTCAAGTTAGAGGTGACAGCATAAAATAAACTTCCGGTATTTACTTTCAAAATAAAGAGTAACCAAACAGACAAGAATATCATTAATACAACAAAACGGGGTAATTTTCATGGAAGCGAATAGCTGGTTGGCAGCAATGCATTTCCATACATTAAAAATCTAAATTTGAATAACTAGACTGTAAAGTGCCATGTCTGTTGAGTGTTCAATTTTTTAGTGTTTAACTTAAATATCTAAAACCCACAGTCCTAATTATACGCTCTGTTAAAGGCTTCGGTTTCTTATGTTAGCCTGGCAGTAGAGAGGGTTCAGAGGAGCTGTCCAGTGCTGAAGTTACCTCTCCTTGTCTTAGCCTGGCAGTAGAGAGAGTGCAGAGGAGCTGTCCAGTGCTGAAGTTACCTCTCCTTGTGTTGGCCTGGCAGTAGAGAGGGTTCAGAGGAGCTGTCCAGTGCTGAAGTGAGGGACTGTGGTTTGTCAGTGGCCTTGACCCAAGGAAAGTTGTCAAACTCTGACATTTTGAACAATCTCTCAGGTTGCTTGGCTCATCTTTCTGATGTATAGTGTTCTGATCTGGTAGAGTTCATTGAGTCTAGTAAATCCTTGTTTGCTGATACTCCTTCCCAGACTCATTTGCTAACACACGATATAAACGTGGGTGACTCCTGAGGAAGCTTCCTTTGTGACTCAAGTCATTTTTCCATCAATTGTCTACAGATAGATTATTCTGCTTCTTCACTATATCTTAATTCCATATATTCAGTTGACTGTGCCTTTAAACAGCTTAAACATTTCCAGAATTATGTCAAGGCTTTAGAAGCTTCTGATTAGCTGATATAATTTGAGCGTAGATCTAGTAACAGCACAAGCTGCTGGAACTGCTGGAAACTTCCAGTCAAGCTCATTTGGAGACTGTCTAATGGGAATCAGTGTCACACAATAAAGCTAAGTGTCATTCCCCGTTAGAAAGTCAATCCCCTTAATGGAAAACTGTGGGTTGAAAATAATTAAGATGAACACAACACACCTGGTAATGAATACATTTTAATGCTTTAAATACCATCAATGGTGAAACTGTTAGAATTGATAACAGTGAAACGGATGTATTTCACTATTTTATTCACAGAATAAAAGCACTTCTACCTCATAGTAAAAGATATACATACTGTATGATAGGAGGTTCAAAATTTGGTGTTCACCATCATCATGAGCATCGGTCAGAATGCAGAGCCAAGATTCAAAGGGTTATAATGCTCAAAAACGTTTATTTGTCCAAAAGAAAAAGGGGGTTTCAATAATGAATTCAACAAGTTACTTAATGAGACCAAGGAGAACAAACACACATGGGTGAGTGAATCTGAAAGAAAGCAAAATTAAGGTTAAAACTCAGAATGTTATATCATGAATGGAATGAAATTTAAATGTCCATATTAAAGAAATAAGGTTCAAAAAGAAACATGGACATAAAACAAACTAAAGAGTAAATTAACACAGCTCTTACCAGCACAGCACTGCTGCCCCATGCAAAGGTGAGGAAAGGAGGAGTGAGAAGGAGTGCAGGCCTTGAATAAGGAGTGATCAGGTGAACTCAATCAGGTAAATGAATGAGGGAGTGATGGAAGGTGAGAAGAACCAATCAGTGATAGAGAAAGAGAAAAGGAAGTGAGGTAAAGGAAGTGATAAAGGTGAGGTCAGAAATTTCAAAAATAAAAGGGAAATTAGGATCTTTGCTACAGCCGCCCCCGAATTTCTAGTGAGAAATACGATTAAAGATCAAACCATAACTAATGTGTGTCTTCGGGCAGGGCAGGAAGAGGGATTAGATGTGCAACAGGCCGGATATAGGTTTTGTCTTTAACTAAAACTTTGGCAGCCCTAATGCGACCATCTTTACTCTGTAGGAGGTGAGTCACTTTCCCTACAGGCCAAAGAGCCCTTGGTTGCTGGGAATCAACAATCATTACGATTGAGCTCAATGTCAGATCTGGTTTATCCTTTTGCCATTTTTGCCTGGTCTGAAGCGAAGGTAGGTAGGATTTGGTGAAATGTTTCCAGAAATGGTCAGACAATATTTGTGTATGGCGCCAACGTCTTCGACTGAGGAGATCAGAATCAGGGTAGGACACCAGAGGGAGTGATGCATCATGTCGTCCCATGATGAGAAGGTTTGGTGTGACAGGGTCAACATCTGCAATATCCGAGGATACATAGCCTAGGGGTTTTGAGTTAAGAATTCCTTCAATTTCAATCAGCACTGTTCTTAGAACCTCCTCAGTGACCATTTGTGCACCAATGGTTTTCTTTAGAGCATTCTTAACTGAGCGGATCTCACGTTCCCAGACACCACCGAAATGGGGTGCGTGTGGAGGATTGAAACGAAAATTAATTCTTTGGGTTGCTAGTACTGACTTAAGGGTGGGACAAAGATTGTTGAAGGCTTCCTGAAGTTCTTTGTCCCCTCCTTTGAAGTTCGTTCCCTGATCACACAAGATCTCAGCTGGTGTTCCTCTCCGAGAAGTGAATCTTTGAAGGGCCATAAGGAAAGAGTCTGTATCCATGTTATTAAGGAGGTCAAGATGCACACATCGTGTTGTGAGGCATTTGAATATTATACCCCACCTTTTCTCAGTTTTGCGGCCAATCTTGACACTGTAAGGACCAAAACAATCTATTCCGGTGGAGTAGAAAGGAGGTTTAAGTAACCTGAGACGAGCATCAGGCAAATCAGCCATCTTGGGAATTATTGGTTTTGCTCTCCACTTCTGACATGAAACACAGGTACGTTGATGTCGTCGTACTGCCTCTCGTCCTCTCAAGATCCAGAATTTCCGTCGGATTTCAGCAAAGAGTCTTTCTGAGCCAGGATGATGCAGTTTTTCGTCGTAATCCTGAATGATCAGTTTGGTGACATTGTGAGAAGGATTCAAGACAATTGGATGGACTGACTCAGATTCCAGCTGATGGCTTTGCCGCAATCGGCCTCCAACACGAATGAGTCCAGAGTTACTGCACAGTTCTGGGGATAAGCAGAGTAAGCGACTCTGTGATGAAAATGGTTTCTGTGATTGAAGGCAAGCTAAGTCCTCACCGAAGCTGTCCATCTGTGCCTGCTGGAGGATTTTCTGTTCTGCTTTCAGGTAGTCAGCTGCAGAAGGATTTCCATCAGTCAGATTTGAGAGAGATCGGGCAGTAACATCCAAAAGATCTCGGTAAGACTTAAAATCACCAGTGTTTGGAACATTAACAATAGCATTGATGACACCACAGAAGGCAGGTTTTCTCAGCTCCGTTTTATCATCATTATCAGGTTCACAAGATGACAGTTTGGGCCAGTTATCTGGAGGTCCAGCTAAGAACTTTGGGCCATTAGTCCATCTGTTTGGACTGAGGATGTCCGACAAGGATTTGCCTCTTGTAACATCATCAGCAGGGTTATTGGCTGACTCAATATATCTCCAGTCTTGACTGTTCGTGAGATTTTGGATCTCTGATACTCTCGCTCCTACGAATACTTTGAAACGGCAAGAGTCAGCTTGGAGCCAGTGGAGTACAGTCGTTGAGTCTGTCCAAAGTGTAATGTCTCTGATTGGTAGGGTGAGTTCATTTCTGATCAGTTCACAGAGGCGTGCACCAGTTAGTGCTGCACAGAGCTCCAGTCTGGGTACTGACAGCTGTCGTTTTGGGCTGACACGTGATCGAGCTAGTATGAAACTCACCTCAACCTGGCCTCTGTTATCTTCTGATCTCAAGTATGCAACGGCACCGTAGGCATGTTGTGAAGCATCACAAAAGATATGTACATCTCGAGCTGTGGTAGGAGCATCCATTTCTTTGGAAGTATAACAGCGAGTGATGGTGATCTGTGGTAGGAGACTAAGTTCTTCTTCCCAGGAATTCCAAGCTGTTAAGAGATCGTGTGGAAGAAGGGGATCATCCCATTCTCGTTCCTTCCTCCAGAGTTGTTGGACAAGAATTTTGGCACGTGTTGTAAAGGGTAAGAGGTAACCTAATGGGTCATACAGACGGGCAAGAACTCTATAGATGTGACGCATTGTTACAGTGTGTGCCTCCAATGTTCTGTATTTGTACTTGAAGAAATCCGGTTTGCAATTCCACAGTAATCCTAGTGTGTGTTCTTGGGGTTCAGTCCGATTCTCAGAGAGCCAGAGTTCACTGCTTTCGGATCTTGCTTCGGATGGTAGATGGCTAATAACAGAGGGATCATTGCTTGCCCATTGACGGAGGTCAAAGCCTCCTGATGAAAGAGTAGCTCTTAGTTTGTCAAGGAGTGTTTGTGCTGCCACAGCTGAAGGAAAGCTTTGCAAGCAATTGTCGACATAAAAGCAGCGGGTTACTGAATTCTGCACCTCCCCATCAGATTGGTTGTCCTTGACATGCGTTTGCAGAGCATAAATGGCACAGCAGGGGCTGCAAGTGGTGCCGAAAGGAAGGACCTGCCATTCATACACTGAAGGGGGAACATCCTTGTTCATATCGCGCCAGAGGAATCGAAGAAGGTGCCTGTCTTGAGGTAAGAGACGGATTTGGTGAAACATACCTTTAATGTCACCACTTATTGCTACAGCATGTTGCCTGAAGCGGAGCAGCACACCAAGGAGTGAAGGCCCGAGGATTGGTCCTGGCAGCAAGTATTTATTGAGACATTGTCCTTGGAAAGTGAATGAGCAATCAAATACAATACGGTCTTTGTTGTTATGTGTGATCATATGATGTGGAATGTACCAGGCCTCTTTAGTGTTGCAAACCTCTTCCGGGGTCAGTTTTGCTACATAACCAGCCTGCTCTAGTTTTGAGATCTGATCACTGTATGAGGTGGCTCTGTCGGGATCCTTGGATAACCGACATTCAGTATTTCGGAGCCGTGACATCACTGCAGACTGAGGAATGTTCAAGAGAGGAAAATTTGCTAGCCTAAGAAGGGGAGTGGCATAGCGGTTAACACCTTTGACTTGAACTCTTTCCGTGGCCTGTTCAAGGAGCTCCATGGCTTGTTGGTCTTGTCTGGATCTGATCACTGCCTTTTCACTTCTCACAGGTAAAGCATCAAGCTTCCAAAGTTTTTTGACATGATAATGCAGTTCATCAGCAGGAGATCTGAAGGATGTGAACAGGCACTGGACAGGAACTGAAGAAGCCTGACTGTGATAGTCTGTGATGGGGCCTTGGAGTGTCCATCCCAGACGAGTCTTGACAGCTGCGGGTGATCCAGGGGGGCCGAGTCTGACAGGAGCAGTAGGGGAAATAAGATGGATGTGATCTGAGCCTATGAGCAGCAGTGGTGAGGCTTTGTTAATTGACGGTAATGGAATGCCTTGTAAATGTTTGTACTTTCTTTGAAGGGTTAGCACAGGATAGGTATGCTCTGAGAGTGCTAACTGGCTTGCAGTAAAGGCATGATTGATAGTGAAAGTCTTTTCAGGGTATGCCATAGGAGAAAGCCGAAAAGTAACAGATGAACCATCAAGAGTTTCAACATCTTGGCGAACTGTTCTGAGAGACAATTTCTCAGCTTTACCATTCAAGTGGAGGTGCTGAGCTGCTGGGTGCAGAAGAATGGTACGCTGAGAACCATCATCAAGGACAGCATGTGTTTCCAGAGTTCGTTTACCATTATGGAGAAGCACTTTCACAACTTTCAGAAGGACACCATTACAGTCACTTGGTCGGTCCAGGTACAGTGTTTTAACAGCAGGACAAGCAAGATTACTAGATCTTTCGTTTACCTCGCATAGGATTTGCAGATGTTTTCCCCTACAGGTGGCACAGGATTTCTTCAGGTCACATTTAGCAGCTTGATGAGCTCGAGCACAGCGCCAGCAACGTTTTTTCTCTTTAATCCAGTTTACCTTTTGATCCTTCGTCATGACAGTGAACAGGGGACATTTGCTTACATGATGTTCGAATGAGCTGCAATAGGCACAAGTTGCTCTAGACCTCAGAATGGGTTCTGAAAATGGCATGTCATCACTAGGTTTATTTGCTCCATGTAAAATTGTTGTCAGAGCAGGTGTGGACTTACGTGGGTGTCTTTGGTTGGAAGATGAGATTGAGACTTCTTTTCTGGGTTGGCACCGAGCTTCAGTTTGCAACCAAGATGAGAAAATATGCAAGTCATACTTCATGGTCCCTTGGTTCCTGTAGACATGACGCTTGAAGCGACTGGAATGTTCTGCAGGCAGCTTTTCAAGGAGACGATCTACATGAGAGCCACAGAGAAGTTCTGCTTGTCCTTGATCCTCCATGGTGTTAAGCAGACCAACAAGTGCTTGTACACGCAAGGAAAAGTCGTCAAGAGCGTGACCATCACCTACTCTAACAGGAGGGAGATCCATGATGTTCCTGAGCTCCCTCAATGCTAGTTGTCTAGGTTGCCCATATCGTTCATCAAGAGCTGCGATGGCTTGGGTATATGGGTCAGAGGCATAGGAGAAAGCAAGAGCTAATCGCTTGGCCTGGTCAATTTTCAGATGATCAAGAAGAACATGATATTTAAAATGCTCTGTTTCATTAGGGTCAAGGA
Source organism: Chelon labrosus (assembly GCF_963514085.1). Taxonomy (NCBI): domain Eukaryota; kingdom Metazoa; phylum Chordata; class Actinopteri; order Mugiliformes; family Mugilidae; genus Chelon; species Chelon labrosus. The sequence continues at coordinate 27,208,451 of NC_140342.1, read as the reverse complement.
GATTGCTCAACGCCATCCGCAGCATCCTATACTGCATTTCATCCTCTCTAGTAAGGTTTGGGAAGGAGGGGCCCTCAAGCTTGTAGACATGTGTCCTTCCTGGAGGAGGTGCTGCAGATCTCTGTTCTTGATGGCTATAAGATGTAGAGGTCTGAGGAATTAAAGAGGGGGACTGCCTCTGCTGGGAAGAAAAGGAAACAAGAGGCTGAGCAGGGTTTACTGGGAGAATCAAAGGTGGAACATGTGAACTCTGTGGTTGGCCCTCTAGTGATGCTGCAGGAAAACTGGGAGGTGACAAGTCTTGTGAATAAAGGATTGGCCTAGGTAGGCCAGCTGTAGGAACTGCAGCATCAAGGATTGACAAATCAGGTAAATGGGGCATGGCAGAAGAAACTGCAACAGGATGACGGCTGACCTCTGGTGGACGGGAGGATGACTGGGGTTGTGGTGATTCACAGTGAGCAGTTTGTGGTTCTGTCTGAGAAACTAGGGGTTGGTTACACACAGAGTGCCTATTTCCTATAGATAATCCAGATTTAGATGAATATTTAGAGGATGAATGAGGAGTGCATGATCTTTCCATGAAGCATCGAATATCTCTCATTGTCTCAAGAATTTCCTTCATGATTTCAAACTGATTAACAGGATTGGCTTGTTGAGGGATATCCTCTATTTGACTGTCAGGCTCATGTCTTTGTTCCTCCTCTGGAACATCTTGTAACCCATGTGTGTTTGTATTACGCCGTGTGCACTCAGTTTGACATGCAGCACCTTTAACTCTAGGATATTGGACTTCATAATCTTCCAGATGAGCAGGGGGTCGAGTTTCACGACCAGAACGTCGAATAGTTCCATCTAATGGCGGCGGCGAATTCATGACAATAATGAAATCCGGCTCGAAGGACCATGTATGATAGGAGGTTCAAAATTTGGTGTTCACCATCATCATGAGCATCGGTCAGAATGCAGAGCCAAGATTCAAAGGGTTATAATGCTCAAAAACGTTTATTTGTCCAAAAGAAAAAGGGGGTTTCAATAATGAATTCAACAAGTTACTTAATGAGACCAAGGAGAACAAACACACATGGGTGAGTGAATCTGAAAGAAAGCAAAATTAAGGTTAAAACTCAGAATGTTATATCATGAATGGAATGAAATTTAAATGTCCATATTAAAGAAATAAGGTTCAAAAAGAAACATGGACATAAAACAAACTAAAGAGTAAATTAACACAGCTCTTACCAGCACAGCACTGCTGCCCCATGCAAAGGTGAGGAAAGGAGGAGTGAGAAGGAGTGCAGGCCTTGAATAAGGAGTGATCAGGTGAACTCAATCAGGTAAATGAATGAGGGAGTGATGGAAGGTGAGAAGAACCAATCAGTGATAGAGAAAGAGAAAAGGAAGTGAGGTAAAGGAAGTGATAAAGGTGAGGTCAGAAATTTCAAAAATAAAAGGGAAATTAGGATCTTTGCTACACATACATATGAATCACTACCACGTCAGAAAAAGAAAAATGGATCAGTATTCACGTTAAAACGCATTAACTCACTTTCACCAACACTGATCTGTTATTTTTTTTGTTTTTTTTTTCTAGCGTGGCAGTGATGCCCTGAAATGCCCTCGTTATATTGTATTTATGACTGTATATCTACTTTATATTAGTTATTCTAATCACATAAACCGTTACTCAAACCATTTAAAATGCAGTACCGCAGTTCCAAACTTTGGCCACGAGATGGCAGTAAACATCCGTATTTCAACAACTTACTTCCCAACTGTGGACTCAAAACATTTCTATTTAAAACTCTGGTGACACAGAGAACTATAAAATAAACTCTTAGAATAACTCCTCTTGGTCTGTGTCACCTCTAAAGTTGGAAAGTAGAAAAAATTGATGAAATCAAAAACACATAGAAACATGAAATGATAGAAGCTCAGAAACAAAGAGAAGACTCCAGTTGACAGAGAGCAGTGTTTTCAGTACTAATGATGATACACCACAAAGAACTTCATAGATCATCCAGAGTACTTCATTTTCATATCCTGTAAAAGTTTAGTTCTTTGCTTCTGGAAGATTCACCACATATCCACTGCACAGTTTACCAGCCTCAAATTGAATGTGCAGTCTGACACTGGTCAAAACCAGATTTCATAAACCAACCTCACACAGTCTGACATGCAGTAAAGTCACTGATACATTCAGTTTACATGTATATCTATATATATATGAATTAGAGCAGATATCTGCTACTCTTCTGCCCTCAGCTAAATGGAATGCTTTAGCTTATGCAGCGAGCTAAACACAAATGGCTTCAGTAATCACTCGTGAGACTTGTAGCACTCTTCTGAGCTTTACTTGTGTACCATTTCTTATTTGTAAAACTGTAACAACAGAAACAGAATAAAGAGCGTTCAGTTTCAGTGTAAAAACATAAACACTACATTGGAAAATATTGTCATGTATAAAATAACTGATCTCAGGTCTTAACATTAGCAACAGCTAACATGAAATAGCGATCAAAATGCTGTACGATATCATGTAGCTTTCTCTTATTAAGTAACAAGCCGACCGTAAGAACACAAACAAAGGCATATGCATCCATAAACAATCATCTTCGCACTGAACTTACAGATTATGTCTTTCTTAAGTGCAACAGGTGAGAAAGTCAGCAGACACAACATACAGGACCGACACTTTTTCGAAACCTCGGCTGCGCTCTTGCTCCACTAGATGGCGGTGATCGTCAACAAACTGAAATTCAATGCATTTCTCTTAAAGGCACATTTTACAGATTAATAGAGAGAGAAATAACTACAATCTGATACATAACGAATCCCAAGTGCAAAATATAATGAAGACAAACTAAGGGACAGAATAGCTGCAGTGTTGTTTTCGCCAACGATGACGATGACGAAATTATTTCATTGACGCCTCTTTTTTTCATGATAATATGTTGTGGGTGGTCTGTCAGACCTTCAAAATACATGACATTTCTGCCTATTGTCTGTCAAAAGCTAAACAGTATCAGCAATGGTGCTGCATCCTATCCTTGTTTGGTCACGCCCACCACATGGCATCACGCCAGCATCTGTGCACATTCTGCACAACACGCCTGCCGTCACAGTCACACTAAATGATGGACCTTAGTGGCAGCGGCAAGGGCCTTGGTGGTCAGAAACGACGAGATGATCTATGGCAGGGGGGCCCATTACGTCGATCGCGATCGACCGGCAGATCGCGAAGGTAGTGCGGGTAGATCGCGTGCCACTGAAAACTTTTTTTAGATGTTAGTCTAAAACATTTATCTGTTGCAACTCCAAAACAAACAGCAAGACAAACGTTCATCTTTATTTATTTTTACTTTATATTTCCAACATGCCCTCAGTTCAGCGGCACACATCCACAGCCACGCACAACTTCAACAAGTCAAGACTACCGTCTTTCTTAAAGAGACAGCGCTATTTTTGTAAAGGTGCAGTGCACCAGCTTTTCTTGATAAAAATAAAAACAAAGATGGATAGAGCTTTTAACTAGGGATGAGCCGATCCGATACTTAGGATCGGTATCGGCCCGATATTGGTCAAAATTTCAGGATCGGATATCGGAAAAAATAACTATTGCCCGTCCGATCCGATACCTAAGCCCAAATGCTCAACTTAATTTTGCTCGATATGCCGTAAACAGAGAGCAGCTGCTGCAAGCGTGTGTAATCAGAACCTCGTGACAGTGAATTAGCCTAGCCTCTTATCATGTCAGCTGTGTGGAGTTACTTTGCAACAACGAAGAGAAAAGTAAAACAGCCGAATGCAACTTGTGCAACGCGAGTGTCTCAAGGGGTGGCAGCAGCACTGGACACAAGTGTTTGTGACAGTTATTTAAAGTTAGCAGTCACTTAAAGCAGCTATATATGTCCTACAGCAGCGGTACCCATTACGTGATCGCGATCGACCGGTGCGGGTAGATCACGTGCCATTGGAAAAAATAAAATGTTTTAGATGTTAGTCTGGCTTAACAACCAACTGTTGCACCTCCAAAACAAACAGCAAGACAAACGTTCATCTTTATTTATTTCTACTTTATATTTGCAACATACCCTCAGTTCAGCGGCACACATCCACAGCCACGCACAACAACTCAACACTACCGTCTTTCTTAAAGAGACAGCGCTATTTTTCTAAAGGTGCAGTGCACCAAGTTTTCTTGATAAAAATAAAAACAAAGATGGATAGAGCTTTTAATACTGTAGCAACAATTAATATGACTTAGGATAGGTAGATCACTTTGACTTGGTCATTGTAAAAGCAGCTCGCAAGCCAAAGAAGTGTGGGCACCCCTGTCCTATAGTCTTCAATGGAACATTACTAAGTCCATTCTATATCTAGTTTGATATGGGTGTTTTACATACAGTTCAACCCCAGAGGTTACATGTGAGAAAAGAAACATTCAAGTCTGCAGTTTGCACTGATTTGAAGTTTAAATAAAGAGCTTATGGGTTGAGGCACATTGTGGGCTGTTTTATTTCTTTCCTTAGGGGAGCAGAATGTTTGTTGCAGTTTGACCATGGTGTTTTCAGATGTCCATATTAAGCAAAGTAAATCTATACAAACTATATGTATCATAAACAACTTAACAGAGGAGAAAGAAGGTATCGGATTGATATCGGCATCGGCAGATACTCCAAATTGCAGTATCGGTATCGGTATCGGACATGAAAAAGTTGGATTGAGCCATCCCTACTTTTAACACTGTAGCACCAATTAATATGACTAAAAATACACTGTTACCATTTTATCTGTGTGTAATGCATAATCCTTATAGTAGATCAGAAAGTATTTGCTGTTGGGTGGAAAACTTGTCTGTCTTAAACCATTCTGTTGTTATTGTAATTATTGGTGAAAATACTAAAATTGACTAAAACTAGACTAAAACCTTTTTGAGTTTTCATCGACAAAAACTAGACTAAAACAATCACATATAGAAATGACAAAAATGTGACTCAAACTAATAAGCAATTTCGTCCAAAAGACTAAGACTAAATCTAAAATGGCTACCAAAAACAACACTGATCTGCTACAACGTTTACCCCCTACTAATTCTGACGTGTTTTTCAAGCTCAGCTTCCCAGAGATTTTTTTCCCACAGATGTTTCAGGACAACAGCTTCTCATCTGTGTGAGTCCTCATGTGAGTAGTTAAATGAGTGCTTTGAGTGCATGTTTTACCACGTGTCACAACGATATGCCTTCTCACCTGTGTGAGTCCTCATGTGCTTACTTAGATGAATACTTTGATTGAAGGTTTTGCCACATGTGTCACAACCGTACGGCTTCTCACCCGTGTGAGTCCTCATGTGCTTCGTTAAACTACCACTTTCAGTGAAGGTTTTACCACATGTGTCACAACCGTACGGCTTCTCACCTGTGTGAGTCTTCAAGTGTCTGGTTAATGTACTACGTTCCCTGAAGACTTTACCACATGTTTGACAAGAATGCATACTCTCACCTGTGTGAATCCTGGTGTGTAAAATCAAACCATTCCTCTGCGTGAAACTTTTACCACACGTGTTGCAATGATAAGGTGTCTCACCAGTGTGAAATCTGTAATGTTTCTTCATTACAGACATGTTCTTAAAGGTTTTTCCACAGACGTCACATGTTACAGACTTTCTACCTGTGTTAGTATCACACTGACTCTCTGACATGGGAGAGTTGTCTACATTGTTACTGTGTCTTGTGTCTCTGTGACGTCTCTTCTTTGGATTCAGCTCTGCATTTCTAGTTGATCCTGAGTCTTCATGTTTGCTTCCTTCCTGATCTGGGCTCTCAGCTACAGGAGGGTTGTTAGAGAGGAGCTGGTCACTGTTTGGTTCTGGTTCACTGTGCTCACTTTCCTCATCAGTAGGAGTCTCCATCAAGGAATCAGTCTCCTGCTTCAGGACAAGATGTTCTCCCTGCTGACTGCTGCAGAGTTCCTCTTGGTCTTCTTTCATCTGTGGAGGTTCTGGTTCCTCCTGTTCCTCTTTCATCTGTGGAGGTTCTGGTTCCTCCTGGTCCAGACTGGAGTTCCTCTCCTGGTTCCAGATCTGCTGGTCACTGAGAACCTCCTCCTCCGTACAGACATGTTGCTGTGGGAGGTCTGGAGGGACAAAGAGACACAACATAAAGGTTACTAATGTGATGACAGGAAAACACATCTGAACAAATATGTTCTACTTTAAATCCATGTAGCGTTAGCTGTGCTAGTTCGCCTCCAGTTTTGTTTTTGGCAGCCATTTTATATTTAGTCTTAGTCTTAGTCTTTTGGACGAAATTGCTTATTAGTTTTAGTCACATTTTTGTCATTTCTATATTTGATGGTTTTAGTCTAGTTTTCGTCGACGAAAACTCAAAAAGGTTTTAGTCTAGTTTTAGTCAATTTTATTTAAAAGAAAAAAAAAGAAAGTATTTTCACCAATAATTACAATAACAACAGAATGGTTTTAGACAGACAAGTTTTCCACCCAACAGCAAATACTTTCTGATCTACTATAAGGATTATGCATTACACACAGATAAAATGGTAACAGTGTATATATAGTCATATTAATTGGTGCTACAGTGTTAAAAGCTCTATCTTTGTTTTTATTTTTATCAAGAAAAACTGGTGCACTGCACCTTTACAAAAATAGCGCTGTCTCTTTAAGAAAGACGGTAGTCTTGACTTGTTGAAGTTGTGCGTGGCTGTGGATGTGTGCCGCTGAACTGAGGGCATGTTGGAAATATAAAGTAAAAATAAATAAAGATGAACGTTTGTCTTGCTGTTTGTTTTGGAGTTGCAACAGATAAATGTTTTAGACTAACATCTAAAAAAAGTTTTCAGTGGCACGCGATCTACCCGCACTACACGATCTGCCGGTCGATCGCGATCGACGTAATGAGCCCCCCTGCCATAGATCATCTCGTCGTTTCTGACCACCAAGGCCCTTGCCGCTGCCACTAAGGTCCATCATTTAGTGTGACTGTGACGGCAGGCGTGTTGTGCAGAATGTGCACAGATGCTGGCGTGATGCCATGTGGTGGGCGTGACCAAACAAGGATAGGATGCAGCACCATTGCTGATACTGTTTAGCTTTTGACAGACAATAGGCAGAAATGTCATGTATTTTGAAGGTCTGACAGACCACCCACAACATATTATCATGAAAAAAAGAGGAAATAATTTCGTCATCGTCGACGAAAACAACATTGTTAGCCTCTTAGCATTATTGTAGCTGAGTGTCTTTCCTCTGTGTCTTCTCCATACTGTGTGTTTCCATTCATTAGTTAGTTCATTTAGACCATTCTAGTTCGACTCACCTATTCTGTGGAACTTTATCTCGGGTTTCCAGGTGATATCCAGCAGTCTGCGCTGACGATCGATCTCTTCCTCGTTCTGGACGACAGTTCTTTCAAAGAGTCTGAATATTTCTTCAGCAGCAGCAGTTAGTCGCTCGATGATCAACTCTCTCAAACTCTCAGCTGAAGACATTGTTACTTCAACAGCTCTAATATTTATCTGGACACGACGACACGACACAACCGTCTTCCAGCTCAGTCCACAAACACAGAAACACAACAACACTACTAACGGAGTTTAAAAAACAAACCACTTCCGCCTGGTGTAACACTATAAAGTTCCGACAGAGGAGGACAGTTAACATTTTGTTCCGCTACATTTTTAAATCTCACTTCGCATCATATCATTAATTACCTGCAGGAATATTAACTCTAAAGTCCATGAAGACAAAACACAAATCAACTAAATGATTTAACTTAAGGTATATATATATATTTTTTTTAATTGATGACTAAATGTATTCACTCTGACACTGTTTTTGTTTTATGTTTAAACTTTAAGTCGACCACTTCTGCGTCTACTGTAGTAAATCCAAATTTAATCCTGAAACCAGTTTAAACCAGTTTATTTTCTGCTGATTCAGTCGTTAACTGCTGCCCTGAAATACCTCCACCTGGAACATAACATATGGAAGAGAAATACCTTTGGAAATGCTCAAAATAATTGAATCTTTTAGTTCCCAGTCTAGTGATCAGCTCCATCTGAAGTGTCAGCACATAAATGGGAGGGATGGTGAGATGATTGATGGAAGAGGAAAGAGAACAGTCCTTTAATAGAAGAGTATTAACTTTCACCACCAACCTGAATGTGTTGGGAACATCTGCATCTTTCTGAACGAGATTTTTTTCATCTGCTGTCAGATTGAAATCAAGACCATGAAAGCACACAGCAGCTTCATCTGAGCTGTCAATCAGCAGCAGCAGTCTCATCTGTGGGCTGCAGGGGCTGATGGGAGCTTTGAGGACCTGCTAGAAACCACGTGGCCTCGTCTGATCTCACAGCTCGTCCTTGTTGGGCCTCAGCTGCATCAGAGCTCCACTTCTCCCCAGGTTCACCAGAGGATACACCACTGCACAAAATGCTTTTCCTCCCAGCTGCTGCTCTGTGCTGTCTGTGTTCAGGTGAGTGTTTCCAACAAACTCCACCTTTAACAAACACTGTCTCACTAACCTTCATCTATCTGTCTGTGTCTCTACAGCGCTGGTTGCCATGGCAGCAGAGCTGACCCAGGACCAGTTAACATTGACCAGGAGAGTTGGTCAAACAGTCTCCTTCAGATGTGGACGAACTGACCAGTGTAGTAGTTATATACGCTGGTACCAGAAGAAAGAAACAGAAACATTCAGAGTGATTCTTTATATTACTGATAGTGGTTACATAGGTAGATATTACAATCATCCTCAGGAAAATGATTTCTCATCTGTGAATAATCAGAACGGCTGGGAGTTGGAGATAAAGAAAGTTAAAGCTGATCATTCAGCCACCTACTACTGCTCCTGTTATAAGGTTGTTGCCCACAGTGAGAAATGATGCGAGCAGCCTGAACAAAAACCAACAGATGAACAGATGTCAAACAGTGTTTGTGACAGGAAGAGAGCAGTAAACCACAGCCCAGGTTCACATATTTCACCTCCATCTCAGACAGAGTCCCAAACATACTGAGCTGAGGGAGATTCTTCTTTCCTGCTCTCACTATTTATTTGACATCAGATTTATTGATGTTGTTAGCAGATATTTCAACAGTTAGAAAAAAGATGAAAACAAGACAGAGAAGAACAAAGAGCAGAAATACAAAGTCAATCAAAAGAATTCAATCAAAGAGCAAAAGAACACAGAGAGATTTTAAGTCAAAGTTCAATAGAATAAATGATTTCAGACAAATGTTCCAGATGAAGATGAAGCTCCATACCGATCAGGCAGAACATTATGACTACCTTTCTAATATTGTGTAGGTCTCCCTTGTGGTGCACCTGCATTCCCGACAGTCTCCCCTCTACCCTCTGTTTCCAGAAAGAGGCTCGCAACTTTGGTGTCATTTTTGACTCAGAGCTTTCATTTGACTCACAGGTAACCAAGGTTGTACAATCCTGTTTTGGGCAGCTGAGACAGCTAGCAATAATCTGTCCTTTCCTCTGTTCTGCTGACTTGGAGAAGGTTGTCCATGCTTTTATATCATCACGACTTGACTACTGTAATGCTCTGTACGCTGGGATCAGCAAGGGAAACATACGTAGACTGCAACTCATTCAAAATGCACCTGCCAGGCTTTAAACAGGCACTAAGAGAAGTGACCACATTTCCCCAACCCTCGCCACTCTCCACTGGCTGCCCGTGAGTTTTAGAATTGATTTTAAGATTTTACTACTTGTTTTTATAGCCCTGCATGGTCAGGCTCCTGCCTACATCCATGACCTGCTTTTATCATGCGAGCCTGACCGCTGCCTGAGATCCGCCGGCGCAGCCCTGCTTACAGTCCCGAGGTCCCGTACTGTCACTAAAGGTGACCGGGCCTTTGCTGCTCCACAGCTGTGGATCTCCCTGCCCGGCAATCTCAGGCAGGTGAGCTCAGTGGCTTCTTTTAAATCTCTTCTTAAAACTCACTTTTATTGATTGGCCTTTTCTTAATTTTGTTTTATATTTTGTTTTATCATTGTTGTGTGATTACTTTGTTGTGGGTGGGTGATTTTAAATTTTAAATTTTAATTTCAATTTTATTTCTCTTGGTGGTTTTATTATGATTGTTGCTAGGCATCTGACCTGTTTTATTTCTGTTGTTGTTGTACAGCACCTTGTAACTTGTTTTGGAAAGGTGCTATATAAATAAAGTTATTATTATTATTATTATTATTATTACCCATCAGAGGATAGACATGGGCCTTCTGAGGGTGTCCTGTGGTGTCTGGTAACAGAACATTTCGACGTCTAATAAACGTTGAAACGACGTCTAAACGTACACGTCGCCAGGAGGTCTAAAAGTAATGCTGAAATGCAAATTGAAACGACGTCGCGTTGCAACCTCGACGTCTTTGTAACTGTCGTAAATAACGTCTCCACAACGTCCCGTTGTAACACAGATGTCTTCTAAACGCGCATTATTCACCTTCTAAAAATGATCCAGTGTAAATATTCTGATATATATTTTTTACAGCTGTATGTGTCGAGTTTTAGATGTAGTTTCTGCAGTGAAGTGGAGTTAAAAAGAGGTTGACAAATGCAGGTAGAGAAGATGTTGACGTTGCGATCTGACGTCTTTTCAACCTGCATTTCAGCATTACTTTTAAAGCCCCTGGCTGCGTCTGGTCTCGACGTCGTTTTAACGTTTGTTCAACGTCGAAATGTTATCTGTTCAAATTGACTGACTAACTGTAAAAACAATTAGTGTTTACATATAGATAATACATTTAATGAATAATAAATGATTAAAAATATTTTTTGCTATAAATTAACACATTTATATAAATACAATGTATTAACAGAACCTACCTTTGGGGGAAATTATAAGTTTGACAACACAAAAGAGCAATTTCTTTAAAGTTTTATTACACAAACAATCAGAACACTTTTGAAAAACTAAAAACTAATGAGACCAACATGATTCTTACACATACAGCTCTGGAAAAAGTTAAGAGACCACTTCAAAATGATCAGTTCCTCTGGTTTTACTATTAATAGCTATGTGTTTGAGTAAAATGAACACTTTTGTTTCATTCTATAACTTACTGTGATTGACTTCACAGCTCTGGGGAAGAAGCTGTCTCTCAGTCTGTTGGTTGTGGTTTTGATGTTTCTGTACCTTTTCCATGAAGGAAGTCAGCTCATTGACACATGCTCTAAGGGCTCATTCAGGGATGTTGTCTGGTCCTGCTGCTTTGTGGGGGTTGATCCTCTTCAGGGCTTTGTGTACCAGGGCTGATGAGACGCTTGGTGGTGGGGAGGGGAGTTCTGTGGTACAGGGGTGTGTGTGCCTCCTCTCTGTGCTGGAGCTGGAGGTCACAAAGTGGGTGTAGAAGGTGTTGAGGTCATCTGGCAGGCTGTCTGAGGGGATCATGGTGCTGGTGGTGGTCCTGTAGTCTGTGATCTGCTGCAGGCCCTGCCACGTCCACCCAGAGTCAGCAGTAGAATAGAAGCTGTCCAGCTTCTCTCTGTACTGCCTCTTGGCCGCTGTGTTGATTTTTCTTATTTCGTACTTTGAAGCTTTGTACTCTGCCTCATTCAATGATCTAAATGCAAGAGAGCGAGCACACACCATGTGTCGTAACTGACTGTCTATCCAGGGATTCTGGTTTAGGAACTTCCTGACTTGTATGGTGGGAATGTTGTTAACACAAGTGCTGATGTAGCCAGTCACATACTCAGCATAGTCCTGTGTGCTAACAGAAGAGTCCTCCAGTGTGGCTGCAGCTTTAAACACATCCCAGTCTGTCCTAGCAAAACAGTCCTGCAGGGTGCTGCAGAGTTTAACATATTTGGTGACGGGTTTTGTTGGTTTTATCTGTAGGCTGGATACAGGAAGAGATGTGGTCTGTGTGTCTGAAGTGGGGGCGGCATGCAACCCTGTATGCACCCCATATGTAACTGTACACATGATCCAAGGTGTTTTTCTTGCAGGTGGGAATGTCCACATGTTGGTAGTATTTGGGGAATACAGTCCATAGCTTGCACTGATTGAAGTCTCTCATTGTCAGAATAACGTCATCAGGATGAGCTGTCTCTGATGACGTCATGTAGCTTGCTGAGCGCTCTAGTGGAGTTGGCTCACGGGGGCTCACGCTACTAAAGTAGTGGACTGAGGAACCACTGACATTAACATCAGAGCCATGCTGCTAGTGTGGCTAAAAGAAAAGAGAAGAAGAGACAGTCATGTTGATGTGAACATTAGAGAAACACATCATGGAGCGGAAATATGATCCTACTTCCTCATTTGGACTCGTTCACCTCAGCTGACTCTCTCAACGGCACACAGGTTTTTGTATTAGTCTTTTTCACGGTGTGACAGGGGCTACTACACCTTTGGCTCTGGAACTAAACTGTATGTAACAGGTAAGAACAAACATTTATTTGTAAATGATTTAAATATTTAATGTAATTAAAATTAGTGCAAATATAAAAATGCTTTTATTTCTTTATAAAGGAATAGTTGCTTATTTTAATTTCATGACACAGCTAATTACGTTAAGTACAAATAAATGGTGGTGATGGAGGTGAAAGGGTTCACCACACAGTCTGAAAATAATTAGTGTTGTAGAAGCTGAAAATGTGTTTAAAGTCAGTTTGTGCTGCTTCAGCCTTTCCATGTTAGTTTTTTCCTCATTAGTAGAGAATTCATCCTGCAGCCATTGTTCCATAAGAAAAGCTCAATCATTTCTGAAAACATGTTGAAATCTGACTGAACAACTAAAGTTCTTCTTTATTTCTGTAAATATTAGTGACGTTCCAAACATTTAGGATTTGATCATCTCAGTAATTCTGTGACATGTGTTGTTGAAAACAAGATGATATTTGATGTTCAACTATTTCAGATTGTTTTGAAGTGTCTATCGATTGTATTGGATCATTTCAGAAAGTTAGAACCTTGTCAGATCTAATGGCTGTCAGTTATTATTTATCTGATGGTAAAAGTGTCTTTAATTGATAATGGATTCATAGAAAAAGAAAAAAACACAAAGTGAATGTGATATTAGAAGAAATAGAACTGACTCAAACAATGTTTTATTACTATCATCAGCATAAATTATTGAAACATTTGAACATGACTGACACAAACGTGTATATTGATTGATCAGTGAAACGACAAACGTACAACTGAAAAACACAATTCAGGGATTTGGAAATGATTTAAATATTTAATTTTTATTTCATTTCTTTTCATTTCATTTAAAATAGTACACATTTGTGAACGCACCATTAATGCTGAACCGTATGTAGAGGTTTTGGAGCAACAAATGCTGCTATCCAGATGACGTCTTATTCTGGAAGGCCTTTCTTAAAATCAAATAAAATGAAATAAAAAAGGAGCAGCTAAAATCTTATATTAAATCAGATTGTAAAATATTTCCCGTTCTAAACTACAGCAGCTGTGAGTTGATAAAAGACGACGTGATGAAACACGGTAGACATGTTTCTGTCCCAACTTCTTTGAAACGTGTTGTTGGATTCAAATTCAAAACCAGCAAATAATGTCTTTTGATGAAGATAAAATAAGATAATCCTTTATTTATCCCACCGTGGGGAAATTTGCAGCGTTGCAGCAGTAGACAGTTTAAGGACAGAGCACACAGGAGATAAAAAGAAGTAATAAAACATTAAATAAATACAAAGAATAGAAACTGAAATACAATAGAAATCCTACTTACGTATGTATGTATGTATATTGCACATGAAAGAATAAATTATATGCAAACATAAGTTCTTCCAAATATATTAAGGATATTCCAGTTTGTGTTGTGATTGTCCAGCGTGTGTTTGGTCTACTGGGAGCAGGCTTGATTATACAACTGATGATTGATCAACCACTGGATCTGTTCTGATTGATTTTATATAGCATCAGTTATTTTGGAAACAGAAATTTACATGAAGATAAATTATAATGTATACTGAATATGTACACCGATCAGCTATAACATTATGACCGGTGAAGTGGTTTGACGACTGGGTCAGAGCATCTCCAGAACTGCAGCTCTTGTGGGGTTTTCCTGGTCTGCAGTGATCAGTATCTATCAAAAGTGGTCCAAGGAAGGAGAAAAAAACCAGAGACAGGGTGGTCATGGGCAGCAAAGGATCATTGACCCTTGTGGTCCCATCCAACAGACGAGCTACTGTAGCTCAGACTGCTGAAAAGGTTAATGCTGGTTGAACTTTGTTCTGTATTGATGAGTAGTTTAGTGATCAGAGTCCATGTAGTTTCCAGGATCAGACTGAATGCAGAGCAGTGCTGGAAGCTGCTGTTGACTGTGTGAATGTGTGTGTGCTGTCAAACTTCAGATGAGCAGGTAGTGAAGCCCGTGGTGAGCGTGTACCCAGCAGCAGCATCCAGAGCCCACCTGGAGGGGAAGAGCTCCCTGCTGTGTCTGGCCTCATCCATGTTTCCTCCTCTGGTCCAGTTCTCCTGGAAAAGACAGAAGAAGAACGGCCCTCTGGAGGAGCTGACCCCTGGTCAGGGAGAGCAGCTGGAGCTCAGAGAGTCGGGACGCAGCGCCTCCATCAGGCTGGTGGATGGGGATGATCTCTGCACATATAAATATCACTGCTCCGTCAAGCATGAGGGGGGGACAGTAGAGTTACAAGAAGGTAATGAAGGCTTGGTGACTGTGTTCATGTTCAAAGAGAGCAGAGGAGCAGAGGACTGACATTTCTCACTGCAGCTCCAAACATTTCACTCCTTTTCTGTTTCAGAGGTTCCGTATGTCCCGTCTCAATATCAAGTGAAGCTGCTCTGTCTGCTGTACACAGTGCTGATAGTGAAGAGTCTGGTGTACTGCTGTGGACTCTCTCTGCTGATGAGCCTCAGAAACAAGGGACCGTCCACCAACTCCACACATGCTGACTGACTGTTTTCTGCTGCTCTTTTCTCTCCATCAGATCTCATCAGTTCATCTCATTCATCACTTTGATCAGTATTCACAGATGTTGTTGTAATGTGCTTCTTTGTAATCTGTATCTTTTCATTCACGTCTTGATTGTCATCCTGGAAATAGAAACACATATATTCACATAGAAATCTGCTCTTATGACGTCTTCATTCTCTTGTAGTCTAGTTTATTTCCACTTTCAACTGTGACTTGTATAATAATCATCATCAGTTTCCAGCAGGCTGTTTCTTCTGCTCTTGTGTTTCTTTCTAATAAATGCAGACTCCACCAGGCTGCTCTTTTCTTTCACTGGAACACACTCAATAAACACAAGAAACTGACACAATCCCAGAGTCTGGCTTTGATAAACTGCTTTTTATGTGTCTTAACAAAGCAAGTCAAATACTTTAGCTCATATGTTAGGAACTGTTGGACGTCAGTAAATAAAGTTGAAGCTTAAGCAGCTTCCAGTTCCTGGATGTGATGTCTATGAACCCTGTGAATGAAGCACAGACTGCTGCACTGATAAAAAATGAAGCTGGAATAGAATTTCCATGAGAAATGTGGGTCAGTGTGGTTAATGAGGTGAACTCATGGTGGATTAGAACTGATTGGGACGTTCAGACTTTTTTTTGTCAACTATAACTCAGTGAAATAATGAGACTTGAGGTGAACCAACATGGACGCCTGCTTCAGAACAACAGCATGACTTGTTTATCTCATGGGTTTGTGTCTCTGTCTCAGTGAGGCTTGTGTTCGGTTCTGATTAATGAGAAAGAACAGGAAGCATTATTGTTTCCTATAGAAGTTCAAAATCTTCTCATGGGATCAATTTAAACACCTTGCAGGCAAAAATTTCAACTTCTTTAAAGTTCTATTTATCAGAGAGGAGAAATTTATGAGAGGATGGAAGATTTTAAACACAATAAAATAATTAGTTTCATTTAACTGCAGAAAACAATTGAACATAATTACTGATTGTAATGTTTAATAATACATGTAAATGTGTTTCTCTCTCAGATGAAGAACACAGGTGCTTCCTGGAAAGATTCTTTAACCACAGCTGGTCGGTGAAACTGTCATTGTGTCATTAAAGTGAAAAGCCACAGCTAACGGTGTGGAGGCTGCAGAGCACAAACCCACACAGCCCGTCTGCTGCAGGAAGGAAGTCTGATTGGCTGTCAGCAGTTTGTTTTCTGTCCTAATAACCACTGAGAACAGATTCACATCTGCTGCTGAACACACTCATCACCTCCCCTCCCTTTCTCTTGTTTTCTGTAAACCTTTTTTCCTCTGAGCCCTCCACCCACACAGAGTTGAACTGAGTCCGATCACCCACCTGAAGCTCATATCCTGGTAAATTGTTCAGGGTATTTAGAGGTTTGGATGATTAAAGATGCACTTTACACTTTGAAATCAACAATAAGAACATTAACTAAATGTTATTTTATTGATCAGACACCTCTGTGATTAATGTCTGATTAGGATTTATCCACTAACAGGTCCAGTTAGAGGACCATGAACTTTCAGTGTTCAGCTCTCAAACAGTTGAATTTCCACTGACACACTGACCTGCTGCTAATGAAACTATTTCATGACTGTTAATTAAACACATCCTTCATTTGATCAACATTCAAACTTCAGCACTGACTCATCAAACCGCTGGATGATAGTTTTTAACAGTCGTAGCTTCAAATCAGCTCTGCTCTTTGTTCATCTATGGAAACAACAGTGTCGTCAGCGTAGAGTTTGACATCCACACTGACACATTTATATTAGAGAACTAATACACAAACTAAATGATCTGAAGACACAGAACTGAACCTGGTGGAACAACCACAAACACTAGATGTTCATTTTGATTTAAAATGTCTTAGGAACAATCATCAAATTACTTTGGGGTGTCAACATAATGAATCTTTAGACAAGAAGAAAAACAAAACACCATTAATTTTTTATACTTGTTGTATTTTAATAGAACAGAATAAATGGATGAACACACTGCATTGTATTTCTATAAGAAAAAAAAAAGAAAGCAAACATGTTGTATTAAATGTTGAAACATCTACAAGGAAGTTAATTCTTTAACTGGTGTAATATTTAGAAGTTACAATTAAGAGATTTGATAAAGAAACTCTGATAAATCTATCTGACTACACATTACAACCAAAGCATCATGACTAACATTTGTGAATACTGATCAAAGTGATGAATGAGATGAACTGATGAGATCTGATGGAGAGAAAAGACCAGCAGAAAACAGTCAGTCAGCATGTGTGGAGTTGGTGGACGGTCCCTTGTTTCTGAGGCTCATCAGCAGAGAGAGTCCACAGCAGTACACCAGACTCTTCACTATCAGCACTGTGTACAGGAGACAGAGCAGCTTCACTTGATATTGAGACGGGACATACGGAACCTCTGAAACAGAAAAGGAGTGAAATGTTTGGAGGTGCAGTGAGAAATGTCAGTCCTCTGCTCCTCTGCTCTCTTTGACAGCGTCTCCACATGAAGCTGAATCACTGCTGAACACAGTCACCAAGCCTTCATTACCTTGTTGGCTTTGGGGCTCTACTGTGGCCTTCACTGTGTCCTCCACTATGACCTCCACTGTCTCACCCTCGTGCTTGACGTAGCAGCGATATCTATACTTGTCCAGATCATCTCCATCCACCAGCCTGATGGAGGCGCTGCATTCCGACTCTCTGAGCTCCAGCTGCTCTCCCTGAGCAGGGGTCAGCTCCTCCAGAGGGCCGTTCTCCTTCTGTCTTTTCCAGGAGAACTGGACCAGAGGAGGAGACATGGATGAGGCCAGACACAGCAGGGAGCTCTTCCCCTCCAGGTGGGCTCTGGATGCTGCTGGGTACACGCTCACCACGGGCTTCACTACCTGCTCATCTGAAGTTTGACAGCACACACACATTCACACAGTCAACAGCAGCTTCCAGCACTGCTCTGCATTCAGTCTGATCCTGGAAACTACATGGACTCTGATCACTAAACTACTCATCAATACAGAACAAAGTTCAACCAGCATTAACCTTTTCAGCAGTCTGAGCTACAGTAGCTCGTCGGATGTTGGATGGGACCACAAGGGTCAATGATCCTTTGCTGCCCATGACCACCCTGTCTCTGGTTCTTCTCCTTCCTTGGACCACTTTTGATAGATACTGATCACTGCAGACCAGGAAAACCCCACAAGAGCTGCAGTTCTGGAGATGCTCTGACCCAGTCGTCTAACCACTTCAACGGTCATAATGTTACGGCTGATCGGTGTACACATTCAGTATACATTATAATATATCTTCATGAAATTTCGATGAGTGATTTCGATAAATAAAGGATTATCTTATTTTATCTTCATCAAAAGACATTATTTGCTGGTTTTGAATTTGAATCCAACAACACGTTTCAAAGAAGTTGGGACAGAAACATGTCGACTGTGTTTCATCACGTCGTCTTTTATCAACTCACAGCTGCTGTAGTTTAGAACGGGAAATATTTTACAATCTGATTTAATATAAGATTTTAGCTGTTCCTTTATTTTATTTTATTTTATTTGATTTGATTTTAAGAAAGGCCTTCCAGAATAAGACGTCATCTGGATAGCAGCATTTGTTGCTCCAAAACCTCTACATACGGTTCAGCATTAATGGTCCGTTCACAAATGTGCAAGTTAATGAAGAGCAGCCTGCAGAGCCTGATCACCAACATTCAACACTGCTTTTCATTTTATGATATTATGGATTTTAGATCATGAAATCCACTAATTATTTTCAGACTGTGTGGTGAACCCTTTCACCTCCATCACCACCATTTATTTGTACTTAACGTAATTAGCTGTGTCATGAAATTAAAATAAGCAACTATTCCTTTATAAAGAAATAAAAGCATTTTTATATTTGCACTAATTTTAATTACATTAAATATTTAAATCATTTACAAATAAATGTTTGTTCTTACCTGTTACATACAGTTTAGTTCCAGAGCCAAAGGTGTAGTAGCCCCTGTCACACCGTGAAAAAGACTAATACAAAAACCTGTGTGCCGTTGAGAGAGTCAGCTGAGGTGAACGAGTCCAAATGAGGAAGTAGGATCATATTTCAGCTCCATGATGTGTTTCTCTAATGTTCACATCAACATGACTGTCTCTTCTTCTCTTTTCTTTTAGCCACACTAGCAGCATGGCTCTGATGTTAATGTCAGTGGTTCCTCAGTCCACTACTTTAGTAGCGTGAGCTCCCGTGAGCCAACTCCACTAGAGCGCTCAGCAAGCTCCATGACGTCATCAGAGACAGCTCATCCTGATGACGTTATTCTGACAATGAGAGACTTCAATCAGTGCAAGCTATGGACTGTATTCCCCAAATACTACCAACATGTGGACATTCCCACCTGCAAGAAAAACACCTTGGATCATGTGTACAGTTACATATGGGGTGCATACAGGGTTGCATGCCGCCCCCACTTCAGCCACACTGGAGGACTCTTCTGTTAGCACACAGGACTATGCTGAGTATGTGACTGGCTACATCAGCACTTGTGTTAACAACATTCCCACCATACAAGTCAGGAAGTTCCTAAACCAGAATCCCTGGATAGACAGTCAGTTACGACACATGGTGTGTGCTCGCTCTCTTGCATTTAGATCATTGAATGAGGCACAGTACAAAGCTTCAAAGTACAAAATAAGAAAAATCAACACAGCGGCCAAGAGGCAGTACAGAGAGGAGCTGGACAGCTTCTATTCTACTGCTGACTCTGGGTGGATGTGGCAGGGCCTGCAGCAGATCACAGACTTACATTAAATATTTAAATCATTTACAAATAAATGTTTGTTCTTACCTGTTACATACAGTTTAGTTCCAGAGCCAAAGATAGGGTAGTAGCTGTTGCCGCTCACACAGTGAAAAACACTGATAGAAAAACCTGTGTGCTGTTGAGAGAGTCGGCTGAGGTGAACGAGTCCAAATGAGGAAGCAGGATCATATTTCAGCTCCATGATGTGTTTTTCTAATGTTCACATCAACATGACTGTCTCTTCTTCTCTTTTCTTTTAGCCACACTAGCAGCATGGCTCTGATGTTAATGTCAGTGGTTGCTCAGTTCACTACTTTCATCCTCATGGATTGGATCTGGACTGAAGGATGGATGATGGATTGACATCAACCTTTCTAACACATTCTTGGTCCCCAGAGGATCAACTTCATTCACTGACTTTGTTGATTCAGACTTTTTATCTAGCGCCACCAGCAGGTCAACATCTGTGGTTCAGACTGAAACATCTCAATAACTGTTGGATGGATTGTTATTTAAACTGGTTCAGACATTCATGTTCCCATGAGGATGAAAAGCATGGGTAGTTTTGATGATCAGGTAACCAAAGAGAGAAATGTATTTTTTCCTATCACATTCAACCACAATGTAAATAGACGCTGTAATACAATCTGAATGTGTTCCAGTAGAGCTTGGACTGACATCATCTGTTAGCTATTGATTTCTCTGAAACTCACTGAGTCAGGAAGGTCTGAATGCACTGGCCACAGAGAGAGAACTAGTCAGGAACATGTCTGATCTGAATGTGAAACTGATCATCTGTTGGAATGTTGTAGCCTAAAGTTACTGAATGTTGCTAATGTGTGTTAATGCTGTGAAGCTAAGCTAAAGTTTAATCAACTTTGAATATTTTACCATGTAGAGACTTTTCAATACAAGCAGTAACTAATAGACATTTGTGTTAAATTGTCAAGGTCAAGACCATTACACACATCTTGGACTGTATCCTTGTGGGCTCCTAGAAGACCCTTTATTTAACCTGTGGGAAATCAGTGTCCAGTAATTTCATCACATAGGGACAGATATAAATATATTTAAGTTATATAATAATATGAATATTTAATGCTATGTAAAAACATACAGTATTTGCAATGACCAGTCCAGTCGGTTCTTCACAGGGAGGCGTTGTAGAGTCTTGAGGGACAAACGACCTCCTCAACCTGTCCGTGGAGCAAGACAAAGACAGCATCCTGTCACTGAATGAGCTTCTCTGCCTGTCCGCCTCTGCCACCAAGGTCAGTGTCCCCAGCTCTGCCCCTACCACAGAGACCGCCATCTGTAACAGTTTGTCCAGCCAGCAATGTTTCCTGGAGCCAACGTCCACTGGGAAGACAGCAGAGGACTGATGGTGCACCAGGCCAAGGACATATCTGGATCAGAACAACTCTGTGGGAAGTAAGACCAGATGGATGAGTGCGAAGCAGGGCTTTAGTTAAAAAGTAGCGGTGAGACTGAGTGTTGCACTGAAAATCTTTCTTTGTGAATGAAGCAGCAAATAGATCGGTCTGATAATGTAGTGAAGAAAAAGAAACAGATTTCACTCTGACATGTGGTGGAGTGGAAGGATAAAGTGTCATGAAAAGAAAAGACTCAGGTGAAGAACAAGAACCCTATGTTTAACACTTGACTTGTATGAGCTTTATTGGCATGTTTCATGGTTAGGGTGTTTTGTTGCATCTTTTTGTTTATCAGCAACCAAAAAGTCCTGACCTGACATCAGTCCAAGATTTGACTTTGAAAATGGAAGAAAGTGAAATGATGTGGTGAAATCTGCTGGAAGGTGTTAAACAACAAGTGCTGCTGGAAGTGTTTTCATGAAGAGAACATTAACATTGAGGAGCAGGAATGGACTTTATTCCAGCAGCAGCTCAGAGCAGAGGAGCTTCATTTTCATCTGGAACATTTGTCTGAAATCATTTATTCTATTGAACTTTGACTTTTAAGATCTCTTTGTGCTCTTTTGCTCTTTCACTGAATTCTTTTGATTGACTTTGTATTTCTGCTCTTTGTTCTTCTCTGTCTTGTTTTCATCTTTTTTCTAACTGTTGAAATATCTGCTAACAACATCAATAAATCTGATGTCAAATAAATAGTGAGAGCAGGAAAGAAGAATCTCCCTCAGCTCAGTATGTTTGGGACTCTGTCTGAGATGGAGGTGAAATATGTGAACCTGGGCTGTGGTTTACTGCTCTCTTCCTGTCACAAACACTGTTTGACATCTGTTCATCTGTTTGTTTTTGTTCAGGCTGCTCGCATCATTTCTCACTGTGGGTACCAGACTTATAACAGGAGCAGTAGTAGGTGGCTGAATGATCGACTTTAACTTTCTTTATCTCCAACTCACAAATGTTGTGATTTCTCACAGCTGAGAAATCATCTTTCTGAGGATGATTGTAAGTTCCGCTATCTATTTTACCACTGCTATCAATGTCAAGAATCGCTCTGAATGTTTCTGTTTCTTTCTTCTGGTACCAGAATACATATCTACCACACAGGTTAGTTCCTTCACATCTGAAGGAGCCTGGTTGACCAACTCTCTTGATCAATGTTAACTGGTCCTGGGTCAGCTCTGCTGCCATGGCAACCAGCGCTGTAGAGACACAGACAGATAGATGAAGGTTAGTGAGACAGTGTTTGTTAAAGGTGGAGTTTGTTGGAAACACTCACCTGAACACAGACAGCACAGAGCAGCAGCTGGGAGGAAAAGCATTTTGTGCAGTGGTGTATCCTCTGGTGAACCTGGGGAGAAGTGGAGCTCTGATGCAGCTGAGGCCCAACAAGGACGAGCTGTGAGATCAGACGAGGCCACGTGGTTTCTAGCAGGTCCTCAAAGCTCCCATCAGCCCCTGCAGCCCACAGATGAGACTGCTGCTGCTGATTGACAGCTCAGATGAAGCTGATGTGTGCTTTCATGGTCTTGATTTCAATCTGACAACAGATGAAAAAGATCTAGGTCAGAAAGATGCAGATGTTCCCACAAACACATTCAGGTTGGTGGTGAAAGTTAATACTCTTCTATTAAAGGACTGTTCTCCTGAAAACACATTTACACTTTGAACAGAATCAGTTCAATGACTCTTAAAGGTGACAGTAGGATTATTTCAAATGAAAAGATCTTTAAAAGCCTTTAAATAATGAAATGTAATACAGGACATACAGGAGGAATTTGACAAGTGAAAGCAGAAGATCAAATGTTTGACTTCAACTCCTAAAAGTAGAATCAAAGCTCAGTGACTCTGAGAGATTTTGCTCAGTTAGAAGAGATTTCCTGCTCTGACATGTTTGATAAATCCAGACCTGATCAGCTCTGATCATTTTGTTGCTGCCTGAGGCTGAAATGAAGAAGCAAAAAGAAGCAGCGTCATCCTGTGGTGAGTCACTGGAAGTACAAAGGCATCCAGACGGCTCGCTGGAGGTGAATTTCTCTTCAGCTGGAAAGTGGAGGAGAGCAGGAGGCTGCATGTGGAAGAGACAATAAGCTGCAGCCCACTCTGTGTATCACAGCTTGATTTTTTCTCTTTCCTCTTCCATCAATCATCTCACCACCCCTCCCATTTATGTGCTGACACTTCAGATGGAGCTGATCGATAGACTGGGAACTACTGGACTTAACTATCAAACTGTAGATAAAGAAGTTGAACGTGGCTCCATCAGTGAAAATCTCATCATGTCACATTCAGACATCAGGAACAGAGACAGGTGACTACATGGAGCTGATAATACTTGTGGACTTTTATTAAAGTGCTGGAAAAAAACTTGATGTGACTCTAAAAACTCTAAACGCACAGAAAACACTGGCAGCTCGCTGGTAAATGATATATATTGTCCATTGTCAAAATGTATCTAACAGCTTTTTAGTCAATGGTTAATTTACAGACTCAGACATAAAAAGCTCCTAAAAATTAAACTTCAACGGAATGATTCAATTATTTTGAGCATTTCCAAAGGTATTTCTCTTCCTCATGTTATGTTCCAGGTGGAGGTATTTCAGGGCAGCAGTTAACGATTGAATCAGCAGAAAATGAACTGGTTTAAACTGGTTTCAGGATTAAATTTGGATTTACTACAGTAGACACAGAAGTGGTCGACTTAAAGTTTAAACATGAAACAAAAACAGTGTCAGAGTGAATACATTTAGTCATCAATTCAAATAAAAAATAATATATACCTTAAGTTAAATCATTTAGTTGATTTTTGTTTTGTCTTCATGGACTTTAGAGTTAATATTCCTGCAGGTAATTGATGATATGATCCGAAGTGAGATTTAAAAATGTAGCGGAACATAATATTAACTGTCCTCCTCTGCCGGACGTTTATAGTGTTACACCAGGCGGAAGTGGTTTGTTTTTTAAACTCCGTTAGTAGTGTTGTTGTGTTTCTGTGTTTGTGGACTGAGCTGGAAGACGGTTGTGTCGTGTCGTCGTGTCCAGATAAATATTAGAGCTGTTGAAGTAACAATGTCTTCAGCTGAGAGTTTGAGAGAGTTGATCATCGAGCGACTAACTGCTGCTGCTGAAGAAATATTCAGACTCTTTGAAAGAACTGTCGTCCAGTACGAGGAAGAGATCGATCGTCAGCGCAGACTGCTGGATATCACCTGGAAACCCGAGATAAAGTTCCACAGAATAGGTGAGTAGAACTAGAATGGTCTAAATCAGGGGTCTGCAACCCGTGGCTCCGGAGCCGCATGTGGCTCTTTCCTCCCTCTGCTGCGGCTCCCTGTGGCTTTTGAAAATAAATAATGATGTTAATTAAAATGTTTTTTTTTTTTTTTTTTTTTTTTTTAGTTTTTAAATGTAATTCTACATTTAAAGATTATGGAGATAAAACGTATTTATTTATTTATTTATTTTTGGATTATGCGTCGCAACCGGCAATGTGCGACAACCGCCGGCACGCGATTCCTTGAGTTTTTCGACCCGTGGGATGCTATCCCCGACTTTAATGTTATCATGTAGAAGTAGGCTCTTGGAGTCCTGTCGATCGGATCCACATACGTATGTGAGCAGCTCTTCTCTAACATGAACAGTGTTGGGAACGTTACTTTAAAAAAGTAATTAGTTATAGTCAGGGTTGGGTAGTAACTGATTACATGTAATCTAGATTACGTAATCAGATTACAAAAATCAAGTAACTGTAATCAGCCCAGACTACAATACAAAAATGCGTAATTAGATTACAGTTACATTGTTGGGGATTACCTGATTACATTTTATCATGCAAACAATGCAACTTTTTTATGATAGCCTAGCCAGTGTTTTCATTTGACAAGCAGCCCATTTGTTTGTTCACTAGATGCCATTATCATCCATTTGCCTGTGTAGTTTCTTGACAAGAAAAAGGTTCAAATCAAAACCCAAGATGGAGGAACCGTCAACGTCAACCAACCCAGATAGCAAAATCAGATTGGCAGATAGCAGACCGCTGGTGGCATGCCACTTGTGGTCCACCGTTGGACCACCATCTCTTGAAATTTAACTTATCATGAATATTAAGAAAATACATGAAATGTTATTAAAGTGATGGATGAAGTATAACTGAATAAATGAAAAAGGTTTTAGACCAATAGTGACAAAATATTGGGGCATTTGACGACAACTCGCTCGCGGACCGCCAGTGAACCGATGAGCAAAACTCCAGCGGACTGCCAGGTCTATCCCCAGTGGGCTGACGGTGGTCCGCCAGCCTCTTGCTATCTGGGAATAGACCTGTTCCAGTCGGCAAAAATACGTTCAGTACTTGGCAACATCGCCACAACTTTGAATTAAAGACAGAGGAAAATAAGATTGTGTATGTCTTGTACAAATTGTGTAAAAAGTAATCCCAAAGTAATCAGATTACGTTACATGTTTTGGGTAATCCAATAGATTACGTTACTGATTACAAAATTTGCCATGTAATCTGTAATCAGTAATCGATTACATTTCAAAGTAATCTGACCCAACCCTGGTTATAGTTACTCACTACTTGTTCCAAAAAGTAACTGAGTTAGTAACTGAATTACTCTACAATAAAAGTAACTAGTTACCAGGGAAAGTAACTATTTGCGTTACTGTTAAACAAAAAAAAAGTTGCTATATGTCAAAGAATTTGGATTTTTTTTAGCAGTTTTCACAAGTCAGT
This sequence comes from Chelon labrosus, assembly GCF_963514085.1. Lineage (NCBI taxonomy): Eukaryota > Metazoa > Chordata > Actinopteri > Mugiliformes > Mugilidae > Chelon > Chelon labrosus. Next base: position 27,182,553 of record NC_140342.1, on the reverse strand, counting down.
TGAAATTGGTAGAGCAGACAGGTGTATGTACATAACTTTCGATATTTATATATATATATTTTTTATATTTATATTTATATTATATTTATATATATATATATATATATATATATATAATTATATTTCGATAGGGTTTAGACGGCGAGCTATCATCTGTGGTGGAGGTATCGGTGTTTTTGGCCACTAGCTTTGTAGATGCGTGTCGTTGTGTGATGCTTCATTAAATTAGAGTTGCTTACATGCACGTTCCTCCCTTTGACCACAATGAATTTTTTTATTTATTGAAGTAGTGCTTATATCTCCACCTTGAAAATGCCAACTTTTCATCGGATTGCTCCTGACTCGCTATCTCTGTTGCTTCATCGAATCTTAGCTGTTGTGTGTGTGTGTGTGGCGCGTGTGCTGGCATGTGTGTAAAAACACTGGCTCTGATTGGCTACCATGAAACATGACTCTGCCTTAGCCAATCATAATCGCTTACCTCGTTATTAACCCACCTCCTCAGTAGCGGTGAGCCAGGGGTGCGTTCGGATTACACATATTCAATCAATGCGTAACGCACCGCATTTAACGTCCAGTAACGTTAACGGCGTTGTAACGACGGGAAAAGTAATTAGTTAGATTACCCCGTTACTGAAAAAATAACGTCGTTACCTAACGCCGTTCTTTTAAACGGCATTATTCCAAACACTGAACATGAACTGCATTAAAAACAAACATCGCTCACACCTGACAGATGACGGTTTACAGTCCTGTGTGAAGATGAGGGTGACGTCATAGAGCCCGCTGTGCAGGTGCTGAGTAGCGATGGAAAAAGATTCGGGATCCGGCTCATTTAACTGGCCATCTTGAATCGAGAGTCTATTTAACCGGCTCATTTGAGTCCTACTACATTTGATTGATATATAATCAATAACGGCACCATTCAAACATCTTGCATGTCACTCGGCAGAGAAACAAACCGTACTTGACCAAGCAGCGCAAATTAAGGTACTCAGCCACTCATTCATTTATGCACAATATTACGGTGGCCGAGAAGGGTCACAACACATGCATATTCAACACAACACATGCATATTCAAAACCATCTGCAACGTCAAAAAAACACCTGCAAACTCAGAAATACACCTGCAAACTCACCTGGAAACGAACTGCAAACTAAATGAAACGAACTGCAAACTAAATGAAACGAACTGCAAACTAAATGAAACGAACTGCAAACTATGACAACGGAAATGATGTTTCCAGGGGACCATAGTCAGTGACGGACCCACATACCGTTTCCTCTGCTAGGTCCAACCTACAGTCAATGGTTGGACCCATAGACGCCTCATTGAGCGGGTTGGCCCGCTGCTGCGATACGTCAACGTCGCCGCCATATTGGTAGAGGCGGCTCTGCCCCGCGAACCAATACGAGTCAATGGAGTGAACTTTATTAAGCGTTTGCTACTACGTGCTATAAGTTAATTCCTCTCATTTACACATTCATACATGGACGTATATATTCAGAAAACCGTTAGGAACCTAAAACAACGTCTGTAATGGTCTCTGATGATTATAAACGTGAACTATTCTTTATATGTTCAGTGTACAGATCGGCATCAAACCACTCGATGTATTTTATAATGTTTTCACGAGTGTTTAGCTGTTACTGTGATGATACATGGCAGTCAAAATACTGAATCTGTGTCTATAATAACCACCTGACATGGAAATGAGACATCTGTGTTAATAAACAGCACCAGCATTTACATGGTACTGATGTTGATTAATCGTTTTTATATTTTAACGACTAATATTGACAATCATTGGGACAAGAAAATTAACAAAATTAACAAAGTCTGCAAATCATAATAAAGTAAAATGAAATAATAATAATGGCATAAAATACTGCGATTGCCTGGTCTAAACCATACTCTTTTATTTATTTATTTATTTATTTATTTTTTAGAAGGAAACAGATTAAAGAACATATATACATACTTATATTTATACAGCAGTATGTGCAAGGAAACAGATTAAAAAACACATACTTATATCAATACAGCTTTATTCATTCAATCGTTCATCTTCTATACCCGATTATTCCTGTTAAGGGTCGCGGCGTCTGCTGGAGCCTATCCCAGCTGTCATCGGGCGAAAGGCAGGGGTACACCCTGGACAGGTCACCAGTCCATCGCAGGGCTAACACAGAGACAGACAACCATTCAATTCTAGCACAGCATCCGAGTATTACACACAACATAAATTGAGTAAAAATTACAACAGTGCAAATATTATGCGCGGGACTTGTAGTATCAACAAAGGTATGCATATTCTGATCTCAAAATGATGTTGTAATGATCAAATACAATCAAAAGTAATTGTTCTGTCTTACTTGTGAAAAGTAATCCAGTGGAATCGGGTTTCGCTTGTCAATCGATTGAAACATTTCCAAGCAGCACACGAATGAGGCATCTTCCGACCGGTGATAGCTCCAGTTTGCCACTTCCAATATGGCGGCGACGTTGACGTACGGTACAGCGCTCAATGAGGCGTCTATGTATACATGTCTATGGTTGGACCATTGACTGTATGGGTTGGACCTAGCAGAGGAAACGGTATGTGGGTCCGTCACTGACTATGGTCCCCTGGAAACATCATTTCCGTTGTCATAGTTTGCTGTTCGTTTCATTTAGTTTGCAGTTCGTTTCATTTAGTTTGCAGTTCGTTTCATTTAGTTTGCAGTTCGTTTTCATCTAGTTTGCAGTTCGTTTCCAGGTGAGTTTGCAGTTCGTTTTCATCTAGTTTGCAGTTCGTTTCCAGGTGAGTTTGCAGGTGTTTTTTTGACGTTGCAGATGGTTTTGAATATGCATGTGTTGTGTTGAATATGCATGTGTTGTGACCCTTCTCGGCCACCGTACAATATGCAGAGAAACGAAACTTAACCGACCCATAACCGCTGCTCGTGGATTCCTGCTTAACCGTAGGTCCTCATTCAATTTTATTGCACAGCCCAATTTTGAGCTTTAGGTTTATGTAAGCGCTATTTGATATGATTTTCAGTGGCCACGTTTACATGATCACTCTGATAAATGACAATAATTTTGGGTGAAGTGACTCTTACAACCTGGCTCATATCAGTAATGATCCGAATCCCTCAAAAGATCCGGGTTTTACACTAGCGCTGAGGTTCAGGAGCAGAAATCAGATTAGCCAAGTATGATATGGAGCTTCAGCTTTTTAAAAAAAATAAAAATAAAAATAAAAATAAAATAAATGATAATAATAGTACATACAATACTCAAATAGACATTGAGTATTGTATGTGAAAGTAAGTTCATTGACTTCATAAATTCAACACACCATAGTTTGTTCATACATGGCGTATAGGCAAAAAACGTTATATGCAGTGTTATCTTTATTTTAAATGTCAAAGGGTTTTGCAGCCCCCTTAGTTTTCTTTTCTGTGGGAAATGGGTCCAAATGGCTCTTTGAGTAGTTAAGCTTGCTGACCCCTGGTCTAAATGAACTAACTAATGAATGGAAACACACAGTATGAAGAAGACACAGAGGAAAGACACTCAGCTACAAGACTGATAACATGCTAAGAGGCTAACTAGCACAGCTAACGCTACATGGATTTAAAGTAGAACATATTTGCTCAGATGTGTTTTCCTGTCATCACATTAGTAACCTTTATGTTGTGTCTCTTTGTCCCTCCAGACCTCCCACAGCAACATGTCTGTACGGAGGAGGAGGTTCTCAGTGACCAGCAGCTCTGGAACCAGGAGAGGAACTCCAGTCCGGACCAGGAGGAACCAGAACCTCCACAGATGAAAGAGGAACAGGAGGAACCAGAACCTCTACAGATGAAAGAGCAACAGGAGGAACCAGAATCTCCACAGATGAAAGAGGAACAGGAGGAACTCTGCAGCAGTCAGCAGGGAGAACATCTTGTTCTGAAGCAGGAGACTGATTCCTTGATGGAGACTCCTACTGATGAGGAAAGTGAGCACAGTGAACCAGAACCAAACAGTGACCAGCTCCTCTCTAACAACCCTCCTGTAGCTGAGAGCCCAGATCAGGAAGGAAGCAAACATGTAGACTCAGGATCAACTAGAAATGATGCAGAGCTGAATCCAAAGAAGAGACGTCACAGAGACACAAGACACAGTAACAATGTAGACAACTCTCCCATGTCAGAGAGTCAGTGTGATACTGACACAGGTGGAAAGTCTCTAACATGTGACGTCTGTGGAAAAACCTTTAAGAACATGTCTGTGTTGAAGAAACATTACAGATTTCACACTGGTGAGACACCTTATCATTGCAACACGTGTGGTGAAAGTTTCACGCAGAGGAATGGTTTGATTTTACACACCAGGATTCACACAGGTGAGAGTATGCATTCTTGTCAAACATGTGGTAAAGTCTTCAGGCAACGTAGTAAATTAACCAGACACTTGAAGTCTCACGCAGGTGAGAGACTCTACCTTTGTAAAATATGTGGGAAAAGATTTATTAACTGGTCATCAATTAGACATCATATGGAAACCCACCCAGGCGAGAAGCTGTTCTCTTGCAAGACATGTGGGAAATGTTTCAGTAAAAATAGTGATTTGATTAAACACATGAGGACTCACACAGGTGAGAAGCCGTACGGTTGTGACACATGTGGTAAAACCTTCACTGAAAGTGGTAATTTAACGAAGCACATGAGGACTCACACAGGTGAGAAGCCGTACGGTTGTGACACATGTGGTAAAACCTTCACTCAAAGCACTCATTTAACTAATCACATGAGGATTCACACAGGTGAGAAGCCGTATCGTTGTGACACATGTGGCAAAACCTTCACTGAAAGTGGTAATTTAACTACTCACATGAGGACTCACACAGGTGAGAAACTGTTGTCCTGAAACATCTGTGGGAAAAAAATCTCTGGGAAGCTGAGCTTGAAAAACACGTCAGAATTAGTAGGGGGTAAACGTTGTAGCAGATCAGTGTTGTTTTTGGCAGCCATTTTAGATTTAGTCTTAGTCTTAGTCTTTTAGACGAAATTTCTTATTAGTTTTAGTCACATTTTTGTCATTTCTATATTTGATGGTTTTAGTCTAGTTTTCGTCGACGAAAACTCAAAAAGGTTTTAGTCAGTTTTAGTCACATTTTTGTCATTTCTATACGTGATGGTTTTAGTCTAGTTTTAGTCAATTTTAGTTAAAAGAAAAAAAAAAAGTATTTTCACCAATAATTACAATAACAACGGAATGGTTTTAGACAGACAAGTTTTCCACCCAACAGCAAATACTTTCTGATCTACTATAAGGATTATGCATTACACACAGATAAAATGGTAACAGTGTATATATAGTCATATTAATTGGTGCTACAGTGTTAAAAGCTCTATCCATCTTTGTTTTTATTTTTATCAAGAAAAACTGGTGCACTGCACCTTTACAAAAATAGCGCTGTCTCTTTAAGAAAGACGGTAGTCTTGACTTGTTGAAGTTGTGCGTGGCTGTGGATGTGTGCCGCTGAACTGAGGGCATGTTGGAAATATAAAGTAAAAATAAATAAAGATGAACGTTTGTCTTGCTGTTTGTTTTGGAGTTGCAACAGATAAATGTTTTAGACTAACATCTAAAAAAAGTTTTCAGTGTCACGCGATCTACCCGCACTACCTTCGCGATCTACCGGTCGATCGCGATCGACGTAATGGGCCCCCCTGCCATAGATCATCTCGTCGTTTCTGACCACCAAGGCCCTTGCCGCTGCCACTAAGGTCCATCATTTAGTGTGACTGTGACGGCAGGCGTGTTGTGCAGAATGTGCACAGATGCTGGCGTGATGGCATGTGGTGGGCGTGACCAAACAAGGATAGGATGCAGCACCATTGCTGATACTGTTTAGCTCTTGACAGACAATAGGCAGAGATGTCATGTATTTTGAACGTCTGACAGACCACTAGTGATGGCCGTCTGACACCCGAGGCTCCGACACATGCGCCGTAGCTCATGAAGCAATTGTATCGAACCACTGTGCCGAGGCGTGGTTCGGTCACGTGACTAGTGACGTTTGAAGCACTTGAGTGACGTTCGAAGCAGTTCAAGTGCTTCGAATGCTTCAGCGGCAAACGAATCACCTGAGGGGTTCGGTTTGTCATAACCACCTGGCGATCGAGCGTGTTCAGGGATATCCTGGATATCCTGTCCCTATTTAGTGGTGTTAATTTGAATGTTTCTTTGCAGAGTAGGTTGGTTCATTGCTGTAGTTGGAGTTAGTTGCGTATTTTGTGGAGATAGATCGTAAGATTCAGAGAGAAATAGATAAATTAGTTACATAGTTAGATAACACTGTACTGATAGATAGACATATTTACATAGATAGTTCTAAATAGCGTTATTGATAAGATAGAGAGAGAGAGAGAGAAATACAGATAAGATATAGATATATAGTCAGAAGTGCGTGTATAGTTTTGGTTAAGACAAATCACGTGTTTTGTGACGTATGAACCATTTCACTGCTTCATTCAGAAACCCTGTCACTGGCTTGGTTGTCTCGGCTCTTCGGGAGAGATGAGATGAGTCTTCGAAGCAAATAATGACTGAGTCAAGAGAGATTTGGTTTGACACTGTTGCATTCAGTATAAATATTCTCTAACACTACTAAACCATGATACCAAGAGCAAAAGAAAATAGTTGATGTAAGCGCTGAAACATAAACATTAGTGCAAATTAGCGACGGGCCATAGAGTGTAGCAGTGACGTAATCAAAACGGTCCACCGATAACAGAGCTCCATTAATAGGGTTAGTGGTACACGGTGAAATCACCGGTCTTTCGTTATTGAAACAAGGGTTCGATTCCCATTTGTTCTGTTTTATTTATTTTATTGTTATATGTATAGAACTTTCTTATAATAAACTTTAAACCACATATCCATGTAATTTAGTCGAATAGGAATGTGCATGGCAAATCAAGTCCCATACAAGCATGAACCAGTATGACACGTCTCCATTGCACTACATTTTATTGTCCACTAGATGTCCTAATAGAGCACTGTGTCATTGAAGCTTCGAGTAATGAACCTTTTTTTGAATCACGTGTCGAGGCTTCAACAAAGCCTCGATTGCCCATCACTACAGGCCACCCACAACAAATTGTCATGAAAAAAACGTTCGTCAACGAAATAATTTCGTCATCGTCTTCTTCGACGAAAACAACACTGAAGCAGATATCTGCTCTAATTCAGCTGAGTTAAAATACTTAATACATACATATATATATGTATGTATTTTTTTTTCAGACACATTCTGCAAAAACAAGCTGCTCACTTTAAGCATAAAAATATCCACTCTGGACATTAAACAGATGGAAGGAGACATCTCCCTCTACCTGGGACGACCATCTAACTGACACTTGAGTTTACAACAGGATTTGGAGAGGACCACTTTACGACCACCTTTGTTCGTTAACCTAAAGGTTGTGCAGGAGCCACAGGACAAGGAGAAGATAAGACAACCAGACTGTGTTTTAATGGTGAGAACTGAAAGAACATGGCTAACAAAACAACTCTTCCAGAGACTGTAGTACCATGTAGAGAAACTGACAATGTATCAGTGGCTTTACTGCATGTCAGACTGTGTGAGGTTGGTTTATGAAATCTGGTTTTGACCAGTGTCAGACTGCACATTCAGTTTGAGGCTGGTAAACTGTGCAGTGGATATGTGGTGAATCTTCCAGAAGCAAAGAACTAAACTTTAATGAACTGTCTGGAGTTATGGAGCATGTCTTCAACCTGAGCCTTGAGCTGAGAGTGGTACCACAGATTTGGAAGACCTCGTGCGTGGTACCGGTGCCTAAAACATGGCACCCTAAAGACCTCAGCAGCTACAGACCGGTGGCTCTAACATCCCACCTGATGAAGACACTGGAGAGACTGATACTGGGACATCTCCGCTCTGAGGTGGGCCCCTCCATGGACCCTACAGTTTGCCTACCGTCCTAATGTTGGAGTGGAGGACGCTGTTGTCTTCCTGCTACACCGAGCTCTCTCTCACCTGGAAAAGCCTGGCAGCACTGTGAGAATCACCTTTTTTGATTTCTCCAGTGCGTTCAACACCATCCAGCCGGTGATTCTGAGGGACAAACTGGAGAGGATGGGTGTGGACCACCAGCTGTCTACATGGATCCTGGACTACCTCACAGACCGACCACAGTTTGTGAGAAACAGGAACTGTGTGTCTGACCTGCTCACCAGTAGCACGGGTGCCCCCCAGGGGACTGTCCTGGCCCCCTTTCTTTTCACCCTCTACACAGCAGACTTCAGACACAACACAGACAGCTGTGTACTGCTGAAGTTCTCTGATGACTCTGCGATTGTTGGCCTCATCAGAGGTGACGACGATGCAGAGTACAGAGGACTGACGGGGAACTTTGTGGAATGGTGTCAACGAAACCACCTCCTGATCAACGCGGGGAAGACCAAGGAGATGGTGGTGGATTTTCGTAGATGTCGTTCTGCCCTCCCCTCACCAGTGAACATCCAGGGAATGGACATTGAGCAAGTGGACTCTTATAAGTACCCGGGTGTTCACCTCAACACCAAACTGGACTGGACTCACCACACTGACGCACTCTACAGGAAGGGACAGAGCAGGCTCTACCTTCTGAGGAGACTGAGGTCTTTTGGAGTGAAAGGGGCACTCCTGAAGACCTTCTATGACTCTGTAGTGGCATCAGCCATCCTCTACGGAGTGGTCTGCTGGAACAGTGGCATCACAGAGAGGGACAGGAAGAAGCTGGATAAGATCATCAGGAAATCCAGCTTTGTCCTGGGCTGCCCTCTAGACTCAGTGGGGGAGGTGGGTGACAGGAGAGTTCTGGCTAAACTGTCATCCATGCTGGACAATGAGTCCCACCCCCTGCACGGTGACCTGACAGGACTGAGGAGCAGCTTCAGTGACAGACTGCTTCACCCTCCATGTGTGAAGGAAAGATACAGAAGGTCTTTCCTTCCTGCTGCTGTGTGGCTCCACAACGAACACTCTTAATATGTGCAATAGTATTACACCATAAGTGTAAAAACATTTTTACAACTCAATCTGTGCAATATTCCAGGGCAATATCTGTTCCACTATTTATCTTTATAGCTACCCTTTTTGCTCTTGCTGTTTTTATTCTTTCTGTAAGCTGTTGTGAACTGCAATTTCCCCATGCGGGACTAATAAAGGTGTTCTTATTCTTATTCTTATTATTTTACAGGATATGAAAATGAAGTACTCTGGATGATCTATGAAGTTCTTTGTGGTGTATCATCATTAGTACTGAAAACACTGCTCCCTGTCAACTGGAGTCTTCTCTTTGTTTCTGAGCTTCTATCATTTCATGTTTCTATGTGTTTTTGATTTCATCAATTTTTTCTACTTTCCAACTTTAGAGGTGACACAGACCAAGAGGAGTTATTCTAAGAGTTGATTTTATAGTTCTCTGTGTCACCAGAGTTTTAAATATAAAAGTTTTGAGTCCACAGTTGGGAAGTAAGTTGTTGACAGAAGTTATTTGAAATACGGATGTTTACTGCCATCTCGTGGCCAAAGTCTTGAACTGCGGTACTGCATTTTAAATGGTTTGAGTGACGGTTTATGTGATTAGAATAACTAATATAAAGTAGATATACAGTCATAAATACAATATAACGAGGGCATTTCAGTGCATCACTGCCACGCCAGAAAAAAACAAACAAACAAATAACAGATCAGTGTTAGTGAAAGTGAGTTAATAGGTTTTAACGTGAATACTGATCCATTTGTCTTTTTCTGGCGTGGTAGTGATTCATATGTATGTATATCTTTTACTATGAGGTAGAAGTGCTTTTATTCTGTGAATAAAATGGTGAAATACATCCGTTTCACTGTTATCAATTCTAACAGTTTCACCATTGATGGCATTTAAAGCATTAAAATGTATTCATTACCAGGTGTGTTGTGTTCATCTTAGTTATTTTCAACCCACAGTTTTCCATTAAGGGGATTGACTTTCTAACGGGGAATGACACTTAGCTTTATTGTGTGACACTGATTCCCATTAGACAGTCTCCAAATGAGCCTGACTGGAAGTTTCCAGCAGTTCCAGCAGCTTGTGCTGTTACTAGATCTATGCTCAAATTATATCAGCTAATCAGAAGCTTCTAAAGCCATGACATAATTTTCTGGAAATGTTTAAGCTGTTTAAAGGCACAGTCAACTGAATATATGGAATTAAGATATAGTGAAGAAGAAGTGAAATAATATATCTGTAGACAATTGATGGAAAAATGACCTGAGTCACAAAGGAAGCTTCCTCAGGAGTCACCCACGTTTATATCGTGTGTTAGCAAATGAGTCTGGGAAGGAGTATCAGCAAACAAGGATTTACTAGACTCAATGAACTCTACCAGATCAGAACACTATACATCAGAAAGATGAGCCAAGCAACCTGAGAGATTGTTCAAAATGTCAGAGTTTGACAACTTTCCTTGGGTCAAGGCCACTGACAAACCACAGTCCCTCACTTCAGCACTGGACAGCTCCTCTGAACCCTCTCTACTGCCAGGCCAACACAAGGAGAGGTAACTTCAGCACTGGACAGCTCGTCTGAACCCTCTCTACTGCCAGGCTAACACAAGGAGAGGTAACTTCAGCACTGGACAGCTCCTCTGAACCCTCTCTACTGCCAGGCTAACACAAGGAGAGGTAACTTCAGCACTGGACAGCTCCTCTGAACCCTCTCTACTGCCTGGCTAACACAAGAAACCGAAGCCTTTAGCAGAGCGTATAATTAGGACTGTGGGTTTTAGATATTTAAGTTAAACACTAAAAAAATGAACACTCAACAGACATGACACTTCACACTCTGGTTATTCAAATTTAGATTTTTAATGTATGGAAATGCATTGATGCCAACCAGAAAAACTTATCAGTATCAGTAACGTTATCTTTGATCTGCTTTACTTTTTTTGGCAGCAATTCGTTTCCATGAAAATGACAGCGTTATGTTATATTTATGATATACTTGTTTGTTTGGTTACTCTTTATCGTGAAACCACGTATAGGAGGTTTATTTTGTGCTGTCACCTCTAACTTGAAGACGTGTATGTGTTGCAGTTCCTCTCTGTGACCAGTAGAGGGTAGTAAATGTTTAAAATGTCTTCCTGTCAAACGTCAACTCAACATGAAGTAAACTGTCTTTAAAACTGCACTAAGTGTTGCAGTTTTATTCCAGTGTGGAATAAATTAAAGAATTAACTTTGAGGATTATTTTATTTGTATTAATGAAAATAATAATGAGTTATTGCCGTTGATTTGGACAGTTATTAAGTTATTATAATCACATAAACACCGCTCGTTTCATTTAAAATGCAGTACTGCAGTTCCAGACTATGACCACGAGATGGCAGTAAACAGCCGTATTTCAAACACCTTCCGTCAACCTCCAGGGATTTATTTCAGTTAAAATAATCAAAGTGAATGAATTTTCAGTGATTAGTTCATGATTTAAAGACTTTTACATATCGTTTCTTTTCATTTGAAATAATCCTACTGTCACCTTTAAGAGTCATTGAACTGATTCTGTTCAAAGTGTAAACGTGTTTTCAGGAGAACAGTCCTTTAATAGAAGAGTATGAACTTTCACCACCAACCTGAATGTGTTTGTGGGAACATGAATGTTTTTTAGTCTTTCTGCATCATGTGACCCAGATTTTTTTCATCTGCTATCAGACTAAAATCAAGACCATGAAAGCACACAGCAGCTTCATCTGAGCTGTCAATCAGCAGCAGCGGTCTCATCTGTGGGCTGCAGGGGCTGATGGGAGCTTTGAGGACCTGCTAGAAACCACGTGGCCTCGTCTGATCTCACAGCTCGTCCTTGTTGGGCCTCAGCTGCATCAGAGCTCCACTTCTCCCCAGGTTCACCAGAGGATACACCACTGCACAAAATGCTTTTCCTCCCAGCTGCTGCTCTGTGCTGTCTGTGTTCAGGTGAGTGTTTCCAACAAACTCCACCTTTAACAAACACTGTCTCACTAACCTTCATCTATCTGTCTGTGTCTCTACAGCGCTGGTTGCCATGGCAGCAGAGCTGACCCAGGACCAGTTAACATTGACCAGGAGAGTTGGTCAACCAGTCTCCTTCAGATGTGGAGGAACTGACCAGTGTAGTTTTAACTATGTACTCTGGTACCAGAAGAAAGAAACAGAAACATTCAGAGCGATTATTTTTATTACTGATAGTGGTGAAGTAGGTAGACCTTACAATCATCCTCAGGGAAATGATTTCTCATCTGTGAATAATCAGAACGGCTGGGAGTTGGAGCTAAAGAATGTTAAAGTCGATCATTCAGCCACCTACTACTGCTCCTGTTGGAAGTTTGCTCCCCACAGTGAGAAATGATGCGAGCAGCCTGAACAAAAACCAACAGATGAACAGATGTCAGACAGTGTTTGTGACAGGAAGAGAGCAGTAAACCACAGCCCAGGTTCACATATTTCACCTCCATCTCAGACAGAGTCCCAAACATACTGAGCTGAGGGAGATTCTTCTTTCCTGCTCTCACTATTTATTTGACATCAGATTTATTGATGTTGTTAGCAGATATTTCAACAGTTAGAAAAAAGATGAAAACAAGACAGAGAAGAACAAAGAGCAGAAATACAAAGTCAATCAAAAGAATTCAATGAAAGAGCAAAAGAACACAAAGAGATTTTAAAAGTCAAAGTTCAATAGAATAAATGATTTCAGACAAATGTTCCAGATGAAGATGAAGCTCCATACCGATCAGGCATAACATTATGACCACCTTCCTAATATCGTGAAGGTCTCTCTTGTGGTGACTCATCAGAGAATGGACATGGGCCTTCTGAGGGTGTCCTGTGGTGTCTGGTAACAGCATGTTGTTAGTGGGGGGCCTTTGAGGGGAGGGGCCTCTGTGGATCATCCCACAGATACTTGATCAGTTTGGGATCTAGTGAATTTGTTCTCTCCTTTCATTCATCAGTCTGTAGCTCCAGGCCCTGAAATAGAAATCTCCATTCCACCATGCATCATATTTATTTTGTAGCCATCAGCATCACATTTATCTTCATCAAATACAATCATCACATACTCAGTAAATCACTTTCACTCTCATCTTCTATCACCTTTCTCAAACTCTCTATCTGTCCTGAGGATGTCTTCTTACTGTCCACAGAGTCCCTCTGATCCAGATCTGTCCCCAGCCTCGTTCACCATCAGTCCTCTGCTGTCTTCTGTCCACCCTGGTTATTCCAGACTCTTGGACAGTCTCTAACTCAATGCTGATTGCTGACACAAATAAAACAACCACATCTTCCTCCTCTTCCTCATCCTCTCCTTCCACACACAGTCCAGAGGCCCCTGCTGTGTTTGTCCTTCATAGACTGTAAATGGTTAAACCTAGAATTGTAGAAATACTCTCACACCTCCCAAAAACAAAAGACCCAGAAATAAAGCTTCATTCAATAGTTCATGTTCCTGTTTCTAGCATCCATGCTAACTAAATCACAAAATGTCATCACACAGTCAAGAGGACGGGTGGTCGCTAAATCATTTGTGGACAAGATGGAATAAAGTCTAAATAATGTTCCTGAACATGAATTAAATATCCTCCAGAACACTCACAGTCTAGAATCACTTCAATCCCATTTGATAGTGTTTAGGTTTCCAAAGTCATATATTTAAAATGAGCAAATAACATGAAATCTATTTATGTCACTGACATATTTTCTGTTCACAAAGTGGAATAAAATAAACTTCCCCATATTTATCTTGGGTTACTTCTGTTCTCTAATTTAAAGGTATCATGTTATGGAAACCAGAATAATAAAGTTTAAATCCTGTAACGTTCAGTCTGAGGTCATATTTTGCAAAGTGGGAGGCACATATACAAACTGTTGTAATTTCTAAACCGTTCACCTGATTTGTATGTAAATACCCTCAAATTAAAGCTGAAAGTCTGCAGTTAAAGCATGTCTTGTTTGTTTCATTTCTAATCCATTGTGGTGGTACATAGAGCCAAAAAGATTAGATTTGTGTCGATGTCCCAATATTTATGGACCTGACTGTATTCCCCAGAGTTCAAGTATGAACACATGAATCTTTGTCTTGGTTCCTTTTCTATCAGAAATTTTTTATTTAATCTCTTTCTTCCTCACAGAGTGAAGCCAATCTTCAAACCCTTGATGGTCATGGTGTCCTTATTAACAGTCTCACCATTTACTGAACTGGTTGAATCATTTTGTGAATGATCAGTTTAACAATTGTTACTAAACAGGAACACAGTAAAACCAAGAAGAACCCTGATATGATCAGAAAAATAAAATGAACCAAACCAGATTTACACATTGCAGCACTGTTACCAGAACCCCATGATCCAAACTAATCCACCCAAAACTAAATCTGACTGATATGTAGCTTTGACTGTTTCATGAACCAGAGTCTGTTGTTGTGTCAGAGATGGAAAAAAAAAAATACAGATGGAATGAAATAAATGATCAGGAACCTGAACAAGTAGCAGGAGAAATCAAACAGATAGAAAGTCAGAATGTTGTTAGTTTAGCAGATATTTGGTCATAAATCAAAGTATTAGTGTTACAACCTGGGGTGAGGGAAGCAACAATAAAACCAGGTGGAAATGGCTTTAGTTAAGGTTTATTCCTGTGAAAGTGAAGCATTTTGAACAAAAGGCGCAGCAATAAGGCTGGACAGTGGGGTGCTGAATAAATCAAAGAAATTAGTAAAACAAAACAAACCTATACATGCAGACCACGTCCTTTCTAAGAAATAAAATCTCAAATAAAACTCTACATCCTTAACCAAACTCAAAACACATCAACAAACAACACCCCAAACCTATATGTGAACATACAAACAAAAACTAGACAGAGTGAACCAAAGTAAGTGCAGATCAGTGTTAATTTTGGCAGCAAATTCTGATTTAGTCTTAGTCTTTTGAATAACGCATCATTTAGTCTTAGTCATATTTTAGTCATCTGAAATTTAGTCTTAGTCTAGTCTAGTCTTAAGTCTTTTAGTCTTAGATCATGTGCACACAGAGTCTCTGCCCCTCACTCACCCTCACCCTCCCCCACTACACGTTACACACACACCATATACGCCTCTCCATCACCAGAACCTCAGGACATACACACCATCAACACCATCAAAACCATCATTACACATAGACAACCGAAACACAGCAAAGGTTTTAGAACTACAGGAGTTTTTAACCTCCATGTAAAATGTGATGATAAGCGCACGTTCAGCACAGACATCAAAATGGCTGTGCTGAACGTGCGCTCTCTTTTAAACAAATCTTTTATCATAAATGATTTAATTGTAGATAATAACCTAGACTGCATTCTCCTTACAGAGACATGGCTTGGCACCGATGCACCTGTTGTTCTCACTGAGGCTTCCCCACCAGATTTTAACTTTTTGTTTTCTATTAGGGGGGGCAAAAAAGGTGGAGGAACGGCATCTATATCAAGAACCACGTTGGCCTCGCATGAAGTTCCTTTTAACAGCTACTCTTCATTCGAACATCATGCTTTTATTTTTAGCACCCCTCCTATTCTATGCATAACAGTCTACAGGCCACCCCAGTACTCCACCTCTTTTATCAGCGAATTTTCAGAATTTTTATCAATTATTCACAACACCTATAATAGGATTTTAATAACTGGTGATTTTAATCTACACATAGACAACACCTCGGACCCTGTGTCCAGAGAATTTTTAAACCTCTTAAACTGTATGGATTTTAAACAGCATGTCACACAGCCAACCCACAGCAGGGGGCGCACCCTGGACCTGGTCATAACCTATGGCCTGTCCGTGGGTGTGTCTTCTGTTGTGGACTTGGCTGTGTCTGACCACTACTGTGTGTTTTTTAACATCACCAGCTTTAACCAGCAGGAGGCCCCGGTGAGAACGGTGAGGAAACGCTACCTTACTTCTGAAGTGGCTGCAAATTTTATAGAGATTTTACAGAGCACTCCTGCAGAGATTTTACCAGCATCCTGTGATTTTATCGTGAATAGTTTTAACAAAAATCTGAAATCAGCGCTGGACTCAGTGGCTCCTCTTTTAACAAAAACAATTAAGACAAAACCTACACCCCCATGGAGAACTGAGGAGATAAAGAAACTAAAAAGAGACTGCAGGAGTGCTGAAAGGAGATGGAGAAAATCTAAACTAACGGTTCACTACGAAATCTTACACCAACAACTCAAAATCTATAATAACACAATCAAGCAGGCAAGAATTTCTCATTTCAAAAAACTCATCTCCGACCATAAAAATAACCCTAAATTCCTTTTCTCCATCATAGACTTTTTAACAAACAGTAATTTTAACAAGTCCCACAAACCAACATCAGATACCCTCTGTGAGGACTTTGCAGACCACTTCAGAGGTAAAATTGATGATATCAGATCCAGGCTTTTACCTCAACAGATTTTAACTGTCGCCACACCTGGATCTTTAATTTTACCTGAGGAAACACTGGAGAGTTTTGCCCTGGTTGATGCAAGGACACTTGGTCGAGTTTTCTCCCAGGTAAACCCCACAACCTGCCTTTTAGATCCAATTCCCACACCGTTTTTTAAAACATTTTATGGGCTCCTTGAGGAACAGCTTTTAAACATTGTGAACTGCTCTCTTCAGATGGGTGTCTTCCCCACCTCCTTCAAAACGGCGGAGGTGAAGCCCCTTCTGAAGAAGAGCAATCTAGACCATAACATTTTTAATAATTACCGGCCTGTATCCAACTTACCATTTTTAAGTAAAATTTTAGAAAAACTGGTTTTTAACCAATTAAATTATTTTTTAAAGACAAACAATATTCTAGAGAGGCATCAGTCTGGTTTTAGGACGAACCACAGTACAGAGACAGCCCTTTTAAAGATTTTAAATGATATCAGGTTCAACTTGGATAAACATAAACTCACAGTCTTAGTACTACTGGATCTAACCACCACCTTTGATACAGTAGACCATTCACATTTTATTAAACAGATTGAAGAACCTGGTCGGCCTCTCTGGTACTGTTTTCAACTGGTTCGTCTCTTACCTCACAGATCGCCACTTTTTTGTGAGTATGGATACATGTTCCTCAGGAACCCATGAGATCAAGTGTGGGGTTCCCCAGGGGTCAATTTTAGGTCCAGTTCTTTTTAATCTATACATGATTCCCCTTGGGGATGTCATCAGGAGGCACGGCATCAGCTTCCATAGTTATGCTGACGATACACAACTGTACATGGCCGTGTCTCCTGATGACACAGGGCCTATTGATGCCCTTTTTAACTGCATCTTAGATACCAAGTCATGGACGGCAGCGAATTTCCTGCAGCTCAACCAGGACAAAACAAAGGTTTTAGTCATTGGTCCTGAAGGCCAGAGAGAGAAACTTTTAACAAAATTACAAGATTTTAAACCATCGCAAATTGTAAAAAACCTGGGCGTGATTTTTGACTCTGAGCTTAGTTTTATCCCACATATCAAAAACATAACAAAGATTGGTTTTTACCATCTTAAGAATATAGCCAGAGTCCGCCCATTTCTCTCTCAGGCCAGCACGGAGGTACTGATGCATGCTTTTATCACTTGTCGTTTAGATTATTGTAATGCCCTGCTCTCTGGTCTTCCCAAAAAAAGTATCTCTAATCTTCAGCTACTTCAGAATTCAGCCGCACGAGTGCTGACGAGGACCAGAGGGCGGGAGCACATTACACCGGTTTTAAAATCGCTGCATTGGCTTCCCGTGCGCTTCAGGATCGATTTCAAGGTTCTTTTACTTGTTTTTAAGTGTCTTAACAGTCTTGGGCCTTCTTATTTATCTGACTTACTTTTACCATATCAACCCTCGCAGACCCTGAGGTCTTCCAGCACTGGCCTTTTAATCATACCTAAAGTTAAATCAAAAACACACGGGGAGGCGGCTTTTAGTTATTATGGTCCCCGATTATGGAACAGCCTGCCGGAGAACCTCAGGGCCGCAGAGACTGTTGATGTTTTTAAAAAGAGGCTCAAGACCCACCTTTTCAACCAAGCTTTTAATTGATTCTCTTAATATGTTTTTATGGTACGTTAGAAAGCATTTTATCTATATTGTTCCTTTCTTTCCCATTTTACAGTTTTAGTCCCTCAGTTTTTAGCAAGTTTTAGTTTTTAGTAGTTTTTATCAGACTTTTTATTATTTCCTTTTCTATTTTTATTTTAATTATACGTTATAACTACATGTTTTAATTTTATGAGCTGAAAAGCATTTTATCCATATTGGTCGTTTTAGTCCTCGGTTTTTAGCCCCAGTGTTTCCTCATGGGGGCCGACCACACTGGGAGTTGCGGCTGGTCTACTGACGGGGGTGCTGTCCTGTGGGCGGCTCTGGCCCTGGTGGCTGGAGGGCTCTGCACCTTGGTGTGGGGCCTCCTGTCTGCCCGGGTCGGGGCTGTCTCTATGGCGGTGCTCCCTACAGTCGTGGGCTGGAGGCCCTCCCGGTGTGGTCGGCTCCCAAAGGTGGCTTTCTCCTTGCGCCAGGTCTTGGTGCCCGGCCATGTCTCTTGTGGGTGTGTGGGTGGGGTGTGTGGGACATGTCTGTGTGTGTGTGTGTGTGTGTGTGTGTGTGTGTGTGTGTGCGTGTGTGTTGGGGAGGGGGGGGGGGGGGTTTGTGTCTCGTGTCTCTGTGTTTTTATGGGGGTGGGAGGGTTCGATTTTTTGTTCTGTTTTTGCTGTTTTTAGCCTCTGTGAGGCACTTTGTGTTGCTTTTAAAAGGCATGAAAAGTGCAATATAAATAAATTTTGATTTGATTTGATTTGACTTAGTCTTAGTCTAATTTTAGTAGACCAAACATTAGCAGATTTTAGTTGACTTATCTACAGGGGACTTAGTTGACTAATATCTTATGGAATGGTAAGGTTTGAATATGCAATACAAACAAAGATTTAACAGCTGTAATACAAAACATGTATTTTATTTTTCAAAAACACTGACCGTGGCTTTTTCACAAAAGGAAAAATAAAGTGCAATTCTCAAAAACAATAATAAAACTATTGGTTGTAATGCCACTGCAGAAGGTATCTAAATACAGAAACTCAGGAAACCGATAGGAACCAAAACAAAGTCTGTAACATTAACTACTCAGAATGTTACACACGTTGTTTTTGGTTCCTATCGGTTTCCTGAATATATACGTTCGGGTGTGGATGTGTAAATGCGTATAGTACTTTGTAGAAGCGCTCAATGATGCGTCTATGTATGTACAGTATGTGTATGTCTATGGTTAACGTAACCAGAGTTGCTAGTTATTGCACCTGACCAAATTCGATTTGGGCCTCAGTTGCATTTGCACTTGATAAACCAAAACTAGCGAGGGTAGCAACTCTTAACAAACTTAAAACACTGAACAGCACACAGTAGTAGATACCGTAGACAGCCATGACATGCAGTTTGGAGTTAACGAGCTAACTAGCTTACCTTCGTATGGATTTCAGGATAACTCGCTTGCAAGTGTCGTTTCAAGTTCGTTGTGTTTTTACCGGCGATAGTAGGTCCACACGGTTTGCAATGCGTCTTGTTTTCGGTAATGGTAAACTGGAAATGAGTCCATATATCTTGCCTCTGTTTTCTCCCCGGCTGTGACATATCGCGGTGTTAATAAAAAACTGCGAGTGCATGTATATGATGACCCTTGTAGCAGTCTACCGACCATAATGAGCGCCTTACTGCTCTCCAGAGTTTGTTCTGATTGGTTGTCTTTCCAAGTTGTCCAGCTTCACCATCTAAAGTCGTTCTGATTGGATTTCGTCCTTGTCAAATATTTTAGTCTCGTTTTTATTCGTTGACGAAAATGTCAATAACTTTCGTCATAGTTTTAGTGTTTGGGCATATTTTGTATTTAGTTATCGTCTCGTTTTCGTCAGAGAAAAAAAGGTTGTTGACTAAAACTATGACGAAAATTTTTCGTCAACAAAATTAACACTGGTGCAGATGTGCAGTCCAGCATAGACAAATTAAATTAAGTGCTTAAATCAAAAGGGTTTAGCTGACTAAGTATTTCAGAACTTGTAGGGTCAACATGCACAGATTTAAAGTTTCAAAGGTTCAAAGAGTCACCAATTGGGCACACCAGTGTCAGGCAAGATAGATGGGGATGCTTCCAGCTTCTGAGTGTCAGGGACAGTCTTTAAATAGGATCCCCCGACCAATCAGTCCGTTCAGGGGCGTGGCGATGAATCTCCCAGGGGAAATCTGCCACACCTGTGAATGAGCGGCCTACTGAAATGGCAGGGGCCATAACAATCAGACAAATTCAAATGTTGATCTGATGATGGAGCTAGTCAGACAGTCATCAGTGTAAAATGTTTTAACTTAAACACACATTCACTCTGCACTAAACCAAAAAATAGGTGACAGCTAGATGAGGAGAAACCCAATGGATGTCAGCTTCAGGAAACATTCCCACTAGTTAGTGTCCCGCTAACTAGTGGGAATTAGTTATTAGCTTTAGCTTAGCTTCACAGCATTAGCACACATTAGCAACGTTCAGTAACTTTAGGCTACAACATTACAGCAGATGATCAGTTTCTCATTGAGATCAGACATGTTCCTGACTAGTTCCCTCTCGATGGAAAGCATGGTCAGTGCATTCAGACCTTCCTGACTCACTGAGTTTCAGTGAAATGTTTTGATCACTTTAATGTGACAGAAAAACATCCTTTTCCACAATTTAAAAAAAAAAAAATTGTAGGAAGGAGTTCCTGATCACCAAAAGTGAGTGTGACAGTGGTGGAGCAGATGTGGCCTGACCTCACGTGTTATGGTCTGTTGGCAATGTTCATGGAGATGCTGGCTGAAGTCCTCTTCCCAAAGCTGACAGACTGGGGCCTGCCAGTCAAAAAGGTCCAGGAGCCAGTCACAGAGTGTGGGGTGCAGTCAGAGTGTAGACAGCTTGTGGGTCAGTTTGTAAACCACCATGCTGATGTCGGAGTCTTTATTTTCTAGGTGGGACAGGAAAATATGGAGGGTAGCAGTGATGGCTTCCAAGATGGAGCTGTTGGGATGGTAGGCATACAGCAGAGGGTCCATTGTGTCAGGTCTGTCCAGCTTCTCTCTGTACTACCTCTTGGCTGCTGTGTTAACTTTTCTCAGTCCGTACTTTTTACTCTGCCTCACTGATCTGATCTAAATGCAAGAGAGTCGAACCTGACTGTCTATCCAGGGCTTCTGGTGGGTCCAATGTTGTTAACACAAGTGCTGATGTACCCAGTCACATAGTCCTGTGTGCTAACAGAAGAGTCCTCCAGTGTGGCTGCAGCTTTAAACACATCCCAGTCTGTCCTAGCAAAACAGTCCTGCAGGGTGCTCCAGAGTTTAACATATTTGGTTTTATCTGTAGGCTGGGTACAGGAAGAGATGTAACATGAATAAAGTCTTATCTTCTCTTATCTTATCTTATCTTATCTTATCTTCATGAAATGTGCGTTATATAGAAGAAAGTCAAGGTGTGACTGACTTTAGCCCTTTTATATAGTGGAACCCCCCCCCCCCCCCCATTCAATTTGGGAGTACCACGGAGGTGAACCCCCCGCGCCCTGTTCGCCCGTGCCTAAAACCGCTACTGGTCATGGAGCTTGCTGAGTGCTCTAGTGGAGTTGGCTCACGGGGGCTCACGCTAGTAAAATAGTGGACTGAGCAACCACTGACATTAACATCAGAGCCATGCTGCTAGTGTGGTTAAAAGAAAAGAGAAGAAGAGACAGTCATGTTGATGTGAACATTAGAGAAACACATCATGGAGCTGAAATATGATCCTACTTCCTCATTTGGACTCGTTCACCTCAGCTGACTCTCTCAACAGCACACAGGTTTTTGTATTAGTCTTTTTCACTGTGTGAAGGCTACGTCTACCTCATCTTTGGCTCTGGAACTAAACTGTATGTAACAGGTAAGAAGAAAACATTTCTTTTCCTTCAGTTGTTTTATTGTAGAAGCTGAAAATGTGTTTAAAGTCAGTTTGTGCTGCTTCAGCCTTTCCATGTTAGTTTTTTCCTCATTAGTAGAGAATTCATCCTGCAGCCATTGTTCATAAGAAAAGCTCAATCATTTCTGAAAACATGTTGAAATCTGACTGAACAACTAAAGTTCTTCTTTATTTCTGTAAATATTAGTGACGTTCCAAACATTTAGGATTTGATCATCTCAGTAATTCTGTGACATGTGTTGTTGAAAACAAGATGATATTTGATGTTCAACTATTTCAGATTATTTTGAAGTGTCTATCAATTGTATTGTATCATTTCTGAAAGTTAGAACCTTGTCAGATCTAATCACTGTCAGTTATTATTTATCTGATGGTAAATGTGTCTTTAATTGATAATGGATTCATAGAAAAAGAAAAAAACACAAAGTGAATGTGATATTAGAAGAAAGAGAATTGACTCAAACAATGTTTTATTACTATCATCAGCATAAAGTATTTAAACATTTGAACATGACTGACACAAACTTGTATATTGATGTGTTTTATTAGTGATTAAAGTCTGTGCTCTTAAATGTGGAATATTCAATACATATTGGAATCAGTGAAATGACAAACGTACAACTGAAAAACACAATTCAGGGATTGGGAAATTATTTAATATAATTTAATTTAATTTAAAAAACTACATAGACGATAATTATATATTTCTTTTTAAAGGAATAGTTGCTTATTTAAATTCAGGCTGCTCTTCATTAACTTGCACATTTGTGAACGCACCATTAATGCTGAACTGTATGTAGAGGTTTTGGAGCAACAAATGCTGCTATCCAGATGACATCTTATTCTGGAAGGCCTTTCTTAAAATAAAATAATAAAATAAAATAAAATAAAATAAAATAAAATAAAATAAAATAAAATAGCAGCTAAAATCTTATATTAAATCAGATTGTAAAATATTTCCCGTTCTAAACTACAGCAGCTGTGAGTTGATAAAAGACGACGTGATGAAACACAGTCGACATGTTTCTGTCCCAACTTCTTTGAAACGTGTTGTTGGATTCAAATTCAAAACCAGCAAATAATGTCTTTTGATGAAGATAAAATAAAATAATCCTTTATTTATCCCACCGTGGGGAAATTTGCAGCGTTGCAGCAGTAGACAGTTTAAGGACAGAGCACACAGGAGATAAAAAGAAGTAATAAAACATTAAATAAATACAAAGAATAGAAACTGAAATACAATAGAAATCCTACTTACGTATGTATGTATGTATATTGCACATGAAAGAATAAATGATATGCAAACATAAGTTCTTCCAAATATATTAAGGATATTCCAGTTTGTGTTGTGATTGTCCAGCGTGTGTTTGGTCTACTGGGAGCAGGCTTGATTATACAACTGATGATTGATCAACCACTGGATCTGTTCTGATTGATTTTATATAGCATCAGTTATTTTGGAAACAGAAATTTACATGAAGATATATTATAATGTATACTGAATATGTACACCGATCAGCCATAACATTATGACCGGTGAAGTGGTTAGACGACTGGGTCAGAGCATCTCCAGAACTGCAGCTCTTGTGGGGTTTTCCTGGTCTGCAGTGATCAGTATCTATCAAAAGTGGTCCAAGGAAGGAGAAGAACCAGAGACAGGGTGGTCATGGGCAGCAAAGGATCATTGACCCTTGTGGTCCCATCCAACAGACGAGCTACTGTAGATCAGACTGCTGAAAAGGTTAATGCTGGTTGAACTTTGTTCTGTATTGATGAGTAGTTTAGTGATCAGAGTCCATGTAGTTTCCAGGATCAGACTGAATGCAGAGCAGTGCTGGAAGCTGCTGTTGACTGTGTCAATGTGTGTGTGCTGTCAAACTTCAGATGAGCAGGTAGTGAAGCCCGTGGTGAGCGTGTACCCAGCAGCATCCAGAGCCCACCTGGAGGATAAGAGCTCCCTGCTGTGTCTGGCCTCATCCATGTTTCCTCCTCTGGTCCAGTTCTCCTGGAAAAGACAGAAGAAGAACGGCCCTCTGGAGGAGCTGACCCCTGGTCAGGGAGAGCAGCTGGAGCTCAGAGAGTCGGGACGCAGCGCCTCCATCAGGGTGGTGGATTGGGATGATCTGTACAAGTACAGATATCACTGCTATGTCGAGCACGAGGGAGGGACAGTGGAGGCCCAAACACACCAAGGTAATGAAGGCTTCATGTGGAGATGCTGTCAAAGAGAGCAGAGGAGCAGAGAACTGACATTTCTCACTGCAGCTCTAAACATTTGACTCCTTTTCTGTTTCAGAGGTTCCAGCACGTCTCTCCAAGTTTACCCGGTCGGTGATGCTGCTCTGTCTGCTGTACACAGTGCTGATAGTGAAGAGTCTGGTGTACTGCTGTGGACTCTCTCGGTTGATGAGCCTCAGAAACAAGGGACCGTCCACCAACTCCACACATGCTGACTGACTGTTTTCTGCTGGTCTTTTCTCTCCATCAGATCTCATCAGTTCGTCTCATTCATCACTTTGATCAGTATTCACAAATGTTAGTCATGATGCTTTGGTTGTAATGTGGAGTCAGATAGATCAGAGTAATCAGAGTTTCTTTATCAAATCTCTTAATTGTAACTTCTAAATATTACACCAGTTAAAGAATTAACTTCCTTGTAGATGTTTCAACATTTAATACAACATGTGTTTGCTTTCTTTTTCTTTTTATTATTGAAATACAATGCAGTGTGTTCATCCATTTATTCTGTTCTATTAAAATACAACAACTATAAAATAATAATGGTGTTTTGTTTTTCTTCTTGTCTAAAGATTCATTATGTTGACACCACAAAGTAATTTGATGATTGTTCCTAAGACATTTTAATTCAAAATGAACATCTAGTGTTTGTGGTTGTTCCACCAGGTTCAGTTCTGTGTCTTCAGATCATTTAGTTTGTGTATTAGTTCTCTAATATAAATGTGTCAGTGTGGATGTTAAACTCTACGCTGACGACACTGTTGTTTCCACAGATGAACAAAGAGCAGAGCTGATTTGAAGATACGACTGTTAAAAACTATCATCCAGCGGTTTGATGAGTCAGTGCTGAAGTTTGAATGTTGATCAAATGAAGGATGTGTTTAATTAACAGTCATGAAATAGTTTCATTAGCAGCAGGTCAGTGTGTCAGTGGAAATTCAACTGTTTGAGAGCTGAACACTGAAAGTTCATGGTCCTCTAACTGGACCTGTTAGTGAATAAATCCTAATCAGTCATTAATCACAGAGGTGTCTGATCAATAAAATAACATTTCATTAATGTTCTTAATGTTTATTTCAAAGTGTAAAGTGCATCTTTAATCATCCAAACCTCTAAATACCCTGAACATGTTACCAGGACATGAGCTTCAGGTGGGTGATCGGACTCAGTTCAACTCTGTGTGGGTGGAGGGCTCAGAGGAAAAAAGGTTTACAGAAAACAAGAGAAAGGGAGGGGAGGTGATGAGTGTGTTCAGCTGCAGATGTGAATCTGTTCTCAGTGGTTATTAGGACAGAAAACAAACTGCTGACAGCCAATCAGACTTCCTTCCTGCAGCAGACGGGCTGTGTGGGTTTGTGCTCTGCAGCCTCCACACCGTTAGCTGTGGCTTTTCACTTTAATGACACAATGACAGTTTCACCGACCAGCTGTGGTTAAAGAACCCTTTCAGGAAGCACCTGTGTTCTTCATCTGAGAGAGAAACACATTTGCATTTATTATTAAACAGTACAATCAGTAATTATGTTAAGTTGTTTTCTGCAACTAAGTGAAACTAATTATTTTATTGTGGTGTGTTTAAAATCTTCCATCCTCTCACAAATTTCTTCTCTCTGATAAATAGAACTTTAAAGAAGTTGAACTCTTTGCCTGCAAAGTGTTTAAATTGATCCCATGAGAAGATTTTCAACTTCTATAGGAAACAATAATGCTTCCTGTTCTTTCTCATTAATCAGAACCGAACACAACCCTCACTGAGACAGAGACACAAACCCATGAGATAAACAAGTCATGCTGTTGTTCTGAAGCAGGCGTCCATGTTGGTTCACCTCAAGTCTCATTATTTCACTGAGTTATAGTTGACAAAAAAAAGTCTGAACGTCCCAATCAGTTCTAATCCACCATGAGTTCACCTCATTAACCACACTGACCCACATTTCTCATGGAAATTCTAATCCAGCTTCATTTTTTATCAGTGCAGCAGTCTGTGCTTCATTCACAGGGTTCATAGACGTCACATCCAGGAACTGGAAGCTGCTTAAGCTTCAGCTTTATTTACTGCCGTCCAACAGTTCCTAATATACAAGCTAAAGTATTTGACTTGCTTTGTTAAGACACATAAAAAGCAGTTTATCAAAGCCAGACTCTGGGATTGTGTCGGTTTCTTGTGTTTATTGAGTGTGTTCCAGTGAAAGAAAAGAGCAGCCTGGTGGAGTCTGCATTTATTAGAAAGAAACACAGGAGCAGAAGAAACAGCCTGCTGGAAACTGATGATGATTATTATACAAGTCACAGTTGAAAGTGGAAATAAACTAGACTACTAGAGAATGAAGACGTCATAAGAGCAGATTTCTATGTGAATATATGTGTTTCTATTTCCAGGATGACAATCAAGACGTTAATGAAAAGATACAGATTACAAAGAAGCACATTACAACAACATTTGTGAATACTGATGAAAGTGATGAATGAGATGAACTGATGAGATCTGATGGAGAGAAAAGAGCAGCAGAAAACAGTCAGTCAGCATGTGTGGAGTTGGTGGACGGTCCCTTGTTTCTGAGGCTCATCAGCAGAGAGAGTCCACAGCAGTACACCAGACTCTTCACTATCAGCACTGTGTACAGCAGACAGAGCAGCTTCACTTGGTATTGAGAGGGGACATACGGAACCTCTGAAACAGAAAAGGAGTGAAATGTATTGAGCTGCAGTGAGAAATGTCAGTCCTCTGCTCCTCTGCTCTCTTTGAACATGAACACTGTCACCAAGCCTTCATTACCTTGTTGTAACTCTACTGTCCCCCCCTCATGCTTGACTGAACAGCTGTACTTATATGTGCAGAGGTCATCTCCATCCACCAGCCTGATGGAGGCGCTGCGTCCCGACTCTCTGAGCTCCAGCCGCTCTCCCTGAGCAGGGGTCAGCTCCTCCAGAGGGCCGTTCTCCTTCTGTCTTTTCCAGGAGAACTGGACCAGAGGAGGAAACATGGATGAGGCCAGACACAGCAGGGAGCTCTTCCCCTCCAGGTGGGCTCTGGATGCTGCTGGGTACACGCTCACCACGGGCTTCACTACCTGCTCATCTGAAGTTTGACAGCACACACACATTCACACAGTCAACAGCAGCTTCCAGCACTGCTCTGCATTCAGTCTGATCCTGGAAACTACATGGACTCTGATCACTAAACTACTCATCAATACAGAACAAAGTTCAACCAGCATTAACCTTTTCAGCAGTCTGAGCTACAGTAGCTCATCTGTTGGATGGGACCACAAGGGTCAATGATCCTTTGCTGCCCATGACCACCCTGTCTCTGGTTCTTCTCCTTCCTTGGACCACTTTTGATAGATACTGATCACTGCAGACCAGGAAAACCCCACAAGAGCTGCAGTTCTGGAGATGCTCTGACACAGTCGTCTAACCACTTCACCGGTCATAATGTTACGACTGATCGGTGTACATATTCAGTATACATTATAATATATCTTCGTGTAAATTTCTGTTTCCAAAATAACTAATCCTATATAAAATCAATCAGAACAGATCCAGTGGTTGATCAATCATCAGTTGTATAATCAAGCCTGCTCCCAGTAGACCAAACACATGCTGGACAATCACAACACAAACTGGAATATCCTTAATATTTTTGGAAGAACTTATGTTTGCATATCATTTATTCTTTCATGTGCAATATACATACATACATACGTAAGTAGGATTTCTATTGTATTTCAGTTTCTATTCTTTGTATTTATTTAATGTTTTATTACTTCTTTTTATCTCCTGTGTGCTCTGTCCTTAAACTGTCTACTGCTGCAACGCTGCAAATTTCCCCACGGTGGGATAAATAAAGGATTATCTTATTTTATCTTCATCTAAAGACATTATTTGCTGGTTTTGAATTTGAATCCAACAACACGTTTCAAAGAAGTTGGGACAGAAACATGTCGACTGTGTTTCATCACGTCGTCTTTTATCAACTCACAGCTGCTGTAGTTTAGAACGGGAAATATTTTACAATCTGATTTAATATAAGATTTTAGATGCTCCTTAATTTTATTTTATTTTATTTTAATAAAGGCTTTTCAGAATAAGACGTCATCTGGATAGCAGCATTTCTTGCTCCAAAACCTCTACATACGGTTCAGCATTAATGGTGCGTTCACAAATGTGCAAGTTAATGAAGAGCAGCCTGAATTTAAATAAGCAACTATTCCTTTAAAAAGGAAAAAAAAAAAAATATTATGTATGTACTAAATTAAATTAAATTAAATTAAATTAAATGAAATTATTTCCAAATCCCTGAATTGTGTTTTTCAGTTGTACGTTTGTCATTTCACTGATTCCAATATGTATTGAATATTCCACATTTAAGAGCACAGACTTTAATCACTAATAAAACACATCAATATACAAGTTTGTGTCAGTCATGTTCAAATGTTTAAATACTTTATGCTGATGATAGTAATAAAACATTCTTTGAGTCAATTCTATTTCTTCTAATATCACATTCACTTTGTGTTTTTTTCTTTTTCTATGAATCCATTATCAATTAAAGACACATTTACCATCAGATAAATAATAACTGACAGCCATTAGATCTGACAAGGTTCTAACTTTCAGAAATGATCCAATACAATCGATAGACACTTCAAAACAATCTGAAATAGTTGAACATCAAATATCATCTTGTTTTCAACAACACATGTCACAGAATTACTGAGATGATCAAATCCTAAATGTTTGGAACGTCACTAATATTTACAGAAATAAAGAAGAACTTTAGTTGTTCAGTCAGATTTCAACATGTTTTCAGAAATGATTGAGCTTTTCTTATGGAACAATGGCTGCAGGATGAATTCTCTACTAATGAGGAAAAAACTAAAATGGAAAGGCTGAAGCAGCACAAACTGACTTTAAACACATTTTCAGCTTCTACAATAAAACAACTGAGGGAAAAGAAATGTTTCTTCTTACCTGTTACATACAGTTTAGTTCCAGAGCCGAAGATGTAGTAGTAGCTGCTTCCACACAGTGAAAAAGACTAATACAAAAACCTGTGTGCCGTTGAGAGATGTCAGCTGAGGTGAACGAGACCAAATGAGGAAGTAGGATCATATTTCAGCTCCATGATGTGTTTCTCTAACGTTCACATCAACATGACTGTCTCTTCTTCTCTTTTCTTTTAGCCACACTAGCAGCATGGCTCTGATGTTAATGTCAGTGGTTGCTCAGTCCACTACTTTAGTAGCGTGAGCCCCCGTGAGCCAACTCCACTAGAGCGCTCAGCAAGCTACATGACGTCATCAGAGACAGCTCATCCTGATGACGTTATTCTCACAATGGGAGACTTCAATCAGTGCAAGCTATGGACTGTATTCCCCAAATACTACAAACATGTGGACAAGAAAAACACCTTGGATCTTGTGACTTTGACTTAGATCTTATTCATCCACAAGGGAAATTGCTCGGTCACAGTAACTTATTTGCGCGTAAAAAACTCTCTTAAGTACCACAGATAAAAGAAAGATTAAATAAAATAAAATAAAAACTAAGTAAAATAAAATCTAATAAAATGAAATAAAAATAGTATAAGAAAAAATGTACAAATTAGCATATTTACAAATCTACAGGAAATAGTGATGGAAGAATATATATACACAGGGATGATAGTAAGGGGCAATAGTGTCCATTAACATGAATAACATGGAGTTGTCTGTTACAGAAAGGTGAGTTGTTGTACAGCTGGACTGAAAATGGTATGAATGAAGTCCTGTAGCGTTCACTGTGGGAGTGGAGCTGGATCAGTCTGTTGGAGAATGAGCTCTGCTGCCCCTCTAATGTCTGGTGGAGTGGATGTGACTGATTGTCCATGATGAAGAGCACAGTTACATATGGGGTGCATACAGAGCTGCACGCCACCCCCACTTCAGACACACAGACCACATCTCTTCCTGTACCCAGCCATAGCTGCATGGCTCTCATGTTAATGTCAGTGGTTGCTCAGTCCACTACTTTAGTCCTCATGAACTGGATCTGGACTAAACAACAGCATCATTTTATTTTGCTGTTTGATCAGTGAAGTGGTCACTAAGTTTCAGACTCCAACGCTCACAAGCATCGACTCAGGCCTGCACCGTTTTATTTGAATGGACATTCCTTTTACTTTTTGGTTTAGTGCAGAGTGAATGTGTGTTTAAGTTAAAACATTTTATGTTTATATTTCAAAAGCACCATATAAGGTGTATATCTTTTCTGTAAATATAATTTTGTACCTTTGTTTTATTTCCTGTGTATTTTTAATATTGCATTTAAAGTTCAGTGTGTGAGTCACTTGAGTTTACAGTTTGATAAGAGGAGAGGATTTAAAACAGATGCACTTCCAATATATTCTTAGTAGGATTTAGACTGAGTCAATATATTCTCCTAAGTGGAGGCACCAACCAGTTCATTTATTTGTATTATTTCAGTAAAGGTAAAAGATGAAAAAGTTCTTGTTGATATGATGAACCACAACATTAAAAGAGCCCAGGGCCCCGCCCATAGTACTAGAACACCCAAACTATATTTAACTCCATTTATTAATAGCTACATGGGACAGGTGCTACACTGATTCAGGCTCATTCCATCAGCCTGAAAAACTGGACACGTTTACACGCCGTCACAAAAGTCTGCTCCAAAATCATTGGACATCCTGTTAGAGCTCTGTCTGCTCTCTGTGAACAACAAACTACTCAAACTGCTCACAGGATAGTACCAGATCCCTCACACATTCTTCTCTCAGTGTTTCAGTGGCTCCCATCAGGTCACAGTCTGCATTTTCCAGGTTGTAGAACACAAAGGAGGAGAAACACCTTTGTCTCCACATCAGTCCAGCTCCTGAACTCTGACCCCTCCTTGCTCCAGCATCATAATGATGCTCTGTCCTTCAATAGACAGTTTTCCTCTCCAAACCTAGACTGCATGTAACACTTCAGCACTGAGCACTTTCTGACTGTTGTTTGCCTTTTGCACATGTTGTCTTTTATTTATTTATTTATTTTATATGTCCTGTGTGTTTTGTCCATGTTGTTTCTCTCTGTGTCTTTTTAACAGCCATCAAGGATAAAAAAAAAAATTGTCTTGAATTGAACTTGTCATGGTTCTGCATTTTTTGATTTCTGTGTTCATGTTTTGAGTTTCGTTCATGTTTCATGTTTTTCAGTTTCCTGTTTTATTTTGTTAAGTTCTTGGTTTCCTGTCTTGTGTCCCTTCCTGTACCTTCCCACCGCTGTAATTGTCTGCCCCTGATTGTTTCCACCTGTGTCTCCTGTCCCCTTGTGTGTGTGTTTGTGTATATATAGTCCTGCTTTTTCCTTTGTCCTCTGCTTGTTTACCATGTTCGTGTGTTCCAGGTCATAGTTGTTTCATGTCTTGTTCTTGTCTTCATAGTGTTTTGATTTTTGTTTTTGGATATCCTGCCTCATTAGCAGCACTTTTGGTTTTTTGTCAGCTTTGGCTTTTTTTGTATTAAAAACCTTTTCGCCTACTCCTGCCTCAGCCCTCTGAGTCCTGCATTTGGGTCCTAACCCCCTGACCACGGTACACCTACTTGACAGAACTGAACTAAATTAAACAGTTTGAGGATTGGCTTCAATCTGTGATGAAGAAAGAGATTAAATGAAACAAAGATGAAACTGTTTGAAACCATGATCTGATAGAAAAGGAACCAACCCAAAGATTCATGTGTTCATACGTGAACTCTGAGGAATATGTCTGTTTGACCTCAGACTGAATGTTACAGGATTTAAATTTAGTAAGTTTATTATTCTGGTTTCCATAACATGACTCCTTTAAACTAGAGAACAGAAAGAACCCAAGAAAAATATGGAGAAGTTTATTTTACTCCACTTTGTAAATAGAAAATATGTCAGTGACATAAATAGATTCCATGTTATTTGCTCATTTTAAATATATGACTTTAGAAACCTAAAAACTATCAAATGGGATTGAAGTGATTCTAGACTGTGAGTGTTCTGGAGGATATTTAATTCATGTTCAGAAACATTATTTAGACTTTATTCCATCTTGCCCACAAATGATTTAGCTACCACCCGTCCTCTTGACTGTGTGATGACATTTTGTGATTTATTTAGCATGGATGCTAGAAAGAGGAACATGAACTATTGAATGAAGCTTTATTTCTGGCTCTTTTGGTTTTGGGAGGTGTTAGTGTAAAAAGGGTGGTTTCCTTTTGGTTAGCAGTTAATCATGAACCGCCAGATTAACCAATTTGAGTTCTTTTTTACGATGGTGAGCAGTACTCAATAACCCACAGACAAATTACAGAAAAGCCATTTATTGAATAAAACCCAATAAAAGAGATAACTGTTTAAGATGGTGTCTGTCCTTTAAATGAGGGAGAATCCCCTCATTAAATCAGAAACTAAATCTATATTAAAAGAATACTTAAAACAGTCAAAGATCCCCGTGTCCAGTTCTTGCCCTTGTCCTGTTCGCGCCGGTTAGCCGCCACGAGCCGTCCTCCACCCGGTACTGCTGAAGCTCTCGCCGTCCCTACCGACCTCTGCCTCCGCCGATCTGCTCCCAGCGGCGCTTCAGGCCTAAAACGGAAGAGACAGCCAGCAGTCTGCTCTATGGTCGCGATGGTTGCTTCGTCTTATCCCCGCCGACAGTTAACAGTGCATTGGCTATAGACTGACAGCTTTTGGGCAGAAGCTCCTGCTTCTGCCGCTTTGCGTCTCCAGGCCTCACCAACACTGTCCTTGCGGCCTCTGGTCAGCCTCAGAGTCGTTGGCCACCGCTCTTTTCCCCACGAGTCAGCGTCTGCTAAGGGAGGAAGCACACCCACAATCAACTACCTGGCCTACCTATCAATCCCTCTCCGGGCCAGTTGTAACGGCTGATTGGCTGGTGTGGCTGTCTGTCAAGAGCTCCATTTACTGCTTCAAATCATATCCGTGCCCGTGACAACTCAAATCCAAAACAACTCTAATAATAACAACCACAACATGCATAAATAAAAAGAATCCAAAACACACGTGCAGTTAAATAAATAAACATGCAATTAATCAAATACACAAAACACGGCACATAACGAGAACAAAATATAATAAGCAGTTCGATACTCAGCATGACATGAGAGTATTTCTACAATTCTAGGTTTAACCATTTGCAGTCTATGAAGGACAAACATAGCAGGGGCCTCTGGACTGGGTGTGGAAGGAGAGGATGAGGAAGAGGAGGAAGATGTGGTTGTTTTATTTGTGTCAGCAATCAGCATTGAGTTAGAGACTGTCCAAGAGTCTGGAATAACCAGGGTGGACAGAAGACAGCAGAGGACTGATGGTGAACGAGGCTGGGGACAGATCTGGATCAGAGGGACTCTGTGGACAGTAAGAAGACATCCTCAGGACTGATAGAGAGTTTGACAAAGGTGATAGAAGATGAGAGTGAAAGTGATTTACTGAGTATGTGATGATTGTATTTGATGAAGATAAATGTGATGCTGATGGCTACAAAATAAATATGATGCATGGTGGAATGGAGATTTCTATTTCAGGGCCTGGAGCTACAGACTGATGAATGAAAGGAGAGAACAAATTCACTAGATCCCAAGCTGATCAAGTATCTGTGGGATGATCCACAGAGGCCCCTCCCCTCAAAGGCCCCCCACTAACAACATTCTGTTACCAGACACCACAGGACACCCTCAGAAGGCCCATGTCCATTCTCTGATGAGTCACCACAAGGGAGACCTGCACAATATTAGGAAGGTGGTCATAATGTTATGTCTGATCAGTATGGAGCTTCATCTTCATCTGGAACATTTGTCTGAAATCATTTATTCTATTGAACTTTGACTTTTAAAATCTCTTTGTGTTCTTTTGCTCTTTGATTGAATTCTTTTGATTGACTTTGTATTTCTGCTCTTTGTTCTTCTCTGTCTTGTTTTCATCTTTTTTCTAACTGTTGAAATATCTGCTAACAACATCAATAAATCTGATGTCAAATAAATAGTGAGAGCAGGAAAGAAGAATCTCCCTCAGCTCAGTATGTTTGGGACTCTGTCTGAGATGGAGGTGAAATATGTGAACCTGGGCTGTGGTTTACTGCTCTCTTCCTGTCACAAACACTGTTTGACATCTGTTCATCTGTTGGTTTTTGTTCAGGCTGCTCGCATCATTTCTCACTGTGGGTACCAGACTTATAACAGGAGCAGTAGTAGGTGGCTGAATGATCGACTTTAACATTTTTTATCTCCAACTCCCAGCCTTTCTGATTATTCACAGTTGAGAAATCATTTTCTTGAGGATGATTGTAAGGTCTGCGTATGTCACCACTACCAGTAATATAAAGAATTATTCTGAATGCTTCTGTTTCTTTCTTCTGGTACCAGAATATCCAATCATCATCACACTGTTCAGTTCCACATGTGAAGGAGACTGTTTGACCAACTCTCCTGGTCAATGTTAACTGGTCCTGGGTCAGCTCTGCCGCCATGGCAACCAGCGCTGTAGAGACACAGACAGATAGATGAAGGTTAGTGAGACAGTGTTTGTTAAAGGTGGAGTTTGTTGGAAACACTCACCTGAACACAGACAGCACAGAGCAGCAGCTGGGAGGAAAAGCATTTTGTGCAGTGGTGTATCCTCTGGTGAACCTGGGGAGAAGTGGAGCTCTGATGCAGCTGAGGCCCAACAAGGACGAGCTGTGAGATCAGACGAGACCACGTGGTTTCTAGCAGGTCCTCAAAGCTCCCATCAGCCCCTGCAGCACACAGATGAGACTGCTGCTGCTGATTGACAGCTCAGATGAAGCTGCTGTGTGCTTTCATGGTCTTGATTTCAATCTGACAGCAGATGAAAAAAATCTGGGTCACATGATGCAGAAAGACTAAAAAACATTCATGTTCCCACAAACACATTCAGGTTGGTGGTGAATTTAGTAACACAGACTGTTGATTGTGTTACACTGATGAGTGTCATGAAGAGAAAAGACTCAAATGAAAAACAAGAACCTTAATTTATTATTGATCACTTAGAGAGAACTGAAAGTTCTTTGGTTTTGATTTAATGAGGCAACAGTTTTTTATCTTATTCTAAAAATTCAAAGCTGAATTTGAACTGCTGAAGTGTTGTTGTAGATAAACTTTTGTAATGATGGTGGCGCTAGAGGAAAGGTCAGGAGGTCACCATTGTTATGACTGTGAGTCATGTATGTGTGAGTGTCTGTCTGCTACTGTGCTCCCTCACATCATTTCATCAGTTTTAACTTCTGTCTCCAAGAAGTTTCAACCCCATTCACACCTTGAGACTGGAGCCTCTGACTGATAATGGTCGTTAAAGCTCCATTCATAGGGACAGAGGACAGGGACAAACAGTCCCCCCTCAATGACAGGTAAGTATCTAGGCGTTAATGGAATTAGCTGCACCAGTTTCTGATCATTACAGAAAGAAGTCAAGCTAGTTTCTGATGGGTTATACCCACAGAGTTTCTTATTTAAACCTCAGCTTCCCACCAGTCCCTTAGAACTGAAGAAGCTACTCAGATGAGTGGTGAAACGTCTTCTCAACAAACTCTACAAGACCAGTTGCATTTTTAACGCTTTTTGGATATACCATGACCTGGATGACTGAGAACCTTCACACACTTCCTGTGGTTATTCACGGTTCCCAGAGGATGAACCCTAACATTTATGGTGTTATGACCGGCCTAGGGGAAACCAGTACACAACACAAAAAGCTGACTCTCCCCTTTTCCCTGCTCCCAAAATGAACCAGCACTCCACCAACTTGCAGTCCAAAAACCAATCTTTATTTGCCATCGTTATACATCTTCAGGGTGAGCATAGCCAAAACAACAAACAAACCAAGTGACCAACATAATTACTAACTCAACGACCAAACAAATATGAAATAAAATACAGGCGTCCTTCCCTGACTCCCTAACTAGTGATGGGACGTCCTGTGCCGAGGCTTCGGAGCGTGTGCAGAGAAATCACTCCATGAGTCTTCATCATGACCCACCAGTATTTATGTTACAGCGCTAACATCAACTCTTTTCATTTCCTCCTGGTATCATGGTTTAGTAGTGTTATAGGATCTTTAGTACTGAATGCAACACTGTCAAACCAAACCCCTGTCCACTCAGTCTCAGCTCTCCCAAAGAGCAGAGACAACCAAACCAGTGACAGTGTTTCTGTAACCAATGAAGCAATAAAGTGGTTCATAATATATAAAGAAAAGTAGATAAAGAAATCACGTGACCAGACCACGCATCAGCACAGAGGTTTGAAACAACTGCTTCATGAGCATGACATTAATAGACCTCTATTACTATTACCCACATATTAATCAAAAACAGATTAGATAAATGAATGAATGAACCACAGAAAATGAAATGAAGGTGTTTTTATTTCTGTTCTGGTCTGGGATTATTTCCATGTTGACACCGTGGCAAGACAGTCAAGAGGCCATCACACATGGTTGAAATGACAATAAAGGTTGTGAGGAGCAGGGGGTGTGGGTGCAGATGAAGCCTCAAGAAATGAACCGTTTCATGAACCAATTTGATGGAAAGCTTCAAGGCTTCATGGGGCTTCATCTGGCCATCACCATCCCTGACCAAAAACAGGAGCGGTGGTAAAACATTCAGACCTTGGAGTGTACAATACTGTCAGAATATGGAGTGGTTCAGCTCTTGGTGGGTCACAGGAAAAGATGGACAAGTTTGTACATTCATCACTGCACTGAACAGCATACACTACATTACTCTGTTTCTTCCTCTGTTTTTTGTCTTTGGGGTGGACCAGTTTTTGCCGAAGTGGACAGGACACTGATGGAAATCTGTCCATCAACATCAGCGTCCTAATAAGCTGCTGCTAGAAGAACTAAGTCCTGACCTGACATCAGTCCAAGATTTGACTTTGAAAATGGAAGAAAGTGAAATGATGTGGTGAAATCTGCTGGAAGGTGTTAAACAACAAGTGCTGCTGGAAGTGTTTTCATTAAGAGAACATTAACATTGTGAAGCAGGAATGGACTTTATTCCAGCAGCAGCTCAGAGCAGAGGAGCTTCATCTTCATCTGGAACATTTGTCTGAAATCATTTATTCTATTGAACTTTGACTTTTAAAATCTCTTTGTGTTCTTTTGCTCTTTCATTGAATTCTTTTGATTGACTTTGTATTTCTGCTCTTTGTTCTTCTCTGTCTTGTTTTCATCTTTTTTCTAACTGTTGAAATATCTGCTAACAACATCAATAAATCTGATGTCAAATAAATAGTGAGAGCAGGAAAGAAGAATCTCCCTCAGCTCAGTATGTTTGGGACTCTGTCTGAGATGGAGGTGAAATATGTGAACCTGGGCTGTGGTTTACTGCTCTCTTCCTGTCACAAACACTGTTTGACATCTGTTCATCTGTTGGTTTTTGTTCAGGCTGCTCGCATCATTTCTCACTGTGGGGACCAGACTTCACACAGGAGCAGTAGTAGGTGGCTGAATGATCAACTTTAACTTTCTCTATCTTCAACTCACCAATGTTCTTATTATACACAACTGCAAAATCATCTTTTTGAGGATGACCGTAACCTGAATCTATTTTACCACTATCTTTATTAATACGAAGAATCAGTCTGAATGTTTCTGTTTCTTTCTTCTGGTACCAGTACAGATAATCAGTACCACACTGGTCAGTTCCACATCTGAAGGAGACTGTTTGACCAACTCTACTGGTCAGTGTTAACTGCTCCTGGGTCAGCTCTGCTGCCATGGCAACCAGCGCTGTAGAGACACAGACAGATAGATGAAGGTTAGTGAGACAGTGTTTGTTAAAGGTGGAGTTTGTTGGAAACACTCACCTGAACACAGACAGCACAGAGCAGCAGCTGGGAGGAAAAGCATTTTGTGCAGTGGTGTATCCTCTGGTGAA